>NC_133649.1:156538563-156850184 GCF_009905375.1 Apium graveolens | reverse complement strand
TAAGTCATCAGAATTTCCAGAATCAGAATTTAAATCTTCATTCTCAAATTACAGCTGATCATGATCATCGAAATCTTTAAGTCCAGTAATCTTCTTATCATCAAAAGAGACATTGATAGATTCCATGACAACTCTTGTTCTTAAATTGTAGACTCTAAAGGCTTTTGTGGAAAGTGGATATCCAACAAAAATTCCTTCATCAGATTTTAGATCAAACTTTGACAGCTACTCAGGATGAGTCTTAAGAATAAAACACTTGCAACCAAATACATGAAAGTATTTCAGATTTGGCTTCTTCTTCACCATCTCATATGGTATTTTTCCATGCTTGTTTATAAGTGTAGCATTTTGTGTAAAACAAGCAGTCTGCACAGCTTCAGCCCAAAAATAGGTTGGTAGCTTTGTTTCATCAAGCATTATTCGTGTAGCTTCAATGAGAGTCATGTTCTTTCTTTCTACAACTCCATTTTGCTGTGGAGTTCCAGGTGTAGAAAATTCCTGTTTGATTCCATGATCTTTGCAGAACTCTTCCATGACTGAATTCTTGAACTCAGTGCCATTATCACTCCTTATGATTTTAACAGAATCTTTGATCAATTTATCCAGCTGTCTGACATGATCAGTTAGGGTAGATGCAGTTTCAGTCTTCTTGTGCAAGAAGTACACCCATGTGTACCTTATGAACTCATCCACTATAACCATAGCATATTTCTTATTTGCAATAGACATGACTTTGACTGGACCAAATAGATCAACATGCAGTAGGTGATAAGGCTCAAGAATTGATAACTCAGTTTTGCTCTTGAAAGAAGATTTTCTTTGTTTTGCCTTCTGACATGAATCACAAAGGCCATCAGGAGCAAATATTGTTTTTGGCAGTCCTCTCACAAGATCTTTCTTTACAAGCTCATTTATATTGTTGAAATTTAAATAAGAGAGTTTCTTGTGCCAATTCCAGCTTTCTTCAATTGATGTTCTACTCAACAGACAGATTGCAGAACCATCAGTACTTGTTGAAAGCCTGGCTTCATAAATGTTACCATGCCTGTATTCTTTCAGAACCACTTTGCCTGTTGAATTACTTATTACTTCATAGTGTTCTTCAAAGAAATCCACATGATAACCTCTATCACAGATTTGACTTATACTCAACAGATTGTGTTTAAGTCCTGAGACAAGAGCTACTGATTCAATGATGACATTCCCAAGATTGATCTTGCCATATCCCAGAGTTTTCCCAGTATTGCCATCTCCATAAGAAACTCCTGGGCCAGCTTTCTCCACAAAGTCTGATAACTGGGCTTTATTTCTAGTCATATGTCCTGAACATCCACTGTCCAGAACTAGGATGTTCTTCAAGTTGCCCTGCAATCACAAAGACCACTAAAGGTTAGTTTTAAGGACCCAGACTTGCTTGGATCCTTTGGCCTTTTTAAGTTTGTTAACATTTACAGCGGATTTAACATCAGAGTTTATGCTAACATTTTTCTTATCAGTATTAACAGTATCAGACTTTGCATCATACTTTACACTAGAAGTAATTAAAGTAACTTTCTTCAAAGAAGGTTTTATCTAATAATAATCATAGTACAAACTATGATATTCCTTACAAGTATAAATGGAATGCCACACACTACCAAAATGAAAACAAGGATTTTGTGGCTTAAACCTAACAGACTGACTCTTAACTCCTGACTTAGAAGGTAAGGAGTTTATATTCTTATTCTTCCTGCAAAAAGAAGCCAGATGGTTAGAATTTCCACAATTATAGCATTTCTTTCTAGGAGCATTAGGAACAGGCATATAATTGTTGCTTTTATTCACACCTTCCTTTCCATTCCTATTTTTCCTAGCTGCCTTTACCTTGTTTACACTGGTCATCTCTTTCAGCTTATGTTTAAGCTGCTTCTTTGTCATTAAGCCTATGTTAACTTCAATTGGTTTATCCTGTTCTAATTTGTCAAAAGTTGACTCTGCTATCACTTCTGTCTCAACATCTTTCATCTTTTCAGAATCAGACTTTACAGTTTCAGTTACAAATTTAACAGGATTTACCTTTGTCTTAGTAGTCTGTTTAACAATAATTGGCTTAACTCGTTCAGTTCCTTTTTCACTTTTCTCATCTCCATAACCTAAGCCCTCTTTCCAGTTTCCACTACTTAGTATATCCTGAGTTGCTCTGCCAGAGTTAGTCCAAGTCCTGATAATCTCTCTCTCCTTTTCTAACTCAGTTTTTAGAGATTTATTCATTTTTAGCACTCCATCTCTCACATAGAAAGCATCATCCCTATCCTTCTGAGTTTGATGGAACATAACTAACTCTTTTTCTAAATAATCATTCCTCTTTTTAAAAGCAAAATTTTCAGAAGTTAATCTCTTACATGTTAAAGTTTGATCTCTATAGCTAATAAATATGGTTTTAAGATATAATCTCAACTCAGTAATATCATCGATATGAAAGGCATAAGTTGTTTGAGGTACCTTTAACTCAGCAGCATCAGAACTGCTATCAGCATTTGCCATCAAGGCATAGTTCTCCTCATCTTCAGAATCTGAGGTGTCTGTCCAGCGTTTCTTCTTTGTGACGAGTGCCTCGCCTTTGTCACTCTTTCCTTTCTTGCAGTCAGGAGATATGTGGCCTTTCTCACCACAGTTTTAGCATTTGACATTTGAGTAATCTCCTCTGTCAGACTTTCCTCCTTTGCCTTCAGATTTTCTGAAACCCTTCCTATCAGAACTTCTTCCTTTCTTGGAAAACTTCTTTCCTCTTCTGAATTTCCTGTAGGCTATCTTTGTGATACCCTTCACCATAAGATCACACAACTTTATCATCTCTTCATCAGCATCTACTTCAGGTAGACTTTTAGTTTCTGAATCATCATCAGAACTTGATGATTCTGAATCAGACTTTATGATGAGAGCCTTTCCTTTTCCTTTCTTTGAGACAACCACTTTGGGGAATTCCTCCTCAGCATTAAGAGCAAATGTTCTTGACTTTCTCCCATATCTCTTGCTTCTTTGATCCATCTCAAGTTCATAAGTCTTGATCATTCCATAAATTTCATCAAGAGTAGTTTCATCAAGAGCATAGTTATCTCTTATAATAGTAGCTTTCAAATCCCAACTTTCAGGAAGAGCTAAAAGGAATTTTAGATTTGAATCTTCAATGTCATATTCCTTGTCCACCAGTGATAGATCATTCAAGAGTTTGACAAACCTGTCATATAAGTCAGTTAATGATTCATCACTTTTTGAGTCAAAGTGCTCGTACTCTTGAGTGAGTATAGTCCTCCTGTTTTTCTTGATTGCATCAGTTCCCTGACACCTTGTCTCCAAAGCATCCCATATCTCCTTTGCAGTCTTGCATTGAATTACCCTATTTGACATGACATTATCAATGGCACTATACAGCAAATGCCTTACCTTTGCATCCTTGGTAATAGATGAGATATCTTCAGCTCTGTATTCCATTTTCTCCTTTGGTATGGTCTTTGCTGGATTATCTGCAACTACAACAGAGAGCTTGGTTGGCTTATGTGGTCCTTCATTAATTCTGTCAAGGATATTCTGGATCTGTAGCTTCCAGAAACATAGCCATCTTCACTTTCCATATGGGATACTCAGACGGTCTCAGCATGGAAACCCTGATAGTTTCATATCGACTATGGGTTTGAGTCTTTGGAGTTTCTTCAGTTTTAGCCGTCTTGGTTGGATTTTCTGCTTCTTCAGATATGATTGTTTTGGATCTTTACTGTATGTGTGTTAATAGATAGGCTCTGATACCACTTGTTAGGTCACACAACACTGTAGAAGGGGGTTGAATACAGTGTAGAATACAATCAAATCGATTTAAAGCACAAGTAACAGAAAACAGATGTATTCGATATAACAAACTCTGTTACAATGGAACTGTTCTCTCTTAATGATGAACAAATATCACGAGAGCTGCTTGGTTACAATATATGATCTTCTCGATGATCGTAACTCTTATAGAGTAAACCTATGTTTGTGTTTATATAGACACACAGTTACAAGATAACTTCTAGTTGATATGGAATATAATTATGTCTCCTAAAATATATCAACCAGATATCTTATATAATTCTTCTAGTCCTCGAACTCTTTCCATGCATATCTTCTTCTTGTATTAGTCTCAATCTTCTTTCCTGTGAATCCAGCTTCCTTCCTTAACTGTTAGTCCTCCAGTACTTAAGTTCTGATATCCATCTTCTGATATTATCTTTTGATAATCTAAGTCCTGATATCCTTAAGTCCTGACTTCCAGTAAGTCCTGATTCCAGTAAGTACTGATATTTCCTGTTAGTTAAGATCTGAAAACTAAACATGAAACATATTTGACATGACATCTCAAATATATCCAACAAATTGTGCATTAACAATATGATTGATTGTTCTTATAGGAGTCTTTTATAATGAGAGTTATTATTATTTTGTACAATCAAGTGAAGATAGGAAGCTTGCCATCAAGATCGAGTAGTGCTCCCGGTTGCTCCTAAGCCAAGTCGAGTTCTAGATAAAGCCTTCTCTAAGGAAAGTGTCCCTTCTTTGTCAAATCTATTATTATGCAAGTATTCTGAACCTTTCTTTTTGGACAATGATAGTATGCTTGATTAAAGATATTGATAATGTCATCACCCAGATATATTGTTACAAGTACCTTAATCTTAAATTGAGTTATTATAAATGTTATGCCATGACTATGATTATCGCAATTGTTCCAAGTTTATTTATGCACTAATAAAGATCATTTGTTTATCTACGTCTTGCCCCAACTTGAATTAGTACCTATAATTGATATACCCCGATTGCTTGTACCATACCAAAATACCTTCGTAAGCTCAAGTATTTCAATTTTCGTGATCATAAAGCACTATTGATCTGATACTAAATCCCTATACCACTGAAACCTTGAGATATCAGTAATCCAACTCCATACTTCTTCATTACCCCTTTATTATCATACCCAAACTTTGTAACTAGACATGTGCCATGTACTACACTCAAATTTGAGATCCCTACCTTTGTTGATTATCATCATGGCTCTTTTTCATTACATTCTTCCTTAGTTGTTAAACTATTGATACTCATCATTGATGACCTTGCTAGTGAGAAGATAATTCATTTCTGATAAGGGTTCCATAACTCCAATCCTTGACTTATAATTTAAACTCTATTGTTTAGAATCCATATAATTTCCCTCTGGCATCATTTTTATAAAAGATAATTGCTTTTCAAATAAAAGAATGTTTTCTTGAGATTGGTGGATTGGACTAAGATGCAAGTCCCTTTCACACTTATTCTATTAGGCTTAAAAGTTGCTTAAGGATTCCCAATTAAAATTTGTTAGAACCCGACGAGGTTCGGGTTTACTTCGCGGTTGATCACCAGCTGTAATCCATAGCATCATAAAATGATTTTGAGCAATAATTTGGTTAAAAATTATTTTGACTTGAATAATGATGCCATCCACCCCAATTTTAAATTATGAATTTCTATGCTGATAATTTATGTCTTCTGCTATATCTTGCTGAGCGTTTGGCTCACTTCTTGCTATTTATCCATGTTATTTCAGCTAGCAAGTATGGTTAGATTCAAGCAGACTGCTCGTAAGTCCACTGGAGATGCAAAGGCTTATGTGAGAGCTCAGGTAGTGTAGTTGGTATATGTGTGAGGATCGGTAGTTATGTAAAAGTGTAATAGTTGTTAGTGTTGGACTGTTCAAAGACTGAACCTTTTGCGATCTTGGATTTGTTGTAAGCAGCCGTTTGTAATAACTTATATTTATCAGTTGTTATCTTTTAGTTTTATTTTTGGGCTGCCATATTTGGCACTTAGAATCTTTAACAAACATGCAAGTTGTCCCTCCTAGGAGCCAAGGAGCAAGTACTGGTGCCTAGAGGGTAGCAATGAGTGATTTGCCTTATTTTCTGTAGCTACTGGCCCCTACAAGGAGAGTAGAGGGTGGTACTGATGCCTAGAAGGAACAAGAAGGCTTCCTTACTTAGTTTTTTCTTGTAATTGGCACCTACAAGGAGCCAATGGAAGGGGTATTGGCTCCTAGAGTGTACCAAGATGGACTTTTGACTTTATTTTTGAAGTTCCTCCTTTCATGTTGCTTCTACTAGGTCAAGACCACTTCTAGTACTTAGTTTTTAAGTTATACAATAAGGTAGTGGCTCTTGGAAATGTATTTGAATGTTCTTGAAGAAAATCTACTCAAGAAATTCTTTGATGATGCTACTGGGTTTGCCAAAGTTGAAGACCGAAGCTAAAGTCTAACACACTGACTATAATGTATACTTCTTAATATTTCTGCATTTAGATAGTTTTGAAATCATCAAATAAAGAACTTGTACATATTTCCATAATGTACAAGTTGGGAGATATTGTTAGATATGATTTGATGATATCAGCATTTACCATCATAGTTTGACATCAGAGTTTGCTACTGGAAGTTATCAAAGTTTATGAAGACTATCAGTATTTGACAGATCGGAGTTTAATATCAGATTTTGTCTATCAGCATCTATCCAGACTGATTTCTAGGAAGTAAATGATTTTATTTAGAAGATTTTGATTAGTAGAGATATGTCGTTATAAGACTATACTTATTATAGCAATCAATAGTTGGATATGTATTATAATTCTTTATTCACTTGTATAATATCTTCTAGAATAATTGTGTAAGTATATAAGCACAGATTAGGTTAACACTATATGTGTTGTGCAAGACATGCATGTACAATAACAAGACTAAGTCACATTGACAACCCTGAGATTTAGTTGTTTGATAATAAATTTTGTATTTTGTATTATATTACTTGAGTCTATAAAAGGGTTAGAAGATTAGACTTGAGGACTTTTCTGTGAACAAATTCAAGCTAAGGAATAAACTTTGGAAGAAGATCAAGCCATGATCATGCCTCAGAGAAAAGTGTAGAAGCTTGGAATTGAATAAAGTTTTTCTATGAAAATTATTTTAAGTCAAGATATCGACAAGTCACAGATCAAGTTATATCGAGAAGTCCAGAATGACTTATAGAGAAGTCCAAAATGGCTTATAGAGAAGTCTCAAAGATATCGACAAATCAAATGAAGATGTAGAGAACTGGAGGTATCGACAAGTCATTTCTGCATGTAGAGAACTCTGAGATATCGACAAGTCAAATGAAGATGTGAAGGATTGGAGATATCAATAAGTCAATTTCTCATAAAGAGATCTCAGATATATTGATAAGTCAAAATATGTATATAGAGATCTCTAAGATATCGGCAAGTCAGTTCTACATGTAGAGATCTCAGATATATCGACAAGTCATTTCACATACAAGGATCTGGAGACCTCGAAAAGTCAAGTATACCTATAGAGAACTCAGAGATCTCGATAAGTTGACTTATCGGGATGTCACTTCTCTATAAAACAAATTGGAGATCTCAATATACTTCTCAAATACAGAATGCAGACAAGTTCAAGATTTAAGATTATCAGTCAACAAATGATCTATTCACTAGATTGAAAAGTCTACAAAGTAGATGGAAGAATACAAGATAAAAGGCCAAGATTAACTAGACAAAGGATGGTCACAGACCTACAAGATTTTACACATATTTGCTAAGCTAGAAATGGAAATAGAAAAAGGTTGCTTTAGAAAGTATTTTAGTACATTTTAGTGCAAGTCTTGTAAACCCGTGTTGTTAGTCTATAAAGCATGCACTGGTCCTTAGTTTAGTTGTAACAAATAGATCTAGATTTTCTTATATTCTCTCAAGGAAGAAGTTGAGTTCTTATTTTCTTAAGAACACATGATTTGTAACAATACCAACTTAATTTAATACAAATTAAGTGAGTTTTGAAAATACTGTGTGTTAGGTCACACACATTGTAGAAGAGGGTTGAATACAGTGTTTACTACAATCAAATCGAATATAAGAACTCAAGTAACATAACACAGATTTTATTCAACACAATAAACTCTGTTATAAAGAACTGTTCTCTCTCAGTGATGAACAAATTATCATGAGAGTTGCTAGGGTTACAATGAATAATAATCTCGATTAAGATAACACATATAGTGTAAACCCTATGTCTGTGTTTATATACTACACAGTTACAATATAATCTTCTAATTGATATCGAATATAATTCTGCTTCCTAATATATATCAATCAGTTATCTTTTCTTCCAAGTATTCTATTCCTTATAGAATTCTTCTCCATGCATATCTCTTCTTATGTTTGTCTTGATCTTCTTTCCTTTCAATCAGCCGCCTTCCTTATCTGAAAACCTCCTTAAGTCCTGATATTATCTCCTGATAAATATCTCCTGATAACTTAAGTTCTGACAACTTAAGTTCTGATATCTTAAGTCCTGACTTCAGTATAATTACTAATTTCCAGTTAAGTCCTGGTTTGTCCTGTTTAAGTAAGATCTGAAAACTAAACACAAATCATATTAGACATGACATCACAAATATATCTAATAATCTCCCCCAACTTGTAAATTAGCCATAATATATAAGTTTAACAGATATTGATGATGTCAAAAATATAAAGTATAAATGCATGAGAATTTGACTAGATAACTACAACTTACAGTCCTTATAGCTTTACCATCCTTAAAGTTTGATATCAGCTTCAGTCTGTATACACTTCAGAATTTAAGTAGTTGTAGATCTTTGACTTGGCTTCAATTTCTGATCTCTTTGATACTAGGAGTTGTTCTGAGATAATTCTTCAACAGACATCTCTCAGCATATTCAAGTTCATTGACCATCCTCCTTTTAGCATTTTTCAATTCAACTGTATCTTCACCACTTTGAAAGATAGCAGCCCTGAGATCATTTATTTTAGTTTTCCTTATATCCTGATCTAGTCTGATGATATAGGCTTTATCAGACTCTAGATTGAATTCAAGTCTCTTAATACCAGAAAATGTAGTGATGATTTTAGCAGTATTAGGCTTTATTTCAACAATTTCTCCACTGTGAGATCTGTACTTAGGACAATATGGCCTATCAGACTTTACAGAGTAAAGTTTCTTCTGCCTTTGAATATTTTATTTTAAACAACCTGCAGCACCATCTGTTGATCTGTTTTTCACTTGAAGTAGAAATAGAACATGTTCCAGTTCTTCAAAATACTTCAATGAAATAGCATTCTCCCTGATCTGGAATACCCTCCCATCTGTCATAAAGTATAACATGATATCTTCTTTCAAAACAGAGTGGTAAACCATTTGTGCAGATTCAAGTTGATTCAATCTCTCAGGAGTAGCTCCTATACCTGGTTCACTCAAGGAAGTTAGATCATTGGTAGTATTGTTTACTCTCTTCTCTTTAGAACTACCCAATCCTGATTTGTCTCTTGCTTCCTTTCCTATAACAACTTTTGCTTCAAAACCACTTGATATAGTCTTCAAAGGTTGAGTCTATTGAGCTTTGGTGAATCCTGGTAGTAGAATCTTTGAAGGTTTAACATGAGCAATGTCAGAGGTTTCCTTTTCCTTATCTTCTGATATCAAGCCAACTTGAGCTATGTCAGAGGTTGCTTGCTTCACTGTAATATCAGAATTTACTAAGTCCTTATCTTGAACAACATGAGCTCTGTTAGAGGTTGTTTGAATATCCTTTTTCTTCAAAATCAGACTAGCATCTACTTCAGATTTTTCTTTCAGATCCATGACTGGCATATATACCTTTACAGGTTCACCAATTTTTTCTTTGCACTTGGATCTAGGATCTACCTCCACTTGTGATTTGGCTTTGGTTGCCTCAGAATTTATCTTTTCTTTTATCACAATGCCCTTAGGCTTAGGTGGCTTCTTTTCCATGACTTGAGCTTTAGACTTTGTCTTGACATTTTCTGCTTTAAGTCTAGCTTCTTCTTCCTTCGGACTTTCAATATACATGCCTGGATTGTCTTTTAGGAATAGCCTTTTGGAAATCTCTTCATCAAGTTCCAGATGTTCACTAGAACTTATCCTTTTACCAGTATCAGAACTTATTCTTCTCCCAGTATCAGAACTTGTTCTTTGACTTGTAGTTCCAGCTTTGCTTGATGAAAAACCTTTGCCTTGACCATAACCTCTACCCATTCCAGAGTTTCTCTGATCATCATTTCCATCATCCGTACCCTTCAGTGGTTGAGTAGATTTGCATTTGGACTTAATCACTTTCTCCCACTTTTTGGCATCAGCGGGTAAAAGAAGAGAGACAAGCAATTCTATTGAGCATTGGATCTCATTGAGTTCAGTATGCTGAGAAGCTTGATTCTTTAGAATTTCAGAAATTTGATCTTGTTGCTTCTCCTGAGTCTTTTCAATATACCCAATTCGGTCAAAGGTGGGCTTGAAAAATCTGTTCTTTTCCAATTTTATATTCATATCTTGCTGGATCAGAGATTCTTGAATTTTGTTCACCTTGGCATGAGTTATTGAGTGTTGACCTTGAAGGTGCCTAGTACTCATTGCAGTAACTATAACGACTCGTGTATTTTTATTTTATTTCTAATATTTGGAAGTGTAATAAAAGTTTAAGTAAATAAATAAAAGGGTGTGTATTGATTTTTGGCAGCGGTTACTGATTGTTATTTAATTATTTATGATTTGTTGATATGTGGATTGGAATTTTTGATTTATTGGTAAGTTATATGATTTTATTTCGCTTGTAGAAGTGATTTCATTATAATTTTAATTCCATAAATATTTGGGTTGTCTTTAAAATTGGTTTTCTAATTTTGTAATTTCAATAATTATTTTTAGGACTTTATAAAATTGAGAAATCAATATTTTGTTAATTATTCATTTTTAAATGATTTTCTGAGTGTGTTAAATGCTAAAATCCATAATTAATTATGGGAATCTTTAAAAATTATGAAACTTATATTTTATTAAGTTCGTATTATTCTGAGAATTTTAAAATTATTTTGAAAATTTCCGGGATTCGTTTTACTTGCGTGTTGTTTCGTTATTGGTTAAAAAACAGGTATAAAGTGCGGTTTAAGAACTGTTTTAAAATTTAAAAAAAATTATGTTTTTAATTATTTCAGAATATATCGGATCTTGGTTTGGGGTCAAGTTAGTATATTTTAATAATAATTCTGTTGTTTATATTTTTGGTAATTATTTTTAGTGACGTCAACTCCTGACCCCGGGGTTGAGGCCGTCACAGTTGGTATCAGAGCTACAGGTTCAAGTCCCTGATTCAGGTTAGGGATTGTGTCAAGTAGGTGATAACGTGAGTCTTGAAGTGTAAGTCAGCAACTCATATAGAGGAGCAACCCTTTAGAGTCAGTCGAGGGTTCCGACGGCGTTACCCTGGCATCTATTAAATGTTTTGATATAATTGCCTTGACCTGGTTGTGTCTTGTCTGTATATTATTATGTTGACAGTGGCCTATTGCAATTTTGAGCTCTCCATCTCGGGAGAATCCTTCTGATTCGGATAGCTCAGATTCTAAGAGACCTCTTGATGTTGTTACCGAGGAGACCCCTATGCCTCCTCCACCAGTCCCTTCTTTTGTACCTCGAGACATCCCTGTATCTGGTCCTCATCCCCGTTGGGTACGTAGGTCTGTATCGGCTGTCAGGGATTTCCCTCCCGGCTGCGGTCCCAGTTCTTCCATGATGAGACCTCCGGTACCTCCTGTGGCCCCTAGTGGTACTTCTTCACCGATTCCTTATCATGTCCATAGGGCGGTGAATACTTCCTTTATCAGAGATCAGAGTCCAGAGTTTGCTGCCCAGTTGGACCAGGTACCTATTGCACCATTTTAGGGTATTTCTGCCCCTTCCCCTGAGGTACGAGCCCATGTGAGAGCATTGACCCAGATGGCTGTAGAGAGGGCTAGATCTGTTGACCGTTTCATTAGTTCAGAGCTGTGCAGTATCAGGACCTAGTGAACTGGCTAGTGTTTGAGCTAGGTTCCATTGGTGGTAGTGGCAGTGGCTAGACAGAGCTGCAGTAGAGGGATGCAGAGCTCAGAGTTGACCTCCAGGAGTTCTGCAGTTGTTTACCTTGTATATGTACATTATGTTGTGATAGGTTGTAGTAGGCGAGGCTGTTATAACAGCCAATTTTGGTGTGTATTCGGATGGTTCATTTTAGTTGGATTTTCAGTTGTACTAGTTGGATTCTGTTGGTTACTGTAGTTCAGCTGCTTTATATTATTGTTCAGTTTTTATATATTGTGCGTTGCTATTATTGTTGTTTCTGTTGTTGGCATTTTTAGACTATAATCATTCACTCAGGACGGATCCAATTATAATGGGGGATGAGAATATTGTCTTAGTGGCAACGCTCTCCTGATGCATAAATATAAACTGCTGGAGCAATCCATTTTCTTATATATGACTGTTATGTTTCAGGAGATGCCACCAAAGAGAAATTTTCAGCCCAATAACGGATCTGCTGGGGATCCTTCCATGAGTGATTTGATGAACTTATTGCGTCAGCAGACTGTACAGCTGGCCCAACAGCAACAACAATTCCAGCAACAGCAGCAACAATTGCAACAGCAACAACAACAGCAACAGCAGCTCATACAGCAACAACAACAGTAAACCCAACAGCAGCAACTACAAATTCAACAGCAGCATGAGATGAGAGGGGCAAATCAAGGTGTTAGTTTTAAGTCTTTTCAAGCAGTGAAGCCCCCAGAATTCAAAGGAGAAGTAGATCCTGTCGCTGCCAGGATATGGTTAAAGGAAATGGAAAAGACGTTTGCGCTCACCAAGGTGAGTGAGGATTTAAAAACTGATTATGCTAGTTATTTTCTGAGGAATGATTTGAATTATTGGTGGAAATCTACGCGAGCCTTAGAAGGAGAAGGTCCAGTTCCCTGGACCAGATTTACAGAATTGTTTTTGGAAAAATACTTTCCAGCCTGTCTCCAAAGTCAAAAGGAGATGGAATTTTTGGAGCTGAAACAAGGAAATAGGAGTGTCACGGAATATGAAGCGAAGTTTACGGAGTTGGCCCGTATAGCACAGGAATATGTGAGTTCAGAAGCTCAACGAGCAAAGCGGTTTCAACAAGGGTTGAAGCCAGAAATAAGGAGTGGAGTTGTAGCCTTACAGCTTAAGACTTATACTTCGGTAGTCCAGGCTGCCTTGGTGATAGAGAGTGATCAGAAGTTAGCTGCAAAGGAGCAGGGTGAGAAGAAGAGGAAATTTGAAAGTGGACCTGCAAAGTCAGAATCAGGAATAGCAAGTCGAAAGTTCCAGCATTGGTTTGGCAAGAATAAGAATAAAAAGTTTAAAGGGCAGAACTTTCCCCAAGTTAAGCCCGGTACAACATCAGTTAACTCTGCCCCGACGAGGATGAGTAAGCCAGTGGTTGATTGTAAGACGTGTGGGAAAAAGCACAGTGGACAGTGCCGAGAGAATGTTAATTGTTTTAAATGTGGACAGAAAGGTCACTATTCCACAGAGTGTAAGTCTGAGATTCAAGGAGTTATTCGACCTAGTGTTTCCCCGTGGGGTGCTCCATTGTTATTTGTGAAGAAAAAGGATGGAAGTATGAGATTGTGCATTGATTATAGTGAGTTGAACAAATTGACAATAAAGAATAAGTATCCCTTACCACGAATCGACGATTTATTTGATCAGCTTAAGGGAGCATGTTATATCTCAAAGATTGATTTAAGATCTGGCTATCACCAACTAAAGATAAAGCCGGAAGATATCCCCAAAACCGCATTTCGAACAAGGTATGGCCATTATGAGTTTCTAGTAATGTCGTTTGGATTGACGAATGCGCCAGCAGCTTTCATGGATTTGATGAATAGGGTATATAAGGAGTATTTGGATAAATTTGTTATTGTATGTATTGATGACATCCTCATATATTCGAAGAATCCAGAAGATCACGCAGTACATCTGCAGATTGCCCTTCAAAAGCTAAGAGAAAAGCAATTGTATGCTAAGTTTTCTAAGTGTGAGTTTTGGCTGACGGAAGTACAGTTCCTTGGTCACGTAATAAGTAAAGAAGGTATCAAAGTAGACCCGATAAAGATTGAAGCCGTATCAAAATGGGAGCAACCGAAGACACTAACGGAAATAAGAAGTTTTCTTGGATTAGCAGGATATTATCGAAGGTTTGTGAAAGATTTCTCGAAGATTGCATCCCCACTAACTAAGTTGACCAGGAAGAATGAGAAGTTCGTTTGGACGGAAAAGTGTGAAAAGAGTTTCCAGGAGTTAAAACGAAGACTAGTGACGGCTCCAGTGCTAGCATTGTCAGATGAGACGGGAAACTTTGTAATTTATAGTGATGCTTCTTTGAAAGGATTGGGATGTGTGTTAATGCAGCATGACAAAGTGATTGCGTATGCCTCCAGACAGCTAAAGCGTCACGAGCAGAAATATCTGGTTCATGACCTTGAATTGGCGGCTATAGTATTTGCTTTAAAGTTATGGCATCACTACTTGTATGGCGAGAAATGCTATATTTACACGGATCATAAGAGCCTGAAGTATATATTCACACAAAAAGATCTGAACTTGAGACAGAGAAGGTGGTTGGAGTTGATTAAGGACTATGATTGTTCGATTAATTATCACCCAGGTAAAGCCAATGTAGTGGTTGATGCCTTAAGTAGGAAGGAAAGGCTGAATATGGTTAAGATTGCGGAGGAATTGGCACGAGACTTAGAAAGAATGGAAATTAAAGTTCGAGGATCTAACGGAAGTCAAGAGCAACTATATGAAATTACTTTCCAGCCGGTCTTGATGGAAAAGATTGTAAGATGTCAAGAAGGAGTTATGGAACAAGAGTCGAATACTTTGACAGGAGAAGAGTTGTGTACTCAAAAAGATAATCAAGGTTTATATAGGTTTTCGTCCAGGGTTTGGATTCCTGATGTAACAAAGTTGAAGAACGAAGTATTGCAGGAAGCACATAACTCTAGGTTTTCTATCCACCCTGGTAGTACCAAGATGTACCAGGATTTGAAGAGAAATTTTTGGTAGCCAGGAATGAAGAAGGATATTGCTAATTGGGTAAGTAAATGTCACGTGTGTCAGACGGTGAAAGCAGAGCATCAACGACCGAGTGGATTGTTACAATCTTTGGAGATTCCCCAATGGAAATGGGAAGACATTGCTATGGATTTTGTAGTGGGATTGCCAAAGACGAGAGCGAATCATGATGTTATTTGGGTAATCATTGATAGATTGACTAAATCGGCGCATTTCCTTCCGATTAATGAAAGGTATTCATTGGAAAGGCTAGTGAAGTTATACTTGGATGAGATAGTTACCAAACATGGAGTTCCTGTTTCTATAGTGTCGGATCGAGACCCGAGATTTAATTCCAGGTTCTGGACCAAATTTCAAGAGTGCCTAGGAATGAGATTGAATATGAGCACCGCTTATCATCCTCAGACGGATGGCCAAAGTGAGAGGATGATTTAGACCATAGAAGATATGTTGAGAGTCTGTGTTTTAGATTTTAAGGGTAATTGGGATGAGCACCTACCCTTGATTGAGTTCTCGTACAATAACAGTTACCATGCCAGTATAGGGATGCCACCTTACGAAGCTCTGTATGGATGAAAGTGTAGATCACCGTTGTACTGGGATGAGGTAGGAGAAAAGAAAGTGATAGGCCCTGAATTGGTTCAGCAGACTAAGGATGCCATAGTATTGATTCGGAAAAGGTTGGAAGCAGCTCAAGATACACAAAGAAAATATGCAGATTTACATAGAAAAGACATGGACTTTGAGATAGGAGCTCTGGTGTTACTAAAGGTATCACCTTGGAAAGGGTTAGTACAATTTGGTCAGAAGGGTAAACTTAGCCCTAGATTCATAGGACCCTTTGAGGTTTTGAAGAAAGTGGGAAAGGTCGCTTATGAGATAGCGTTACCACCACAGTGGCAGCACATTCATAATGTGTTCCACGTGTCTATGTTAAAGCCCTACATTCCTAATTCGAATCAAGTCATAGAATACGAACCGATTGAGCTTGAACCAAATTTATCTTACGTGGAACAACCGGTCCAAATCCTAGACCGTAAGGAACGAGTCCTTAGGAATAAGTCAATTCCTATAGTAAAAGTTTTATGGAGAAATCCTCGAGTAGAAGAGTCAATTGGGAATTAGAGTCAGACATGCTTGATAAATATCCTCATTTGTTTAGTTGAGTTAGATTCTGGGGACAGAATCTTTTTAAGGGGGAAAGGATATAACGACTCGTGTATTTTTATTTTATTTCTAATATTTGGAAGTGTAATAAAAGTTTAAGTAAATAAATAAAAGGGTGTGTATTGATTTTTGGCAGCGATTACTGATTGTTATTTAATTATTTATGATTTGTTAATATGTGGATTGGAATTTTTGATTTATTGGTAAGTTATATGATTTTATTTCACTTGTAGAAGTGATTTCATTGTAATTTTAATTCCATAAATATTTGGGTTGTCTTTAAAATTGGTTTTCTAATTTTATAATTTCAATAATTATTTTTAGGACTTTATAAAATTGAGAAATCAATATTTTGTTAATTATTCAATTTTAAATGATTTTCTGAGTGTGTTACATGCTAAAATCCATATTTAATTATGGGAATCTGTAAAAATTATGAAACTTATATTTTATTAAGTTCGTATTATTCTGAGAATTTTAAAATTATTTTGGAAATTTTCGGGATTCGTTTTACTTGCGTGTTGTTTCGTTATTGGTTAAAAAGCAGGTATAAAGTACGGTTTAAGAACTGTTTTAAAATTTAAAAAAAATTATGTTTTTAATTATTTTGGAATATATCGGATCTTGGTTTGGGGTCAAGTTAGTATATTTTAATAATAATTCTATTGTTTACATTTTTGGTAATTGTGTTTAGTGACGTCAACTCCTGACCCCGGGGTTGAGGCCGTCACAATAACTCTCAGTTGTGCCTTGAAATCATCATTAATCAGTATTTTATCAGCCTTAGCCAAGTGCTCAGCAAGAATTTTTTCAGTAGGAAGATAACTAACTGGAAACTAACTGTGTTCCATTCTAGGAGTTTCACTCCAAGGTACTGGTGCATCCTCTCTAACAAAATTCTTGATTAAATCAGCTTTACAAGAAGCTTGTTGAGGTGCATGTCCAGATGGACCAGCTACATCAGCATCTATATTTGTAGCAGCTTCACCAGTAATTTCAGCATTGTCAGCATCAAAACTTACAGAGTCTGCAGTATCAGCATCCTCTGATAAAATAATAGTATGTGAGGCTATAGAGGCTTCAACATCATCCTCTAAATTCTGATCTGCAACTAACTTCTGATCAACATCCAAATTTTGATGCCCACTTAAAATATGATCTTCATCATCTAGATTCAGAACTGGTGTTGATGGAATATCTGCATTGAAATCAGCATCCAAAAGTGGTGTTGTTGGTGGAGTGAGTTGAGTTGGTGGAGCTTCCAAGTACAGAACCTCAAGCACAATCAAGTTATGAATATCAATTTCAGCACTTGTACCTGGGTCTTCAACATGTACTGGATTAATGATAGGAGACACAGGAGGTGTAGGCACTTGCTCTGGAATATCCTCTTGCTCTTGAATAGGAGACTTTTGAGCTTGAGTAAAGTCTGATTCAGTTGTGGGAAGTAATTCAATTACTATAGGTTCTGATGGGATCAGAGATTCCTGACCCCCTTCCTTAGCTGCTTCTTCCAGAATTTCTTCAGAGAGTAATGATACAGTTACAGCCCTCCTGGCTCTTTGCTTTTTAAGTCTCTTTACAGAATTAGAGACTTTGGGAGCTTCATCATCAGAATTTAGCTTTCTAAGCCTTTTGAGGGGCCTAGAACTCCCAGTTTCAGTATCTTTCTGAGAAGAGATCTTCTCAGCTTCTACAACAATAGGTTCTGATATTGGAACCTGTTCCTCATTATCTGACTCATCTCTCAAAACAATTATCCTTCTCTTCTGTTGAGACTGAGGTACTATCTTAGTCCTCTTGGGTTTTGAAGATGAAGGCCTCCCTGGATGTGCTGAAGGTTGAGGTTGAGATGACTGTGTTGGTTTGTAATATGTCCTGATGGAGGGTTGAGTTAGTTCAGGTTGAGAAGTTTGAGGTTGGTGAGAGATGGTATGTTCTGATGGCTGTTGTGTTGGCTGTGATGTGTTGGTGGGTTGAACATCAGGGTAAACAGATGTGTATTTTTGTGGATCAGCATTTACAAAGATTTGTTCTACTAACTGAGGAATCTGTAAGGGTCTCTGCACTTGTTTCTTATTGTCAGCATTCAACAGATCATTAAAAGCCCTTTTTGCAAGCTTAAAGGGTGGAATTAAATCATTGGTAGGTTGGGGTTCATCAGCACAACAGAAAGTATATATAAGCTGACAGAATCTAGCAAAGTATACTACATTCCTATCTTCTGTCATCCTATCCCCTATGAAACCTAGCACAGCACTTGCAAAATCAAATTGAGTTTGATGAATAAGGGCATACCCGATTTGATGACTCATGATGGGAATAACATCAAAGTTGGAGCATTTATTGGCGAAATCCTTAGTGATACAATCAAAGAAAAAGCTCCATTCCTTTCTGATATTTGATCTTTTCAGTTGACCCAGCTTTCTCAAACTTTTCTCATAGCCCAGACTGGCCATAAGCTGTTGTAAGACAGGATCCTCCACTGTTGAGAATGTGCAACCTTCAGGTAAGTGGAGAGCTTTACGAACTGCTCCAGGAGTAACCACATGCTCGACATCTCCTGATGTGAAAATAATGCTTGGAGTACTAGTAGCACCATCATCATCAAAAAGCCCAGTTCGCCAAAATGTTAGCACTTGTTGGCTTGAAATAGTTTGAGGTTGGGTCAAAGCATACCCAATCTCACTATTAGCTAATAAATCTTGCACAAAGTGCAGATCTGATGGAGCTTCACCCTTATTCAAGATTGCAGCATAATTATTTGGTATAAACTTGGCTCCATCAACAATTAAATCCTTGGGCGCCATCAGAAATAAGTGAGAAATTAATTTTCCTGAAAGGTGTTTGATGAAATGTCTGTATAGAAAACCGTCATAAAATGTGAGAGAGAATAAGAAAAGAGAGAGAGTGAGTAGAATAAAAATGAAAATAAAAGATTTGAAAATCTTTTATCTCTTTTACTTAGACACCCCCACGTGACAGTAGTTAATGGGAAGTGGAACAGACCTTTACACCTGTCAGCCATGCAGCAGTTAAGGCAAAAGTTAATGGGCACGGTAAATAAGTAATAATTACATTGCACGTTCAGTTTTTTAAAAAAAACTGTTCCCACTAAATGAATGATTATTAATGCTTTATCTCACATAAACCAATATTCTGTAAAAATATGACCATTCAAGTAATGACCAAAAAATAAACCAAGTAAATAAATATTACCACGTCAGCATCAGAACTTGATTATTATCAGAATTTAAAAGTCATCAGAATATGGCTCCTTTACTCGAAAAGTGAATGTTTATTTCTGTAATTCTTCACACAAATACTAATATGGGTACATCAGAACATAATCATCAGAACTTCCATCAGAACTTGTCCTCAGAATTTATGCAACTGACACTTAAACTGTTCATCTGAAACAACATTTATCACCACAGTAATTTTCATCATTCATATGGAGTGTAAGTGTGTGCAATAAGCTAAATATCAGACAAAGAGTAAAGTCTAATTCACTTCAGTACATCTTAGAAATAAGGCATAACTAAGAACTTAGCTCAAAATCTGTTATTATTCTGAAGTCTATTATAAAATGAGTTCATGCATGAGTCCACCTCAACTGTTTTGTGCTCATTTTATCCATATTTTGAAATTCCTTTTTACAGTGGCTTTTCAGTGTAAGTGAGTCATGACTGCTTATCAGAATTTATGCTGTTATCAGAGTATTTCTCCAAGAATCAGAGAATGTGAAAAGTCACCAAGAAAATTTTATTTTGCTTTTCTAATGCATATTACTTAATACCAACAATGCACTTGGGTCTTCTCTTGATGAAATTTATGATATGCTCAAGACTCATGAACTTGAGATGGATCAAAGGAGCAAAAGGCATGGAAGAAAGTCAAAGACAGTTGCACTTAAAGCTGAGGAGGAATCTCTTAAAGTGGTTGTCTTAAAGAGGGGCAAAGGAAAGGCTCTCATCATACAGTCTGATTCAGAGTCATCATATTCTGATGATGATGATTCAGAATCTAAAAATTTATCTGAAGTGGATGTTGATGCAGAGATGATGCAACTGTGTGCTCTTATAGTGAAGGGTATCACAAAGATAGCCTACAAGAAATTCAGAAAGGGTAAGAAGTTTTTCAGGAAAGGTGGAAGTTTTGAAAAGAAAGGGTTTAGAAAGACTAAAAGTAAAGGAGGAAAATCTGACAGAGAAGACAACTCAAATGTCAAATGCTACAATTGTGGTGAAAGAGGCCACATCTCTCCTGACTGCAAGAAAGGAAAAGGTGATAAAGGCCAGGCACTTATCACAAAGAAGAAAAACTGGGCAGACACTTCAGATTCTGAAGAAGAGGTGAACTATGCTTTGATGGCAAATGCTGATAGCAGTTCTGAAACTGCTGAATTGAAGGTACCTCATTCAACTCTTGCTTTTCATACTGATGATATTTCTGAGCTAAGATTATATCTGAAAACCATGTTCATGAGTTTTAGAGATCAGACTTTAGAAAATGAAAGATTAAATTCTGAAAGTCTTGCTCTTAAAAAAAGAAATGACTACTTGGAAAAAGAGTTAGTTATATTCCATCAAACTCAGAAAGAAAGAGATGAGGCCTTTTATGTTAAAGATGAACTGCTAAAATTGAATAAATCTCTTAAATCTGAACTGGAAAAGGAAAAGAAGATAATCAAAACTTGGACTAACTCTGGAAGAACAACTCAGAAAATCTTAGAAAATGGAAATTAGAAAGAAGGACTAGGTTAGCTAGATGATAAAGAAGAAAAGGAAATTGTGTCATCTAAACCAAACTCTACCAAGAAAGCTGAAAAGCCTAAAGTTAATCCTGTCAAGTTTGTGTCAAATTCTGACAAGTCAAAATCTGAAAAGATGAAAGACTCTAAAACAGAAGTCAAAGAAAAGTCAACTTCTGACAAATTAAAACAGGATAAACCAACTGTGGTAAATGTTGGCTTAATGACAAAGAAGCAGCTTAAGTATAAGCTGAAAGAGATTAGAAAAGAGAACAAGGTAAAGGAAGCTAGGAAAAATTGGAATGGAAAGGAAGGTGTGAATAAAAGCAATAATTATATGCTTGTTCCTAATGCTCCTAGAAAGAAATGCTATAATTGTGGAAACTCTAACCATCTTGCTTCTTTTTGCAAGAAAAATAAAGATATAAACTCTTTACCTCCTAGATCAGGAGTTAAGAGTCAGTCTGTTAGGTTTAAACCACAAAATCCTTATTTTCATTGTGGTAGTTTATGGCATTCTATTTATACTTGTAAGGAATATCATAGTTTGTACTATGATTATTATCAAATAAAACCTTCTTTAAAGAAAGTTAGTGTAATTCCTTCTAGTGTAAAATCTGATGCAAAGTCTGATATAAAGTCTGATAAAAAGCATGTTAGCATAAACTCTGAAACTAAATCCGCTGCAAATGCTAACAAAATTAAAAAGGCCAAAGGATACAAGCAAGTCTGGGTCCTTAAAACTAACCAATAGTGGTCTTTGTGATTGCATGGCAATAGGAAAAACATCCTGGTTCTAGACAGTGGATGTTCAGGACATATGACTGGAAATAAAGGCCTACAATCAGACTTTGTGGAGAAATCTTGCCCAAGAGTTTCTTATGGAGATGGCAACATTGGAAAGACTCTGGGATATGGCAATATCAATATTGGGAATGTCATAATTGAGTCAGTAGCTCTTGTCTCAGGACTTAAACACAATCTACTAAGTGTGAATCAAATCTGTGACAGATAAATGTGGATTTCTTTGAAGAACACTGTGAAGTTGTAAGTAATTCTACAGGAAAAGTGGTTCTGAAAGGTTACAGACATGGTAACATATATAAAGCCAGACTTTCAACAAATTCTGATGGTTCTGCAATCTGTCTGTTAAGCAGAGCATCAATTGAAGAAAGCTGAAATTGGCACAAGAGACTCTCTCATTTAAATTTCAATAATATAAATGAGCTAGTAAAGAAAGATATTGTGAGAGGACTGCCAAAATCAATATTTGCTCCTGATGGTCTTTGTGACTCATGTCAAAAGGCAAAACAAAGAAAATCTTCATTCAAGAGCAAAACCGAATCCTCAATTCTTGAGCCTTATCACTTACGGCATGTTGATCTATTTGGTCCAGTCAACGTCATGTCTATTGCAAAGAAGAAATATGCTATGGTTATAGTTGATGGGTTCACAAGATACACTTGGGTGTATTTCTTGCACAAAAAGAATGAAACTGCATATACTCTAACTAATCATGTCAGACAGCTGGATAAGTTAGTCAAAGATTCTGTTAAAATAATAAGAAGTGATAATGGCACTGAGTTCAAGAATTCAATCATGGAAGAGTTCTGCAAAGAGCATGGAATAAAGCAGGAATTTTCTGCACCTGGAACTCCACAGAAGAATGGAGTTGTAGAAAGAAAGAACTGGACTCTTATTGAAGCTGCACGAACTATGCTTGATAAAGCAAAGCTGCAAACGTACTTTTGGGCTGAAGCTGTACAGACTGCTTGTTTTACACAGAATGCTACAGTCATGAACAAGCATGGAAAAACACCATATGAGATGGTGAAGAAAAAAAAGCCAAATCTGAAATACTTTCATGTATTTGGATGCAAGTGTTTTGTTCTTAAGACTCATCCTGAATAGCTGTCAAAATTTGATCTAAAAGCTGATAAAGGAATTTTTGTTGGATATCCACTTTCTACAAAAGCCTTCAGAGTCTACAATTTAAGAACAAGGGTTGTTATGGAATCTATCAATGTATCTTTTGATGATAAAAAAATTACTGGACTTGAAGATCTCAATGATCATGATCAGCTGAGATTTGAAAATGAAGATGTAAATTCTGATTCTGTAAATTCTGATGACCTAAATCTTGATCCTGTAAGTTCGGACGGGTTAAACTCTGATGTCATTGAAACTTGTGGTAACTGCTCTAAAGGGAAATGCACCTGTTCAGGAGGAGCAAGCTGATGATTATACCACATCTCAAGACTCTCAAGAAGCATCAGAACCAGTCACTGGCTCTTCAAGTTCTAATTCATCAAGTTCTGATGAGGCAAATTCTGATAATTTTGGAAACTCTAATTCTTCAATTCCTGAAGGATCCAACTCAAATTCTGAAATTTCAGAGAGCATAACTTCAGGGGGAGCATCATAAAATGCTGATGGAGACAGCATGGATCATGGGGGAGGATCCAGTTCTAGAGATCAACTTCCATCTTCAAGGAAGTGGACTAAATCATACACACCTGACTTAATAATTGGAGATCCTGAAGCAGGTGTCAGAACTAGAACAACAACATCAAATAAATGTCTCTATCATTTCTTTCTATCTCAGACTGAACCAAAGAAAGTGGAAGAAGCTCTTCAAGATGTTGATTGGGTGCAAGCAATGCAGGAAGAGTTAAACGAATTTGAAAGTAATAGAATCTGGACCCTAGTGCCAAGACCAAAGAACAGATCAATTGTTGGCACAAAATGTGTATTCAGAAACAAAATTGTCAGTGATGGCATAATTACAAGAAACAAACCAAGGCTGGTTGCTAAAGGTTACTCTCAACAGGAGGGTATTGACTATGATGAAACATTTGCTCTAGTTGCTAGATTGAAAGCCATAAGAATCTTTTTGGCTTATGCTGCTCACAAGAAGTTTAAAGTCTTTCAAATGGATGTGAAAAGTTCTTTTCTCAATGGAGAATTGGAAGAAGAGGTATATGTTGAACAACCTCCAGGCTTTGTAGATCCAAAATTTCCTAAATCATGTCTACAGGCTTGACAAAGCACTTTATGGCCTAAAGCAAGCTCCAAGAGCATGGTATGAAACTCTGGCATATTTTCTCCTGGAAAGTGGATTTACCATAGGCACAATTGATAAAACTCTGTTCTACCTTAACCATGGAAAGGACTTACTTTTGGTACAGATATATGTTGATGATATCATCTTTGGCTCAACAAATACAAAACTTTATGAAAGATTTTCCAAGTTAATGTAGTCAAAATATCAAATGAGTATGATGGGAGAGTTGAGCTATTTTCTGGGACTTCAAGTCAAGCAAACTGAAGAAGGTACTTTCATAAATCAATCCAAGTACACCAGAAATTTACTCAAGAAATTTGGAATGCAAGACAGTTCAACTGCATCTACTCCCATGGCCACTGCCACCAAGTTAGATAAAGATACTGGAGCATCAGTAGATATTACTAACTACAGAGGTATGATTGGCTCTTTACTCCATTTAACTGCAAGTAGACCTGATATCATGTATCCTACCTGTCTTTGTGCAAGATTTCAGGCTGATCTAAGAGAACCTCATCTAATAGCTGTGAAAAGAATTTTCAAGTACCTCAAGGGTGCGGCTGATCTAGGATTGTAGTATCCTAGGGAATCGGATTTTAAGCTAATAGGTTACTCAGATGCAGATTTTACAGGATGCAAAATAGACAGGAAAAGCACTAATGGAAGCCGCCAATTTCTTGGAGGCAGGTTGGTTTCTTGGTTTAGCAAGAAACAAAAATCAATTTCCACATCAACTACAGAAGCAGAATATATTGCTGTAGGAATCTGTTGTGCACAGATTCTTTGGGTGAATAATCAGTTACTGGACTATGGGTTAGAATTTTTTAAAATACCCATTTACTGTGATAATCAAAGTGCTATTGCTATGACAGGTATTCCAGTTCAACACTCAATGACAAAGCACATCAGCATTAGGTACCATTTCATAAGGGAACATGTGATGGAAGGTACAGTGGAATTGCATTTTGTCCCAACAGATCGACAACTAGCAGATATCTTCACAAAACCACTATGTGAAGCTACTTTTACAAAACTGGTAAATGAACTTGGAATGGTTTCAGGTTCTTTCTCAAAATATGTTTAGTTTTTGTTCTCATGCATCAGACTTTATGATCAGTGTTTACAGATTGTCTAATCTCCATGTAATTTGTGCTTAAATTATAACATATTAAATACTGATTGTTATCTGATGTGATTCTATAAACTCTGAAAGTGTTTTGAATGTTCTGTGATTCAATCCAATGAGGATTATATTGTTAGATGCTCACTTAGTAGTCTTTAACAAACTATGTATCCCATGTTTGAATTAGTTGTTTATGTGGAAATCAATAACACAAGCAAATTCTGATTTTGATATTAGTCAAATTTACTTTGTGTATCTTTTTACTAAGTCATAAACTAGATTATTGTTTCTTATCTGTCAAATCCTGATGTCAGTAAATCTTGAGGATGAACTACATGCCTGATAAGCCTCACTTATCTGAAAAAGCAAAAGAAAAGAAAAATTGAAATCAGGTACTCCTTTGAGATCTAGAGTAAATATGTGAAAGGGAAGACCCAAGTGCATTGCTGGTATTAAGCAATATGCATTAGAAAAGCAAATTTTTCTTGGTGACTTTTCACATTCTCTGATTACTCGAGAAATACTCTGATAACGGCATAAATTCTGATGGCAGTTGTAACTCATTTACATTGAAAAGCCACTGTCTAAAGAATTTTAAAAGATGCATAAAATGAGCACAAACAGTTGAGGTGGATTCTTGCATAACTTTATTCTACAGTAGACTTCACAATTAAAGACAGATATGCCTTATTTCTAAGATATACTGAAGTTTATCAGACTTTAATCTTTATCTAATCATTTGCACAAACACACACTATCACTCCATATGAATGATGAAAATTACTGTGATGATTAAGTTGTTTCTGACAAACAGTTAAGTATTATTTGCATAAATTCCGAGGACAAGTTCTGATATAAGTTTTGATGATTAAACTCTGAAAAAACCAGTCAGTATTTGTGTGAAGAATCACAGAAATAGTCATTCATTTTTTTAGTACAAGAGCCATGTTCTGATGACCGTTAAATTCTGATAATAGTCAAGTTCTGATACAAATCCTGATGCTTACGTGGCATTATTTATTTACTTGACTTATTTGTGGTATTTACTGTAACGGTCATATTTATCAGGAAAATAATTAAGTGAGATAAAAACAGTGATAATCATTTGGATTAATGGGTTGTGTGTTTGTTTTGGTAACCGCATGTGAGCAATAATTACTGCACGTTTACTGTACCCACTAATAATGTTTTGACTGTTTACATGCTGCCAGGTGTCACATGTCGGTTTTACTTCCAAAAAGAGCTGTTGAGTGGGAAGAGTATAAATATTAGAGATAAAAGCTTATACAAATCTTTTACCTTATCTCTTACTTTAATCTCTTATTTCTTTTACTCTCTCTCTCTCTTTCTCTCTATTTTCTGACGGACTTTCTTACAGGCATTTTATCAAACACCTTGCAAACACACAACTTTTCACTTAATTTCTGACAGAAATGGCACCAAAAGATCTTATCTAATGATGGAGCCAAGTTTGTTCCCAACACTACATGGCTATTCTCAACAACGACTAAGCTCTTCAGAACTTCAATTCATTCAAGATTTTCTTGCTCGAAGTGAAATTGGGTATGCTCTGACCCAACCACAGCTTCTCTCAGGAAAACAAATTCTGTAGTTCTGGAGGTCTGGGGTATATGATGATGGTGGTGAAAATGGGTCCCCAAGTATTATTTTTTCAACAGGGGAAGATGAGCATCTGGTTACCTTGTCTACTATTCCACAAGGTTTGCATCTACCAGAAAACTGTACTTACAGTTTCCAAGTTGGGGAGTCAGCTCTTCAAAATATGATGGCAAATCTTGGGTATGAGAAATCTTTGTCCAAGCTGGGACAACTGAAGAGACCCTACATCAGGAGGGAGTGGAGCTTCTTTTTCGACTGCATTACCAAAACTTTTACCAACAAATGCTCCAATTTTGATGTTATCCCAATAATGAGTCAGCAAATTGGGTATGCCCTTCTTAATCAAACTCATTTTGATTATGCTACTGCAATTTTGGGTTTTATAGTTGATAGGATGAAAGAAGATAGCAACACGGTTTATTTTGCTAGATTCTGTCATCTTATATATAATTTATGTTGTTCTGATGCACCTCAAAACTTTAGTGAGACAATTGAACCCTTTAAACTTCACAAAATGGCTTTCACATACTATTATCTGCTGATAATAAGAAGAATGTACTAAGACACTCCAAATTCCTCAATCTGTTAAACAGTTCTTAGTACTATAAGTGTTATCATTCACGAGAACATTATTCATTGTAACCTAGCAGCTCTTAGTGAGTTCATCACTGAGAGAGTAGTTTAACCTACTTTGTAACAGAGCTTATTATATTGTATAAACTTGATTACCGTTACATACTTGTGTTCTAAATCGATTTGATTGTATAAACACTATATTCAACCCCCTTCTATAGTGTTGTGTGACCTGACAAATATATTATCAATCATGCATAAGGTTTGGAAATAAATAATCTCATGATCTCTATGAACTTTATTAATCTTTGTAGAAGTACAATATATTATGTAAAAAATATTATTGCCTCAAATGATCTAATATCAATTATGTGACATTATGTTATGATTTAGTCAGTCCTATATTTATGAATATAAGGGTTAAGCATATATAATATATGATAACAAATCAGACTCAGAGTCAGTCACCTGAATTTTAAGAAATATATTGAAACCAATTTAATATTTGGAATATAACCTTTTGCATAATTCACCTTATTTGTAGCTCATGATCTCTTAATTATTGCAAACTCCGAATGTATATGTCGGTACATGATTTGCTTGTTAATCATTGTTGAATATTTTTTCTTGCATGTGTTGGTTCAAGCTTAATTTTTTTAGCGAATAAGTCTCTGTATGGTTCTAGGCACTCCAAACTAAACATAATGTCTAAATAATAAAAATTGTCTCTCATAAAATCTTGAGATTTTTTTACTAACTTTAGAGGAGATTTCATTAATAATTTGAAAGAGGCTCAATTGGGATAAACCCCCAATTCATCATGCAGCTAAGTTGAAAAATAAATAAATAAGCTAAATAATTAGCCGCTTTATTTACGGATTGCTTAACTAACCACTCACAAATATTCTAAAATTGAAAACAGTAGCTTCACAATGGACCCTCACAATAATTCCACGAATATTGTAACATTTAAAGGACTCGGTTGCAAAAACTAAGCTTAAGGGCCTCGTGTTATGAAAAAATATTTTTGTGAGAGGTGAGCACATGCGATTTTTACCCCTGTTCCAAATGCACCACATCTATCTACCTGCCGCACACCAGCTATAGACCTGATGAAAGTATTGTTGATGCGAGATATTCAGATCTCCCAATATACCGTAAAATTCATTTTCAATACAAACACCATATCACACAAATCGAGATACATTACATAAAGTGAGACAGTAAAATACACAAATGATAACTCAATACAGAATGAAACGAAATTACCCAAAATTCAAAAATTTGAGTTTTATGGAAAAAATATTGATTTTACTGAAGAAGGAGCAAACAAAAGGAGGATGTTTGCTTAAAAAAATTAAAAAAGAAGAGAAGTTGTATGGATGGAGAATGGGCGGCTAGGAATTCAGAGAGAGAGAGTTGAGATGGGAAGAAAGAGGATGAAGATGTAGATATGTAAAGAGGGTGTAAAAGTAGATGGGGGATTCTAGAATTAGAGGGAGATCGGGCAGTTGCTCTCTATGAGAGAGTAAACCATAAACCCTAGACAGATGTAAAAGTATAATTAGGAGGGCGTACTTCCTCTATTTTCTTGTTTTGAACTAGAGTCGAAATAAGAAAATGATAGGCAAATGATATATGCAGGCATGCTTCATAAAATCTTGAGATAATTGTTTTTAACTAATCTGAAGTTGGAATGTTAAAAAGTCTCTTAGTTTTAACTAATTTTTATTTGAGTGTGATTATATACATGGATCTATTCTCAAAATATACACACCTGTAATTTACCGCACAATTACCAAAATGAGTGATTATATTGAGGTGGTAAAAAAGATTCTACATATAAAGTGTAATATCTTTTACTAATCATCACATTATCTATATATACTTATAATAAATAATTAGCATAATTCATTATAATTCACATTTTAAATGATAATTTGAATTCAAAACTTACAAATATGACGATTAAATTTTAGAATATATTATCAAACAAAACTTGAAAATTTGCGTGAACAAGAGTTTTGAAGAGGGCGAGGATGAAGATGAGCGAGGCCTAAGTTACCGATATAAGTAAAATATAGGAGTCACAAATCTCAATTAGACATGCAAATAACAAAGAAGAGTATTCACTTTAAAGAACATATATTTTAGAAAGGACTTAGTTTACTTCAATATCTTGAATTTAGAAATAATTAGTTAAATATGAAATATACATAAATAAATATAATCATAATGTTAGCTCCTGATACTTTGACATTGTGAGTCATTTAATTATTCATGTATATTGTACCATAAAAATAGAATGGTTTGGTTCAATTCTATATATATATATATATATATATATATATGCTTAAAAAAGAAAGACTAAATTCAACGATCACGAATTTCGTGTTTATCGCAAAAACATGTAGATAAGCTAATGTCTCAATAGTATTCACATATCTTATGAAGTTGAATATATGATAATTCATTTTACATGAATTTTTCATATCCACTACTACTTTTATTGTCAAGTAATTTTTAGTCTTACAAATGATAACGTAGTAGAGGATTAGGGAGGCAAAAATATATGATTCCAATATAAAATGTCAAGTGTGACTTCTTATAATAATTCTTTTATTAAATAACTTCTTATATTTACTTAAAATTACAAACAAGGAGATCACACACATATTATTTAGATAAAATATTCTTACTCTATACAAGAAGTGTAATGAGGAATAACATTCTGATTAGGTAATAATAATTATCCATTTAAAACATAGCGGCTATCACGAAAGTTTCCAAATTTTTGTTTTTATAGACATTTGAGCTATTTGAAACGTAGCATTGTTGATAGATTCTTATGTATATATTAAAAAATTTAGATAATTTTGGAGTTAAACTTAGGAGAAAGATGGACTAGCTAAATTTATTCTCTATTTATCATCATCGAGCCGACTAAATTTGCTCTCCATTAATCATCACTGATTGAAAAGGCACACGTCTAATTTCCACAAAGCTAGAATAATCCATACTCATTGGTAGTTTCCACGGCTCTCCATCCATTTGCATGAAACATTCTTTCCATTGTCCACCTCTAAATTCAAATCGAATTTCAGAAGCCTGAAATGTATATTTAGAATTCTTGTAATGGTAATGACTACTGCAAAGGAAGTACTAATAAACAAGTTACATTATGAACCCATTATATCTTTGTACCTAAATTAGTAAACTAAAAAACTTAATAATAAGACAACTTTGTAAACTATAAAATTATACTTTGGGGTATCATATCAGCAAGATTTATTTTGATACTAAAATTTATACTACTGCATAAATTAAATAGGATATTCGTAAAATGTAAACAACACAGATATGCTATATATACGTAAACTTTAAAAAGTAAAAATACATTTTTCATCACTAAAATGTGACAGTTGGCCACATTTAATTTAAGTGTTACACATCGTAAAGGATGCAAAATACAATCACTTTCAAAGTAAAGGAATACACTTCAGAGTTATGTTACTAAATTTGATAAGTTCGATAAATGATAAATATTCAAATTACACTGCTTTTAGAGAACTACACATCATTATAATTTTTACAAGTAGTTAATATATGAATTATGTTTTTTTAAAAAAAAATTATAGATAACTCAAGTCCAGTTTGAAGTTTAAATGTTGTATTATGTCTCTTATAAGTCAAGACAGATTGTTGTTAGTTTTATAGAGTTATTTGAATTGTAATATGGTTAGTAAAAAATGAAAATTATATCTAAATAGGCGAGAGTTAATTTATTTAAAAATTTATTTATAAGAACATAATTGAGGAAGAAAACAAAATTGAAGAATTTAATTTATCTATGTATTTCCCATTGAACCTAGACTTGCCACCGCGTGGGCTTCAAGAGTGTATGTATAATAAGATACTATATTGAAAAAAAAATTAACATTCAAATTAAATACCTGCGCAATGTGTTTGGCTTGGATAAGTTCCCCCATGACAAATGAAGCATGCCAACCCTGTTTTAGGCCAAAGACTTCTAGGAGACCGTCGTCAACATGGGGCTCAACAAAGCCTTTCTGAAATTGCATATCATTTAAAAATTAATAACATTAGTAAAATAGGAAGGCTTCCTGTCAATCTTCCCTGATTTGAAATTTCTTTTCTCTATCACAGCATGTGTACAATAAAACATAAGATACGAGTTTCGATTAGCATCAATGAACGCTAGAACATAACTAAAATAAAGAAGAAACTCTGAAAATCATACAAGTGAAAATATGTATCTCAGGTTAAGGCGCTAAGCTTAATATCAAAATATAATGAAGACCAACTAAAATTCATGACTATCTATTTATTAAGTTTATTCTGCACTGATGAAATCACAATTTTAATTGCTTTTAATTGTCGTGCTTACTTGATACTAGATGAAATTGCATTGGTGCTTTGTCGAACTCCTTAGTTTTCTAAATCCAATGAGCTAAATCCCCCAAATAATACAACAATGATGGTAATCGGGAGGGTTTCCTTTACGGTTGATTGGTTTTTTTTGTTACAACTCTATGCCCAAAGTCATAAATCCCCGCACACCTTGACGCTATCGCAACTCATCCTATACCTTAGTGTAAAAAAACCTCCTTTAACTTATTTTAGCTACTCGACAAAGTACCTAGGATTTCCTAGTAGGCATTAAAATACACTACTTTAAGAAGACATAAGTTCATAGTCTAAAATATGCAATAAGGCAGTTCTGAGGCAGTCAACTACTTCGGTTCCTCTTACTGGCGGGGGTACTCTTACTTTTCTTTCTTAGGTATTGAATGACTAAATCACTAAGTGTAGTGGGAGTAATGTAGTGCAAGGGACTTTATGAACGGGACCACACGATATCTATTTAGAGCATATATTTATCAAACCTAGATTTTTTTTTAATTCACGTTTGTTAACTATAAGGATTCACTGCCTTAAAGTTTGTATGTTCTTTTTAATTTACATCAAATAGGAATACTATACAACAATTATGTTAACTTCTTTTGTTCATTCATAAATTTCACTAATATTTAGGATACATAATTTTCCACCTTCAATTTGTTACTCGCGTATTACAAACTTTCAGATGACAAAATTTCAGATAAGGAAGTCGCCTTATAAGTTGAAAAATGTGGGTTGGCTCGTTGTTTTGCTATGAAAGATTTGGGTTTGTTCCGTTACATTTTGGAAATTGAAGTTGCGAGCTCTAGGAGTGAGTATTCGGTTATTCGGTAACTGAACCAAAATATAATTTGGTTACCGAATACCGAATTAGGGCAAAAACTATAACCGATTAACAAACTGAAATAATCTCGGTTATTTTACCGAACCTAAATATTTATTTCGGTTTAAACCAAAAACCAAATTGAATAACTGAATTAGAAAAAAATGGATTTTTAGAAGCTAGTTCATGATTTCCTGCCTCTCTTGGGCTTAGGACATCAGTATTGTCTACAGACTTAAAAATTGGATATGTGGTGTACTTACCATGTGTCTTGATATTTTTTTCTAGATGAGTGTTCAAAAATAATTGGAAGCTAATACTGCAAACCAATATCTGACTTGTAAACATAATCGATCTCCATAACTATCTAGACCATTTAAAGTTGGTTATAAACTCACTAAATTTGAACCTGGAGAAGATAACAATCTAAACTCATGAATAATAGTGGTTAAACCCCACAAAATTCACAGCATAACTAACAAAATAATTGAGAATACAAATGTTATAAAATTCCTTTTTTATAATCTTAAAGTATAAATATATATATATATATATGATTAATTAATTTAATATGTTAGAAGAAATTGATGATATCAGCATATAAATTATCAGATTTTTTTATCAGTATTTAATATCAGAGTTTAGCAGATGTGGCATCACAGCAATTGTCATCAATATTTGTTGATCAGTATTGGACAACAGCATTCGGTCACTTCAGCTGAAAGTCAGGAGATATTGAAGAAGGAAAGATTTGCAGAATACATGTCAGTGTAGGACTTTACTTTTTGGAGTAATCAATACATGGATATATTTTAGGATTCCTTATTATAATAAAATAGGATTTCTTATTAATTGTGAAGTTGTGCAGTATATAAGCACATATTAGGTTTACACTATATGTGTCACAAATTGATATATCTTTTATCTAACCAGGCAGCTCTTAAGGATTATTGTTCATCCTTTGAGAGAGTAGTTTTGTAATCAGTTTTTATCATTCAATACAAAACTCTTTCATTCTGTTGAGTACTTCATTCGATTTGTTTGTATAAACTGTATTCACCCCCCCCCCCTCCACAGTTGTATTAAGGACCTAATAATTGGTATCAGAACTCGATATTGATATACCAACAGTTTAAGATCTATATAATGCCAGATAAAGAACCTCAACAAAATCCCCTAGCTCCACCACCAGCAACTCAACCTATCAATCACAATACGAGCAGATATGAGGCTATCAAGGTTTCAATTATAAAGATTCATGAATATCCAATTTGGAAGGTAAAGATGGCTATGTGTTTGGAAGCAACAAATCCTGAATATCTGAACAGGATTTATGATGGTCCTCACAGGCCAATGAAATTAACAGTTATTGCTGGCCAAGAAGAGAAGATTGTTGATAAATATAAAAAGGACTATTCTCCTAAGGATTTTTCATCTATTATGAAAGATGCAAAAGTAAGACATATTTTGCATAGCAGTCTTGACAGTGCCATGTCCAATAGAGTAATTAGATGCAAAACTGCCAAAGAAATTTGGGACACTTTGAAGGTAAATTGTCAAGGCACCACTACTATAAAAAAGAACAGAAGAACCATACTCACTCAAGAGTATGAACACTTTTACTCAAAAGATGATAAGTCCTTGAGTGAAATCTATGATAGGTTTCAAAAGCTGATGAATGACTTGTCACTGGTATCCAAATAATATGATCTGGGAGATTCTAACTTGAAATTTCTTTTTACACTCCTTGAAAAGTGGGACTTGAATGTTACATCAATAAGGGATAATTATGATATGGATGATACATCTCTAGATGAGATCTATGGCATGTTGAAGACTCGTGAACTAGAGATGGAACAAAGGAGCAAAAGGAAAGGACCAAGATTAAGACATGTTGCCTTTAAGGTTAAAGAGAAAACAAGATAGAAAAAACCACTCCAAAGGCAAAGTCATGATTGCAAAGTTTGATACTGAGTCATCAAACTCTGATGATGACTCAAACTCTGAAAGTGAATCAGATATTGAAGACGATCATGATAATAATGAAGATATTTAGCAAATGACTAATCTTTTGGTTAAAAGCTTCAAGAAAATGACCTATAAGAACAAGAAGTTTTTCAAAAAAGGATCTAGTTCCTCAAATTATGATAGGAAGAACAACAGAATTAGTGAGAAGGAGTCAAAGTATGGAAAATATGACAAGTCAAAGTTCAAATGATATAACTGTGATGGAGTTGAACACTTTACAGTTGTATGCAGAATCAGAATCTGTTGGTGAGACTGTGTAGTTGTATGAACAGTTATGTGATAACTCAACACGAGAAAAACACTAAAACATGACAGGTTAATAATTCTACGTTTACAAAAGAAATCAAGAAGAAATGAAGAGAAGACAAATACATAGAATCGAAAGATTAGAAGAAGACTTGTAGTTTGTTTACAGGTCACTGAAAGAAGTTCATTGTATGATCATGCCTCAGTGAAGAATAAAGGTTAAAGACTTTCAGGGCTTTCAGAAATGATGAAGATTCAGTGTATAAGTGCTACCAGAAGATTTCAGTGTATTGGCATTAATTGAAGATAGACAGTGTTCGAAATATAGGAATCTGAAGAATTGAAGACATGGTATAGACAGATGTTAAGAAGACAGCTGCAGTCTAGAAATATACTCACTGGCATGATTTTATTTATATGTTCAAGCGTTAGTGAAGAACAACAAATGATGTATTCAACTGTAGTATCAATGAAGACAGTTGTCTAAAGTACTCGAAAGAATTCCAGTGAAAGTACATTTGTTTATTAGCAGTCAGTGTCTGAAGCGTAAAGTTGTTGGAAGCTTAACAAAGTAATCAAGGCTATAACACGAAGACCTGGATCGAGGTTAGTCGTCTGTGAACCAGACCAGTTGTACTAGGCGTCAACAGCTCGTGAAATGAATATGGGTATTATTTATAGAAGAATTGTTAAGTTGAGAAACGTAATTGGATTGAACGTTTATCCGTTAAAGTACGAGAAGATGTGCGCAGAGTATACAGCTAAACAGCTCGAGGGATTGGCCAAATTTAAAGTTTAATTATTAACTTAAATAACTTTATTTAATGGACTTTAATATAATTTATTTAATAAATTTAAAATGATTTATTTTTATAAACTTTAAATAAGTTTATTTTATAAATCTAGTTAGTTTGCTTATATAAGTTATATTTAAGTTTATTTTATAAATTAATTTAGTTACAATTTAAACTTAAAATAAAAAGAAAAGAAAAATAAAAAGAAAAAGAAAGAAAAACAAGAAAAAGGAAAAAGAATAAAGAAAAACAAATTAGAAAAGGAAAGGGAGGTACATGTACAGGGGGTAGCTGGTTAATACTTGCAAAATTTTCTAAGTAAAAGAACACACATCCTCCTGGGGTCGCAGGTTACGAGGGTGGTTGAAATATTTTAAGGCAAAAATAACTCCTACACTGTGGTTTCCAGTTAAGTGAGTGAATATTTTCCAAGTACTAAAACACCCCCCGGTGGTCGCAAGTTAGAGTTTTTGTTGAATAAAGACGAAGTGCAATTACCCTCGGATCGCAAGTTACAAGAAAATGTACCTGGTCGCAAGTTAATCCTCATCCACAATTTTATTGTACAATCAGTTATTTTATGTGGTTCATTTTTAGCCACATATTTCAAATGATATAAGACTACACTCAAGCAGCAGAAGGATTCAATCATTCAGATTGTATTATTCTGTTCATCTTCTCTCCCAAGAGAGCTGGTGAAAATAGCAGCAAAGATTTTCAAAGAAGCTCAAGCACCTTGTATATCCATTTAACTTCTCACGGGAAAAATGTTATAATGTCCGGTTTAACTCTTGTATATTCATAGGGGGCATTATAATCGTTATCCGGTAATTAAATCATTAGACAAACAAAAGCTAGATCATTGTATAAGATTTAATTTGTTGATCTTTGCAGAAGTTAGGAACTTTGTTATTTTTAGATTGTAACCGGTTAATTTATTTACCGGAGTGTAGCAACACCCCCGAGGATTTATATATGAATACTTCCCTAAATATCTTGTGTTCCTCGTTTTATTATTCCGAACACTATTTACCTCAAGAACACAGAACCACTAACCGAACACTAAATTTTTTATCTGAAAAAGATTCGAATTTTTTTTTTAATTTAGTGAGTATCGTATTCAACCCCCCCTCCTACAAAATTTCGGGACCTAACAATAGGTATCAGAGATGACTGATTGATACACAAATCAGGATCCTTAAATTAATTTATTTTATTAATTTTTATTTACATAAATTTATTTTGTAAATTTGATTTAGCAAATTTATTTTATAAATTTAATTCAAGTAAGTTTATTATATGAACTTAAATAAAATAAGTTTATGTTATAAATTTAACTAAATTAATTTACTATTTAAATTTTAGTAGATAAATATTTTTTTAATTTAAATTAGTTTTCTTTCCCTCGAATTAATTTGCTGCCAGATTTTGTGATAAAAGGAGAGCACCATTTTGTTTGTTTGTTTTGTGAAATTTGGCACCTTTGGTTTACTTGGTTTAGCTGTCATTTATGTTGATTGTTTACCATCAAAACAAAAGGAAAACAAGTCACAAAGTGTCAGGCATGTGCGGAGTTCACAAACAAAAAAAGGAAGTTAGCATCTCGGGACACGCGCCTGTAACATGCGACCAGGCGACATCCTGTGGAGACTGAATTGCACGCGCCTATTTGGTGAGTAGCATCAGGTGAGCAAACGGCAAAGCAAGCAATTATTCGTAAGTTATTTCACTTCTTCGTTGTAGTCGCAGGTTAGGATACTTACTAATATATTCAAAGGCAAAGTACTGGAGGTGAAGGTCGCAACTTAGGTTTTCTACTAAGTCAGAAAATTGCCAGGGCATGTAACTTGCGACCAGATTTAAACCAAAATCTCCTGTATATCAAAGTAAAAGGGGTCGCAAGTTAGCACTTAAGAATTTCCGTAACCCCAAAATTTTTATTTTTGATTTATTTATTTTTTCAAGAAATTTAAAATTCTTAAATTTAATTTTTTATTAAATATTAGTTTACGTTTTATTTTAATTTTTAAGAACATTCGAAATTCTTGAAAATTAGATTTTTCGTAAATATTTATTTTTGATTAAATTATTTTTTAAGAAATTTAAACTTTTGGAAATTTAATATTTTCTTAAATATTAAAGTAAGGGTTCTCAAAAGATTGGTAGACCCGAGATTCTTACGGGCTTTAAAGATGATTTTAATTTTTTGAAGAAAATATTATTTCAATTAAGCTGATTTCAAGACCTATAGAAGAAAATTGTGAGTTTCCTCAAAGACTTGCTCTATAGGATACCACTGGATTTTCAGAGCCGTGAAATGAATGAAATTTCTATGGGTACATATTTTCTCGAAGATTTTAAGACAACTCTAATGATTCCAGATTATACAGTCACACAGTGGTTTGTACCAATGCTACATATATCCAGAAATCACAGAGATCAGAAAGATAGGAATTGTGGAGGTCAGAGAGAATAGTGGGGACATACAGATATCTCAATTACATGCAGTAAAGTTGGAACCTCGGGACAGAATATAAGAGTTACTGATAGCTGAATCAGAGGAAGCTCAGGTAGAAGTACTTCAGGGAATGGACGTCATGGCAGTGTTTCACATGTCAGGGAAGTTTAGTCGCATCAGACAAGGAGTACATAAGCTATATCCAAGGATCAAGATATATTCTGAAGTAGAGACTTTTACAGATTCAGTTTAAGAGGTGATTACAAGATTGAGAGTAGGACATAAACTAGATTTGATAGCTACAGGTATGACAAGCAATATGTGTCAAGTAATTATCAGGGGTATTGCTACAACAGAACAAGAAGCTTGACAAATAAGGATGAGTAGCTACTCAGTTGAAGAGTTGTGACAAAGGTGGAATGTTTTCTTAGGGAAGCAGCCAGTCAAAACTTATAGTGCAATCAGAAAAGAGTTGGGATGGATCATATGACAAGAAGGAAGATCATGAATAGCTTGCTCTCATAGCAATCTCTGAAGATGGTCCAACTCACATATCTCAGGTTTCAATTTCTTGAACCACGCAATATTTTTCTCTTAATATTCAATGCATGATAAGATCTTAGTGTTTAAATGTTTAACACCCGCACAAGCATGATAGCATCACACATGGATAATGCTGAACTAGTTCACTAGAATATTTTTCTAGTAACTAGGATCGATGTTTAACTTGTACATGTTACGTTAAATGTTCTTAAAATATGTGTTTGAATATTTGTTGAACATGATTTATTGCTTTAGTGAGATATATATTTTCCAGCATTTAATACAATTGTTTATGCTTACTCTCTGTATCCTATTACAATGTGCTTTATTCATTTAATCTGAATTGTTTGTTAAGATGTATTAGTTTATAATTTGATTGAGATAGCTAGATAAGATTCATCAACGGGATTGGAATAGATAGAAATAGTGATTTATTTGTTAATTTTTCTTGTTCCATATCATGCATGTCTTGTTTAATTCTTATGTGTAATATTTCTGAATGAATGTCATGTACTCCTAATTCGATGATTGCTTATTTCAATACAATGAATGCATTTCTTAGTACTTGCATTAATTATAGAAAAGCATGTTTAGGATTTCAATAAGGCAAAGGCTGCTAGTCCTCCTTATGTAAGGTTGGAATTATTTTTTCCTAGCCAAGAGACAAATTTGTCAAGGGTATTAAAATGGAGAAAATGGTCAGTCAAAGATAAAAATTAGCATGAGAAGGTTGCAGCTGTTGTTATATCTGTTTATAATAAAATCTCTAATCCATTTGGTCCCAAACTGATAAGTTGGGTACCAAGAAATGTTAATCCATCTATGAGTGCAGGACATAACATGTTAATTGATTCTTATGCATTCTTGGTAACCCATACTCAAGGCATATGATCAAAGAAAGAGCCTCACAATCAAATGTGATTGACAAAAACTATTTCGTCAATAATCTTTGGAGATGACAACAAATGTTTTCATTACGGGACAAAGCTATGTACAAAAAGGAATGTCATCATGGACTCAACAATTGGTATCACTGGTAAAAATTAATCATTGGTGTCACTGATAACAATTGAAGCATCTTTCTTGTTAAAGAATCAAGACACAAATCCTCTTATCAGACAGTTCTGCATCAGAGGACAAAATGTCAATTCAATGAAGGAATAGTATCTCATCTGAAGCAGGAAGGTTGAGAAGCTTGCTCTTCTTAGAGTAAAGAAAAGGATATGTTCGTGGCTAGACTGGAATCTCAGGAAAGGTGAAGTCAATAGTTTCTACTTTAAAGCCTCATCTGACTAAAGTTTATCTATGCCATTAGAAACTCTCACCCTTGAATATCAACTCAAGGAACTCTTTTGTAAAAAGGGGTTAGTGAGAGGACTGCCTCATATGGAATTCGGAAGGATGAAAAATATGAGGTATGTCAAGAAGAGAAGTCAAAGACCACATCACATCATAATAAACATATACCTTAGTGATGATTGATGACTACTCTTAATACAAAAATGTTGTTCGTGCGTTCTCAAGACAAGAAATCACAGATGATGATTGATCATATTAGAAGATCAAGCTGGAAGTAACAGTAACAGTAATGATCTTGTGGTCAATAATGGGACTGAATTCAAGAAGCAGTTCTGATTAATATCTGTAACATCAAGAATATTCTGAGTACATGTTCAACACTGGGAACTTCGTGTAAGAATAAAGTGGTACAAAGGAAGGACATGAACTTGATTAAAGCAATAAAGACAATGTCAAGCAAATCAAGACTTTCTAAATACCAAAGGGCTGAAGCAGTTAATACAGTTTGCTACAAGGTCAAGCCTTGATCAAGATGTATACATCAAGACCACTAATGAGTTAATGGCCAGCAGAAGAAAACACTGGATAACCTGAAAGTGTTTGAAGAGAATGTTCTATAGAAGCAAATTAAATGTTTTCAGTTGTTTGAAGATCTTGGCATTTGCAGCTAAGAGTAATTAGGATATTTTCCATGGCTACTTAGTGGAGTCTACAAAAGGCATTTGTGGTTGATCAACAGAAGGTGATAGACAGTCTAAGTGCACAGTACAACAACTCTATGCTCCAAGCTGTTAAAGGAGAAATTAATGGTATTAATGATTCATATTCAAGCAGTGGAATGTCAGTGTATAACACAACTCATTATTTCAATGAAGCCTGTCAGCACGGGTAAGGATTTTTCATGAAATCCCAGCAACAACTTAGGAGGAGCAAAAGAAGGATAACTAGTCAGACACAACACCTCATTGTAAATCAAAATGGAAAACATGGTTATTTATTTATAACTAGGAACTAGAAAAATGGAAAACATGGTTATTTATTTATAACTAGGAACTAGAAAAATGTGAAAACAACTTTTGATTGTTTTCTAAAGTAAGAAAATATAAAATACCTTAAACTCACCTATCCACCCACGTTCTAACCCTAATATACACACGTTCGGTGCTTTTTTATGCAAGACTTACATAAATTTATCAATATATTGCTTTTTATGTAACATACATAAATATATTAATATTATTAATAGTAGTACTAGTAATATTTTTAATCTTAATAAATTTGTATGAAAAAAGGTAAACAATGCATAAAATTTATAAAATATGTATTAATGAAGTAATAACAAATAAATTGTTAACATGATGATATATTATACAAATATAGAAAATTATATAAAATAATTATTTAATTTAAAAGTAAGTTTTCATAATATAATTTTTATTGACAATAACATTATTGACAAATGTTCAATAATTACATAAAATTATTATATATTTTAAATTGAGAGGTATTCATATATGTTTTCTAATTCTTTGTTTAAGTTAATTTGGAACATGTTTTCTCATTTTTCAACAATATTCTTAGAAATAGAGAATGGTGAAAATTTTGGAAAATTTGAAAAAAGAAAACTGAAAAAAAAATCTGTATATAAAAAACCCCTAAGTGTTTTTGTGAAAATTTTTGCAGGTGCACAGAGTACTAAAGAAACAACTATTGAACAACAGTCTGTAGACCCTCGGATAAACTCTAATGTTCCAAGTGCTGATAATCTCCTTGCAGGTCTTAGTACTTATACTTTCCTGCAGTCCACATAATTTATCCTTCTACCTCCTGTAATCCTCCATGTTCTTGTTGATGTTCAAGAAGAACAGTCCACTCATATTCACTCCACAATTCCTGAATCACCACAGCACTCTACAGACACTGAAGTTTTGAAGATAACTGTTGAAGCTCCACTTCATATGGTCACTATTCTTGAAAATATATAGTTAAATGTTGATGGTATGACAGTTTCTGAAGCAGCTGGATTACATACTGCACCAATTCCTGATGATATGTTAAATGCTGATGCTGAGGATGAAGTTGCACAGATAGTTCAGGAATCAATTGCTAATGAAGAACCTATACATGACAGTGAGCCTAATGATGGAGAAGATATTGCTGAATCAAACATCAATGTTCAATTAGATCCTGATGAAGATCTTGATGAGATTATCTTTCCTGAAGGCATGCTAAAAAGTGAGAAACAATTGAGATTAGCTGAGCTTGATGCTAAAAATAGTAAAGAGTTTTTTTGATGCAGAATGGACTTCTAAATAGCACATCCTATTTTTGTTACTAATGCTTCTAGACATCTGGAAACAGTAGAGTAGAACATTACAAATCATAATATACTGACTCATCTCAAAGCTTCAACATTGTTGATCAAAACAATTCAGAATACTCAATCTCAAGCTAATTCTCAGATTGACAAGCTTAAGGAAGCTTTTCTGGAAACTAAGCATACTGCTTCCCATGAGATGACCAAACAGTTGAGATCTATCCTTACTAGACAAGACAAACTAGATGTCAACCAAGCTAGGTTGGAAGCTACCCAATAAAAGATGTCTAATCAGTTGGATGAGGTACAACAATCAATGGAGCATATAGTTTCCCTTCTACTTGGTGATGATGCCAAAAAGAGGGAGAAAGTGTTGAAATCTAAATGCAAGCAGCTCAAACTGAAAAAATGTTGATAAGGATGGTCCTGATGGTGATAGCAAAGGCAGTAAAAAAGAGTTAGTTTTGAAGAAACAAGGTGGAGATCTGATTATTACTAGTGGTACATCCAAAACCACTAGTCAGTCTAGACAAGGTGGAGAGAGGAGGAGATATGGAAGGCATCTCTCAAAGATTGTGCAAAGTAAAGAGCTGATTGTGACTAAATCTCAACAAACTCTGAAAGTCACAAATGTTGATGATGGCCTAGGCATTCTGGAGATAGAAGTTGGTGTTGAAGTAAGTCGGTATCTACGAACACTGAAGGTGAAGGGAAAGAAAACAACTATATTCTACAAGTATCCAAAGATTCAAGTTTTTGATTCTGAGGTGAGAAGAAAAATATTTGAGAGAGAAATCGTGGAGTTGATATGGAATAGCTTAGGATTTTGAGGAAGAACTCAAATCAATGAGATTAGAAAATATTGATGTTATCTCACCTTATGAAGATGTTCCTGGTAGCAGACCTACAAAAGGAGTAGTAATCAAGGAGGTCAGTCAAACTGATGCTAAAAGGCCTTTAAGGTCTCAAGCAATTTTAAATACTGACATGAGTTATTAGGGGAAAGAGAAGATTGGTGAGAAATCAAAGCCAAAGCCTAAAGCAAAATCCAAGAAGAAATCAGCATCAAAGGTTTCAAAATCTCAAATACTAATAGATCCAATATTTTCAGTAGTTGTAGCTCATGATGATGCTGATGAAGAGAAGATTCAAGAAAAGGAAGGCAATCAGTTCCACAAGAAAAGAAAGATGGTTCCTGGAAATGATTGGGCTGAAAAATTACAACTGATGCCAACCTCTGACAATATGCCCAAGTTGATGAAGAAACAATTGTTGAAGCTCAACCAGTCACAACCACTGATACTACTCAAGTTGTTGACAATTCAAGTCAAATAAAAGCTGATTTCATAAATCCTGATTCAGAAAATATAAACTCTGATATACCAGAATTGACCTTAGAAGAAAAGAAAAAGTTACTATGGGGAAGCAAAAAGACTGCACGAGTAAGAGATTCTTCTGAGACTATAAACAAGATCTATAGTGGAAACTCTCAGTCTAGAAGAGCTGGTAGAAAAAGTGGCCTGGGATATTCAAAAGCTAATAAATATGTCGTTGCTGCTTTAATTCTAAGGGATCCTGAAAATCTGACAGGAATTGAAAATAATACAAAGCTTGAAAATTTGCAAAAAATTGTGTCAGTACAGATTGTCAATGATAGAATTGGTGAAAATCTGATTTATTTTCTGGAATCTGGAAGAAGGTTGAGACTTACTCAAGAGCAGTTAAAGAATAAATCATGGCAAGAGCTGGAATTTGTCACTACTTTACTTAAGGTAACCAACTCTACTACTGCCAGATGGTCATATTTTTTTGAAAAAATTGATATACATGAAGCAGAAAGGAATGACATACAAGTCTAATTGCATTCCAAAGTACATTAATGAATCTGGTTATACTGTTGATATGCCTGTTGGAGGAGCTAAAGTGGTCAAGTCTATTTGTGAAGAGGTTCTCATTTTTAATCCAGATGGAAAGAAAGTTAGTCTCTTGGAACTTGATGATATATCACTTGGAAGAGCAAATCTGCATGATCTCAGAGCTGCTGTTTATCATATTGATGAATCTACAGAGGAGCTCAAGGAAATCAAACAGAGAATGGATATGTAAATGTTCTTGAAGATATTCTACTCAATAAATTCCTTGATGAAGCTACCGATTGTACTAGAGTTCAAGACTGAAGTTAAAGTCTGAAAACACTGACTGTAAGAAAGACTACTTGTTTGTATTTCTGTATTTAGATAGTTTTGACATCATCAATAAGGAACTTGTCCATATTTACATAATGCACAAGTTGGGGGAGATTGTTAGAAGAAATTGATGATATCAGCATATAAACTATCAGAATTTATTTATCAGTATTTGATATCAGAGTTTAGCAGAGGTGACGTCATCTACAATTGTCATCAGTATTTGCTGATCAGTATTTGACTATCAGCATTTGGTCACTTCAGCTGAAAGTCAGGAGATACCGTAGAATGAAAGATTTGCAGAATACATGTCAGTGTAGGACTTTATTTCTTGTAGCAATCAATACATGGATATATTTTAGGATTCATTATTGTAATAGAATAGGATTCCTTATTGATTGTGAAGTTGTGCAGTATATAAGCACAGATTAGGTTTACACTATATATGTCACGAATTGATATATCTTTTATGTAACCTAGCAGCTCTCGAGGATTATTGTTCATCCTTGAGAGAGTAGTTTTGTAATCATTTTTTATCAGTCAATACAAAACTGTTTCATTCTGTTAAGTACTTAATTCGATTTGTTTGTATAAACTGTATTCACCCCCTCTACAGTTGTATTAAGGACTTAACATAATATATTTCGATAATTTCGGTAATTCGGTTAACTACGTAAAAAACCAAAAAAATGAAATACCGAATAACACAAAAAATCAAAGCTGAATTAAGAACCAAATTATTTCGGTTCGGTAACCGAACTGAATTATTTCGGTTATTTTGGTTCGGTATTTGGTTAACCGAACTGAATGCTCAGCCCTACCTAACTCACCAAAGGGGTATCTTTTGTATCAATCTGAGTACATTGCTGATTTACTTGACCGTGCACGTTTTACAGATAACAAGATTGTGGAAACTACTTTAGAGATGAATGATAGATATTCTCCATCTGATGGTCTTCCCTAGCAGATCCTACTTTATATCGCTTGATTGTTGGTAATCTTTTTTATCTCACTGTTACTCGCCCGGATATTGCACATGATGTTCATATAATTAGTCAATTTTTCACTTTTCCTACTACCCTACATTGGGCTGTAGTTCTCCTGTATTCTCAGGTATCTTCGTTGGACTGAGTTTCAGAGTCTTTTGTTTCCTTCTAACTCATCTTTAGAGTTGCGTGCTTATAGTGATGATGATTGGGCTGATGATCCCGAGGATTGTAAATCCACAACAGGTTTTTGTATTTTTCTTGGCGATTCTCTTATTTCATGGAAGAGTAAGAAAACTAAGATGTTATTTTGAGATTGTCTTTAGAAGCTGAGTATCATGCCATGGCTTCGACTACTCATGAGATTGTTTTGTGATGTCGCTTACTTGTAGATTTGGGTGTTAACCTTCCACACCCATTATATTATGATAATAAGAGTGTAATTCATATTGCACGTAATTTGGTATTTCATGAGCACACTAAACATATTGAGATTGATTGTCATTTTACTCGCATCATCTGCTGCAAGGCACTGTCTCATTGGTTTTCTGCACCAAATCGATCGATGTAAGTACTCAAATTCATCCTTTTGATCTGTTCTTTCGATTTCTAGCATCAATTTCATATTTTAACCTGTTATTTTTTCGATTTCGATTTCTAGGGTTTATACCTGAATTGGAACTTTTTGATTCTAGGGTTATTAGGATGATTTGATCATTGATATAGCTTCTCTGTGATGTTTGCAATCGATTCATGGTGGTTAATTAAACAAATAATTCCTGAATGATCGAATTCGATTATTAAGGTTTATACCCAATTTTTAATTTATACGTTTTTAAGTTTGAATGATTTTTGGTTCCTTAGATGTTAGGGCTTTGATTGTATAGTTCATAAGCTTTGATTTGAGATACAGAACACGAGGTTTCATGTACAGAATAGTTAGATTGATATTTGGCCAGAGTTTCAGTCGGGTTTGGCCAGAGTTGCAAATTCAGGGATGATTCTGATTGTTTTTCAGTTGATTGAAGTTGGTGAAGTGATTTAGAATGAAAAGCACTCAAAAATAGCACCAAACGGTGTTGATTTGAGGCTGTATTGGACTCGCCGAAGTCCGGTGAGGTGGTCGGTTTCTGGACAAAATTCGGCATGTTCTTCATGACCCGGATTTTGACCCGTTTGACCCGTGTGTTTGATCCGCCTTTGATCCATTTTGTCAGAGAATTATTTTCTGACAAATATTTCTGGATTTTTAATTTATTTTTATTTTATTTTTATTAATTACAAAAATCAGTTTTATTAATTTTATAGATTGATTAATTAATTATTTAATTAATTGATTTATTGATTTATAATATAAATAATTCTAAAATATTTTCTAAAATTCAAAATTATTTATTTCTTTAATTATTTATTAATTATTTAAAAATGATTAATTATTGATTGATAGTTAATCAAATTATTATCAATAATTCATAATAAATTCATTTTAATTCCAAAAATTATGAAAAAATCATTTTTAATTCTGATTTTTCCTAAATAATTATTTTAAAATATTTTTAAGGTTAAATTATTTTGAATAATTAATTAAATTAAATAATAAATTGATTTATTCTTATTTATCGAATAATAATTGAACCGTTTATCCAACTTTAAACGAAACGAAAGCCTTTTGAATCGGAAAGACGATATGTTTTGATTAAAAATAGTTTCAAATCCTAGTTTGTTTTAAAAACGGGTCGACTTTCGATAATTATTTATTTATATGCCCTATTAATTATAAAGACGAGTCTAATAAATTCTGAAAACTAAATTCTGAAAACTAGGAAATGAGCCAGATATTGTACAGTAATGCGAATAGCGAGTCGGTTTCGATTCTAAAAAAAATTAATTTAAACCCAGAATGACTATGTGACTTATGTGCTATGTGAATTATGTGGTTAATCGAGTCCTAATTGTTATTAATTATTATACGAGTCAATTATACGCGTACGAATAGACGATATCGGCTACGTGAAGTCGGATTAAGACGCGATTGAGATACGAGTTGACTAAATAAGCTTATTTCTTTGATAGAGACGAAGCCAACAAGGCGGATCGAACCAGTGTTAGAGGACGGTGACATACTTGTGGTAAATCGCGTGAAAGACAAATTTTTCCCCTATTCTAAATTCAGAATAGTGAATTGCTTTCAGGTTCTTTCCGCAGTTACACACTAATAACTCTTGTTCACATACACTGTTACACAATTATTGATCCTTTGTTCATATTTCATTTCGATTCCTGATTTCTCCTAATTCGTTGAATCATCAATTCATATTCCAATAGTTTATATATAAATATATATACATATATCCTGATATATTTCGATGGGATACATCAAAGCATACCGATCATTCTGGTTGCTCATCTATGGACTAGATGGTGACGATTATGATCGGATATACACTTGATCCTAAGGACTGGGAATTAACTGGATCTTTGTGTTGGGCCGTAGAGCCTGCGTACCCGAATGGATCTATACATTGAGGTATGGATCTGCAATGTATCCTGGCTGATCAATAGGATATAGGTGTGAACTTTTGCCCAGTATAGTTTATTGATACTCGCCGATAATGGTCTTTAGTCTTGTCTTGCGAGGTTATATCTTTGCAGATGTAACTAAATTACCGATTCATTTAACTTTATTATAACACTGTTTATATATTGTGGACTTGTTGAGCAATTTATGGCTCACCCCCTATTTTGTTGTTATTCACCTTTTTGTTTTCAGTTAAGAAGGAAAATGAAACCTATCCGGACTCACGTAGTAAAGAAACGAGTCAAGCAGCGGGACCCTCTAATACCAAAAGTGTTGATCCCGATTCAGGAAGAAAACTTTGAGTTACCTAAGCAGGTGTGGTGTAGATAGATATGGTGTGTGTTTGAATAAAAGTAAATTTAGTTTAAAATTTGTTTAGACAATGGTTTGTAATAAAGAGAGTTCTATGAGATTTTAAACTTGGTTTGTAATAAAGGTAGAGTGTTGTTCTTGTCTTCATACGTCAACCTAAAAAGATCCTGGTTAGTATTAAAGGGGTTAATTATGCATCTAGCTTAATTGTTATACATGTTTGGTAATTAGCTAGTAACCCCCAGATCTATACCCCAGGTTTGGAGGGCGTTACACGAGTCCTTCCACCCCGTTCATTTAATTTAAATATTTGTTATTATTGATATTTGTATTGGTTGTATTTGTCATTGTCAATCATAGTGAAAGGTATCGTACAATTGAGGGGAGTGTTAAAGAGTATAAGATCATGTCCGGGACTTACTCTATGACCTCCAGATTTTAGAGCGACTAGTTAGATATTTATAGTTTATCTCTTATCATGTCTCCTGTTTGTATGTTCCTAAAACAGTTTTTGATTCATAAACTGACCAGGATGGTCGAGGATAAGATACTTAAATTTTAATTGAGGAGAAATATATGATACATTGTTGAAAAAATTACAGTATAATTATTTGAAATTCTATTATGAGAAGAAAGTACCTTTTCCATGTAGTCTGGCTTCAGATTTCCCCATGGATTTCTCCCACTTGCATAATTTTGAAGATTTAATGCAACTAAGGCCCTAATACTGGAGAGCGAAAAATATTTAGACTTTTAAAAAAAAAAAAAATCAACAGATGAAGAGCACATAATCTATAATATATACACAATTAACTTTGGTAAATTGATGATGACATTCAAGAAAATAGATGACTACTCAAATCTAATGAATTAGCAGGTCGCTTTTGCATAAAAGAACTAACATGCCCATATTAGAATTATGGCCCTTACTCTCACAATTTGGGGAGAGAAGACCCAAAATCTCACAGACCGGATCATATGGCCTATTCTATCACTCAAAAACATTAATAAATATTGCGTTTATAATTATTTACATATGAGACTGCTAGCGTAGGGGTTGTGCGGTGTGTACAAGAGCTATGTGCGCGTAGTGACTAGGATTCGAATCCTAAGGATACCATATTATTTTTTTGAATCAAAACAAACGCAAACTACTAATGCGTGACTTTTGGACAAACACATCAAAACCTTGCGTTGAACTATTACTGCAAAATTAAACAGCTTTTCTTAATTACTTCACAAGCAAATAAAATCAACAGTCACTATTGAACGCAAGTAAAAGATATGTTTTTTGTTTCAATTGAAAACGCAAAAGAATATTGCGTTATTAAATGATAGAAAGGGCCATATTTCAGTATGCGTGAGATTCAGGGTCTTTTCTCCCCAAATTGTGATATTAAGGGCCACTACCCCCAGATTACATAGTTTAGTACTCTACTACTACTCTTGCTGCCGTCCCAATATCCATATTTTCTTAGATACATCCCCAAAATAAACCCTTTCTGCGAGGGTAGTGTGACAGGGTCTATCAAAATCAACAATAGTCCTAAAATTTCCGAAATCTAAACTTCAATAAGTATCATAGAACCACATTAATAGATAATAATTTTTACATATTAGCAGTCAGTACAAAAAAATTACTCGTTACATTAACCTGCATAGGAGGATTAAATTTTGGGACAGAAAATGTATAGTAATTAGCAAAATGTAAGTTCCTGACTTAGACCTTGACGGGAGAGGAACTTGCTTCCAGTCTGAGCAGTTGAGAGTTTTAATGTGCATCCTCAATATATTATTTAGTCCCCTGCATCCATAAACTCACTTACTGCACATAACCAGCTGATAATATTACTATTTAAGCATACAAATAGCCAACAGAGGGCTGATATAAACCAAATGCAAATATATATAGACAAGGACTGAATTTCTAGATAGAAATTATATGCTTATTAAACCTATTATGAGAAACAACAAATCGAACAATCCAGAAATTAATATGTAATCTTAAGCCTATTTTGAAATTCAACACAGCTGAACAATCCAGATATTATTATTATTATTATTATTATTATTATTATTATTATTATTATTATTATTAAGTATTCCGGCTCCGGGCCATTACGATCTGAACTTTCGCAGTCCATGTAACCAATATAGAGGAAAATAGATGAGGAATAAGACTGAGTTGAGGGAAGAAGTCCTGATATATTCATAAACATCACATAATTATTTTACACGTGATTGTGAGATCTATATATCCTAAGTCACAATAAATGCACCACACATTAATCCTATAAGTTACTCTTGGCGAGACAAGCACCAGTTAAAACAATTATATAAAATTTAAAAGTCTAAACCGAGAACTGAAATCTCCAGCTGCCATATTAAAATAATATCACTATTTTCAGTGAATGATATGGTTTTGCCCAAATCACACAACCAATGACTACCAGCCAAATTTGCATTCCATTAAATAACAACTATTACTGGTTACCATATTACTAATTTAGAAGTTACTAAAGTTATACATAATATTTGAAGCGTGTCACTTGTTAGGTTGAATAAGTGTTAACGATAATATAATTTCTGTTTATAGATAACACCTACTGTTTACTGATGATTTTTGAAGGTCGTGGTTGGTGATACGGTCTACTTGCTATAGGCCAGGTCATGAGTTCGAAACCCTGCAAGGATGCATACATCGAACATTTCTAGATCAAGATGTGGGATATTTGTGCACTTGGTATGACCTTATTGTTCTCTTGGTACTGCTATAAACCCAGACAAGTAAAGTTACTGTACTGAAGTTTGCATCTATTGAAGATAGGTCCACTTGCTATGAAAACAATCACCAAGGTAAGATGTGTAAAGATCAAGCACATCGGTAGGGATTAAGTCACCCCATTAACTAATGCCTATTAATGTCTTCCAAGTTAACACCCTCGCTACTCTAGTTGCGGGGGTAAGGCTTGCGGACATCTCACGCTCCCAGTACCTACTTTCCAATTGGTCATACTCACACTCAGTATGTTTGGTACTTCGGTCATTAAAGTCCTTTAGTCACATTAATGCTTGCATCAAGCGGAAGCCCTAGTGATCACATCTTTGGTATTTAACTGAATGAAGCATTTTCACACTCTCGTCATATTGAATATCAGCCTAACACATTATTACCTTAAACAAAAATGATATCATTGATCCTGCAGTGACGACCAAATATACCTTTTGCATGTCTTCTGTACACACAGAACAGTAAATGATTCTTTTCACAGGCATAGTATTAGTAATAAATAAACCCTATATCCTATTGTCTTGACAATTGAGCACTACACTGTTGTATATGGATGCTGACCTATCTCTCTAAAATGTTATATTCATTAAATTTGACCATTTGTAAGAGTAGCTTTTTCCTAAATTTCACTTAAAGGCATTACATGTTCTCCTCAAGAAAATTAATTATGTTATGGCTAATGTATCCATCATCTGATGGACTGGCGCACCCATTTCCCTCCAGCCAGCGCACAATAACCTGAGGCAGAACCTATAAGTTAAAGACCCGTCAATATCAGCACTCTTATGACTCTCAACATCAAAAGTGTTTTACTCAAAATCTGCACTGCTCATCAATTCTGAGAAAATAATGTAAAGGGGTAACCTCTTCATGTGAGCCAGTTTAGGTTACCATATAGTGAATTGCCTTTGTTTGTGTTAAACAAAAAAACATGTAACCAAACCTACTGCATACACTGACTGATGGAGTAAGTGAGAGGTATATAACCATGTTCACCATGCATCAATAATATCTGACTCAGTAAATTCACAATTGTCTCGTGAAGGTAACTATTAGCCTGAATAGAAAAATCTTTTGGTCTGCTGTCTACCACAGTAATCCTGTCAAAAGTGAAAAAATTTCACGTGGTGATCTAGAATTCCATCTCTAGGAATACTTCTGTGCTCTCACTGTTTCATCTTAAATCAATTCGATCAGTTACTGCTCAACCTCGTACTGCTGTTTTCTCTACCTTATCAACCTTCTTACAGTAGAAAATGGAGGACACGGTCTCCCTTTATCATAATCTGAAATTCTTAACAACTCTTCTCAGTGCAAGTTGGTCTATAGAAATGCATTAACTCATTTTTACTCTACTATGATTCTTTTGCACGACATGGATCATTTAATAGCCCTTCCAACCATTGCTTCATATCAGTTATTTATATACTTTCATTTTCATATATCATGCATATGACCATAAGGTGCACTAGAAATTTAAATAAATTAAACAAAATAAAGCATTATTCTCAAGCACTATCAATAAAAAAACAAAAATGAATAGCACAAAATCGATAACTAATCATTTTTGTAGCAAAGGTTTCTAACCTTAAACTTGGATCAGCAATACAGGGTGTGAGAAACCAACCTTGTTTGCAAGAGTATCCCGAATATATGATCTGAATCATTATAAATGGGAGTTCTCACAAGCAGAAGAGGGCAAAAATATATTGATCACAAGCAATGAAATAAAGAATAATTTCAGTTTCTATTAACCATGTCTATGATTGTGCACTATACTTGTAGACCATTGACATAGATTGAAGAATTTACTTAAGGATCAAAAGATGTACATCAATCAATAGTGAAGGAGTTCCCACCTTATTCGCTATAGGACCTTGAGCAAGGAAGGGTTTTTCATTCCGCAAATTGTGAAAACCGTAAGCAACTTGGGCATCCATTCCTAAACATGTAAACAAATGAGAATAGGCACTGAATAAAATATATAAGATTACAAGAAACAAATTTTTAGGTTTCATGAACCAAAGCAAAGCTAATCCTAACTTATTTATGTCATATTACCTTTCTCAGTTTGCCTTCCTTTTTCAGTACGCAAATTATGGGAAAAATGAAATAATAAAGAAACACCAGTGCAGCTTATTATCTTAGATCTTAGTGAGAATTATAATGATAATTGCTGAATTTTGATTTATAAATAGCATGATAATTGCTTATTTTTGGATGTAAACAGAAAATCTCATCTACAACCTTTTGTTGTCAATTTCAAATTAATTATGACTATGTTTAGATCTAATTATGATGGCCATTAAACACATGGAAACACAAACCAATAATGTGTTAAGAAACATCATATCACCTATGCTGCAGTAGTTATAAAACACGCCCTCATAGCAGGATACTTTTTCAGCCAACTCCCCTCCGATTTCCAGGTCCTGCATTATTAATATATTACTTATAAGTCCTAAGCAAATGTAGGTAAATCCTGAAACGAGAAATCGAAAGTCTGTTCTGATTCTATATGACAAAATACTTTTATCAACAAATTCAAGAAACTGTCAGGAAATAGTATGCCCATATAAATCACTCTGCATAAAATTCTCGTCATGTATTTTAGTTTTAGAGTATTTCTAAAACACGCCACATGGCGTGTTGACAGAAAAAGGCAACCGATACGCGACCGACACGGGTTCGACACGCGACCGAAACCGTTCACCGACTCAGCCCATATAAAAAAGCCCAAAATCATCTTAAAAAAGCCCAAAATCTTTTTTTAAAAGCCCAAACCATCTTATATTACCCTAATTTTGTGTCTCACTGTCTTTTATAACCTCCCCTCTTCATCTTTTATAACCCTATATATATACAATCAAATATATACATACATCTATATATATAACACATATAAAAATATTTTTTATAACTTTTTTTTGCCGTGTCCAGTATCCAGGACACTTTGATAATTGACGAATCTCCGTGTCCCGTGTCGCCATATCAGTGTCGGTGCTTCCTAGGTTATACTCTAGCACTTGACAACAAAAAACTGTTACAGTCTTGCAGATATGATGCATTACAAAATTACATAACAAGGAAACAAAAGTAATGCACGCTTCTTTGTAAATTATATGAACAAGAAAAAAAACACGGGATGTGACATTATTAAAAAACAGGTATGTTGAAGTTGAAGCAAATAGATAACAAAGTCGGTATGCAATTAGTTAAGTGCCTGTGGGTGGAGGAACGATGCTTACTTTAATAAGTATCTGCCTATTAAGATTAATTATGATCCTTACTTCCTTACTGTATTTCTCTGTGTAATACTGCCATTCTCTATTTTCTCTTCCACTTTACCTAACTTCCATTTATCTTAACTCCACTTATTCAGCCATAGGTCTTATATTCAAGTTGTTCGTGACAAAATGGTTACCAAACTTAACTAATCCAAATTCCTCTCAGAATTTCATTTCTACAAGTACCCATTGAGGTGCCTTTTTTTCACATACAGGTACTTGTGCTGGCAGAAGGTTTTTCGAACAGGTTATTCTCTTCGTGGATTCTGTTTTTTCTTAAATTTAGACCTTATTATTGATTCAATGAAAAAAAATCATTCTGAATCAAATTACTCCTTGTTCTCCTCACAAACAAACCCAAGTCGAAACAGTACTAATAAACTAGACCGGATAGTACAGTATTTACTGGTCAATCAAGGCATAATGAAGTGCTGAGTTCATTATTCATTGAAATGAGCCGAGCATCTGCTACAATTTACGTCGTCTCTCTTTCTTTCTACCTGAACATAGGGATAATTCTTTTATTTCAATCCTTTTAATACAAACTAAGAAGTAGCTAATGGATCTTTCATCCTACATATCTGTTTTTTTCTCGAACCTGGGGTCGGCTTTCGCAAGTATTCTAAACTTCATAGCTCAGATGATGTCGGTTTTAGAGTTCAAACAAACCAGGTTTCTTGTAATACTTCAACTGCAATTATTTGAATTGTAATGCATTACTCTATGTTTGAGAAGGGCATCTTCTTCTATAGGCACAAGCAGTTTCCTTTTATTATCCAAGTAAGAACAGCAGATAAATTTGAAATCAATTAGTGGTAACACTTCCACTCATCAATAAATTTTTCTGTATTATTTTGATTATGTCCAGAACATATAGTCTGCAGACTAATTTTTACTTCTTACATATGTGTGGTACATCTATAAAGATGCACTTCATCCCAACATGGTGAGTGAACTTGATCTATCATGGACTGGATTACAATGTAGGTAGGAATAAAGGAAGCAGATGATCACAAAAAAAATTAAGATATAAGGTAAATATGTCTACAGAGTTAGCAACTGACTACAGCAACCTGATCCAGCAAAAACTCTTCAGTGGGCTTCAGAGCATGTGGTGTTTCCAACTCTTCTCCAGCTGGCATCAATATGCGAAGTTTCCAGCTGCATATGACATGCAAAGTCAAGTAATAGTACATTATAGAATATGCTACTGCGCAGTAGTCTTACGCATGGTCAAGGGGAAAAGAAAAAACCATGTCACCAGAAACAGCAATTCTAAGGATGAGTATTTACTATAAATTGGACACTAAAAGGAGTTCTATGGATGCTGCACAAGTAGAAGCAGAAGTTTAATATATCACCAATGATAAAGAATGAAAATTGACAATCATAAAAACATGCAGATATATTTTGCCTTCACAGTCCAAAGACAAGTCCTAGAGAAATACCATCAATTCACAAAGTACTGCAACTTATCCAGCTCCCTACCCAACCTCGTATTCATTATACACCTCTAACCATCTAAAGTCACCACCTGTTACTAGTCATTCAACGTTTAACCTAAATATATATATATGGGTCAGAAATTAATCCTTTACATTTTCTTACCTCTATCTACGAGAATCTGCAGTAAAAACCCGGAAGCCTTCTTTCGAAGTTATGTTTTCAGGAAGATAATAATATTCAGAATATGACCAACAATTTTGTTATGATAAATAATAGAAGTACAGATAATTAGAGAGATGGGAAGAGAAAGCGGAGGTGTTGGAACTTGTAGCAAACATCACTATTAGTACCTTAATTAGTTTATTAGTTGGGTCTTGAGTTAAAATTTTCATAAAGTAACATTAGAAATAGGGGTTTTAAGTGCACAGCAATGGAATAGTGTTTGGAGAGAGCTTTTCCAATACAAACCAAATAATTAAAAACTGATAGTAGACAACAAGAGTAGATCTACTAGACTAGGTCGAGCAGAAGATGCAGTACATTTTTTTTTAACAGAAGCTAACATCATTCACCGGTTTCATTATACACTCACAGTGTGCAAACAACCATGGATGTTTCTTTAACCTTCTGTAATTTTAAAATTGCAGCTGAGTTTTCATATTTTCCTACATATACTGACAAAGATATTCTTAGTAACTTATAATCTATAAATAACAGTAACAGGCACATCCGGATGTACATTAATGTATATATGAGTAGTCAACAGCACATTTAATCTGAACAGAATTGTGCTGAGTATCAAGGAATCACTAGAATAACATGGACAAATATCCAAAGAGTACATATTTTTGTAAAAAAATGAAGATATATTGAAGTCAAGTTTTTAGATTAATTTTCAGGTTCCACCTAATAACAGTTGATGTAAGGTTTTAAAACTAAACACCATATCAAATGCATTATATTAATTTAAGTATTACTTACCTATCCAACCGACAAATTGGTCCATTAGTGGCCCGGTAGAGACTTCTTTTAACAGCTGATTTCCACTTGAAAGTAAGTGATCCACCCTGAGAACATAAATTATAGCAGATCTCAACAAAAAGTGGACAGGATAAGATTCAGATAGAGTTTCTGGGACAGCTTACCCAACCAAAACTCCTGGATAAGTCATTTCCTGTACCTAGAGGGATTATTGATGTTGGCGGAACAGGCTCTCTACCCTGTTTGCTAAGTTCTCCAAGGCACCCTAGAAGCCAACCCACTGTACCGTCACCTCCTGCAGCCTGTCAAACAACCATGTTATTTTACCTAAATAGCATCCATAACAACAATAAATTCGAAAAACATACTTGCATTAGATTTTTTGGGACGATTCTAAAATATAAATAATTAGATATTATTGCCTCAAAGGGAATAAACTGCACTTGCACAACACATACCACAACCCTCAGCTTTTCACGGATGTCTATAGCGCACTGGTCTCCAAGGCCAGCAAACTTCTCCAGGCAACCTAATCCATACTGAACAAATTCATGAGGCTTCATTGTTGAAAGGTCAAAGACCTGGTACCATAAGAAAAAAATAAATATTCAGCCTAAAATCAATTTTGATCTCCACACAACATATTTTCCAAAAAACTTTGAAATTTTCAAACTAATATAAAATAATCATGAAAAGAATTAAGGATGTGTTGTCATGCATCGATCATATCTACAGTAAGCCTGTCCCTAATGATGTCCATAAGTTTTCAATTTTCACTGTTTAGCTGAAGTGTAATTGGTAGTTCGACTTCCAAGTCCTTAATATCCGTAGGTACTACTACCTTGTGGCATACAGACGAATTACTAAAATAACATCAGATCATTCATTAGGTTTCGCGCAATGGTTCACTGGTGCGAATGGTTTACTTGAGGTGATGCGTAGGAAACAATATTATAACTTTAAAACCTAGAAGCTCACTTTCATCAACCATGTAATCAAGAATAAAGAAGGATTTGAATGGTTATTGGGAATCAGAATCGGGAATGGGAATGAAGGGTACGGAAATGGAATGGGAAGAATATGGAACCCCAAGGGGTGGGGAGGGTATGACTTCCTCATCTCGAGTGTTAGGAGTTGTCCTACATTGTTTGTGGAGAGGCAGATTGTTAGAATATAAGCAAACAGATAATTCTTCATTAGTATGAGATCTTTTAGAGGTGCCAAAAAACAAACCAGTGCGGGCTCGCCCAAAATGGACAATATCATACTAATGTAGAATTAAAACTTGCTCACGGCCCAACATCGAGGAAATGAGATTTCCATTTCATGTACCAAAATTGTTAATCCAAACAGTAATACATAGGATTGAGATTTCAATTCCCATTAACCGGTCTCCTTCGCCATGAACCAAACGGCCCCAAAGTTTCCATTGTGCCTTTGTAAACTAATCAATACTTCTTGCAGTAACTTAAACTTATTTGCATATTGTAGATTTCATGAATGGAGAGGAGGAACAGGACAACAATAGCTGAAATTAAATTGTTTGACACTAGTCCGCCAAACTCATTAGAAATAGTGCATACAAGTATTTCTTCTCAATCTTAATTAATTTCACAAATAAAAACATTTTAAAAGTATATGCACATGAATCATAATATAAAGTTTGCAAAATTTTGTACAGTTCTAGTAAACCTATTACTAAGATTGAGTGACTATTCTTTTAGCGACTTTGTTATTCAGCGCCATTTGAAAGTTTTAAGCATTCAGAAATGAAATAGCTATTGCTAATTGGATCGTCCTAATAAAAACCACTTGTGAATATTGAGGCAACTATATAAAAGTGATTGCACAGTTTAGTTTCAAAGATAACAAGTTTTAAGTATGAAGACATTCCAAAAGTAAAGTGAATGTTGAGCAACTACATAAAAGTGAAACTATAAATCATATTCCGAAAGGGCAAAACACTATATATAAATCAATTATGAAATGCGCTAAAACTTTACCTGCTCTTCGCTCATCAGATTCTGGAGAATCTCTTTAAGTTCAGGACCCTGGCGACCACCGCTACGCGAATTAATAAACACAACCAAAGGAGATTCCGGAGATTCTTCGGAGCTTTCGAAACGATAATTTGGTGCATCAATATCTTTGGATTCCATAGCTTGGTACATGGCCAGACGAATATATGTAGGCATTATGATCTTCTTCTTTAATTCGTCTTTCGGGATTCCTATCCAATTGCTCATGATCGATTCCATTCTTATACCTAAATTTAATTGATCTCTTAGTCTTGTTGAATTATCCATGATGTAATTTCATCATTATAATCAACATCATCTGATGAATTATATGATAATATACGTGTGATGTATCTGTGCGATTGATGCGCATGTTGTGATTTCAAGAAATGAAGTGAAGATTGCTGAGATGAAATTACATTAATTACAGGATTTTTTTTTTAGTTTTTCCGTTGTATTGTTGCATGCTTGTATAGGACGTGTTTGGCTAATCATGCGCACACCCACCGTAATAAAACGGGGATCGTACTGGGTTGTCCCACGCTTCGCGACTCTTTATGCAAGTTTACACCTAACTAACTTTATACCCGTGCAATGCACGGGGTAGTTTAAAAATATTTTATAATTTTTAATTTTTTTTTAAATTACTTTGTTTGTTAATTTAGTTCTATAATTTAATTTTATTTAATTTTTATGGTGGTAATATATATATATATATATAATTTTATTTAATTTTAGAATGTGAATTTGATTTATTTTTTTGTAATCTTGAAATTAACAAAAATTGTAGGTTTTTTTCTTAATATCATTGTTATGTTGTATACAAATGTTGTTTATTTTAGTTAAATTATCTTTTAAACTTATTTACAACTATTTTTTTGCAAAATAAATATAAATATCTATTTTTTATATAATTTTACATTATATTTGTTGATTTGTGTTTAATTTTTTAGCATAAATACTGGAAATATTTGTGTAGTGATTTTGAAAAAATACTTTACATTTAATTGTCATAGTACTTTTAAATATATTTTATAAAAATTGTATTTTAAATTTTGAATTGTAATAGTTTTAATTATTATTATTATTATTATTATTAGTATTATTATATTTCTTTCTAGTTTTTATATTTTATAGGATTCATGTACTCTAATTTTTTTAAAAGTCAATCCGTAATTTTCTTATTTACAAAATAAAATAAAACATATATAATATCTATCCCAAAGTACAATTTAAATGTGTTTCTAATTTTATAAGATAAAAATTAAAATTATTTATTTAAAAAGTGTTTAAATCATAATTGGCCATTTCATTTTTTTTAAATGATAGTACTTTAACCTGATTAACAAATGATTTATTGATTGTTACTTATATTTAATTTTTATTATGATAATTTCTGCTTGTATTATATATAATGCCTTTTAAATTATTTATATCATTTAAGAATATCTAATTATAATTCAATTTCTTAATTAATCACCTATTGTGTTTGTTATACAAATTATTAAATATGATAATATTATAGTAATTTTCCCCTTTTACAAAATGAAACAAAAAATGTAATATTTGTACTTAAATATAATCTAAATATATTTCTTATTTTATAAGACACAGATGAAAATTATCCATTCAAAAATATTTTAAATCTAATTTACCCATTTCAATGATTTTTAAATAAATGATACTATTTTAACCCGATTATAAATGATTTGTTATTTGTTACCTATATTTATTTTTATTAAAATAATTGTAGCTTGTATTATATATATATAATATTATACTTTTAAAATTATTTATATCATTTAGAAATATATAATTATAGTTCAATTTCTTAATTAATTATTTATTATGTTTGTTATAGATAATATTTGATATTATAGTAGAATAATAGAATAAATGAATAAGTATAGTCTATATTATACTATATTTTAGCACGTACAACCCACCACCACCACGGCTAAACCATACCACTCAAATCCCCTTACTCCAATTATCAATTATTATATATAGGATATAATTTTTCAATATTTATTTTGACATAATAATTAAGAGTGTTTAAGGAGTTTGTAATAATCCAATCCAGTCCAAATTGAGTAAATTTGAAAATTCAGTTCAGTTTATAAGATGATGTATTACTTAATACATTACACTAATTCTGACATAAAAAAATTACACTACACTAATAAATCATGATTTTTGGGTGCGCTATCCAACTTATTACATATGACCTAGTAAAATTAGCTTTATCGATTTTTGAAAATGACTTGTGATTTATCTCGAGTGGTAATAATTAAAATAAAAGAAGTTAATAAAGATACAGCTTTTTTATAAAATTATTTGTACTTTTACAAACTGTCGAAAAGATTTGAAAATATATCATTTTCTTCTGAAAATATTTATAAAATACAATGTTACATAATAGATTGCATTTTAGTTTACATTGTGCAATTGTTTTACATTATATTTTGGGTTGCATTTTAGGTTACAAATAATATTGCAAATATAATGACAAATTTGTAAACCATATTTTTGCGAATATTTTTTAAAATTCAAGTTACAAATGTAGTTGCAAAATGGTTCCAAAGTTGCAAAACTTATTTTTTAAAATATTTTTTAAAAATAATAGTATTTTTTGCAAAAAAAAATTAAATTAAAATTCGGTATTTATGAAAAAATCTGTTAAAAAAATAGTTTCAAAAATTATGAAATATTGCAAACCAATTTTTATATTATTGAGTTTTACTTAAATTTTATCGATAAATTTGAAAATGATTGTAATATCCCATAAATCTTAAAATTATAATAATAACAAAAGAATAAAGAATAAAATAGATTAAAATTTATTAAAGATTAGGATTTAAAATTAGAATAGAATAATGAGCTTAAAATATGGATCACATTTAAAAATGGATAACTTATAAGTTAGGAGTTAAGGTTTTGTAACTTTATAAATACATCATATTTTTCTTACTCGTTTTTTTATATCAAAATTGGTGGGTTTTATTACACAGCGATCTTATAATATTCGTAGTGAATTTATTATGAATCGGAATTCGATGATTTTTAACTTTTCGGAAAGATCTTTTCAACTTTCGTGTTTCGTGTTTTTCATGAAAACGTCGTTTAGATGGTCAAAAAGAGTAAATTCAGATCTGATCAGAATTGGAGTCATCGAAAAGGTCGAGATTTTAGATGTGCCGCTTTTGACGAGTTACTTAGGATTGAATATGTATTCAAATGTGGCTTATTTGTTTGATTGATCAAGGTAAATAACCATTCGTCGTTTCGTATTGTTATGTAACGTATCTTATATTGTTTAATTCATGTGCTCGAATAATTATTCTGATTATTGATAACTCCTAAGGGCGGGGCTGCTCTTTCAACGTCGTGCCTAGATCCTTCGCCGCGGTGGTAGTGTAGCTTTCGTGGGGCTCCTATAAAACAATACCGGAAGGGGAGTTTGGGTCCTGCGGCGCCTCCGGTGTGGGAATAACAACTCGTTTTTGGGGAAGATGAAGATAGATAGGAATGCAAGGTGGTTGTGTGTGTATATGAGTGTGAGATAGTGATTAAACCCAAAACCTTACCTTCTTGGGCTATTTATAGCCCAAGGATAGGATTTTGGGGTTGGTATCTTTGAATCGTAGTTGTTGGTTCCAGGAGCGGAGAACACCTGGATGGGGTGGATGCCTTATATGTGTCAAGATGGGAGTGGTTGAGGAATGTTCTAAGGATCTCCTGGCACGTGCCCTGATTGTGCTCATGATTGATGAATGGTAGTTGTCCCTATCACGCGCTTGGGCCTGTGCCTCACGTGCTGGGACTTCCCAAGGTTGGGCTGCCAGGACCGGATTAGTCTGGACTTGTTTTGTGCGGGACTAGATGGAGTTGGGAGTCCGGACCTAGACCTTGTAGGAGCTATATGTACTATCATGTGCCCCCACTCCGTTATGCAGATTTTCTGGATGGGGGAGTAAGGTTGGTATTGTTTATAAGTTGTTGTTTGTGAGGAAAATTTGAGTTTTTCTTGCCCCCCATTCCGGATTGTGATGAGTGCAGCCAATCAGGACGCAGGGTTGTTGTCTTTAGAAGAATTTGAGCTTTGCTTGCCCCCGGTCCGGATTGTGTTGAGTGCAGCTAATCGGGACTAAGGTTGGGTGTCTTTAGAAGAATTTAGCTTTGCTTGCCCCCAGTCCGGATTGTATTGAGTACAACCAATCAGGACTAAGGGTGGTTGTCTTTAAAAAAAATTGAGTTTTTCTTGCCCCCAGTCCGGATTGTGTTGAGTGCAGCCAATCAGGGCTAAGGGTGATTGTGTTTAGAAGAATTTAAGCTTTGCTTACCCCCAGTCCGGATTGTGTTGAGTGTAGCCAATCAGGACTAAGGTTGGGTGTCTTTAGAAGAATTTGAGCTTTGCTTGCCCCCCAGTCTGGATTGTGTTGAGTGCAACCAATCAGGACTAAGGTTGGGTGTCTTTAGAAGAATTTTAGTTTTGCTTGCCCCCTAGTCCGAATTGTGTTGAGTATGTGTCTAGACTGGAATTTGAAACGTTTTTGGGATTTTTCCCCCAATGATTTGAATTATTACAGTTGTCTTTTTTCAAAAGACGTGTTGTAATAATGATGCCGGTTAATTACCATATATACATGTATGATTGTGTATATATATCCCTGCGTGATGGATGGGCAAAGTCTTTTGGTTTTCACCATGCCTATAAAAGGCGCCTATGTTCTCTCTTTTATTCTTTACCCTCGCCCTTTTCTTCTTCGTATTGTTTCTCTCTTTTTCTCCTTTCTTCGAAGTTGTGCGTTGCTTGATTATTTTTGGCGTTTTCGTCTCCGCCATATTCTCTCCCTTCTCTGTCCTTTTCAACTGTAATTTATATCGTATATGTCTCTATTATTTCTTTTTGTCATATATCCAATAAGTAATGTTATTTCTACCTTTTGCTTCTGTGTTTGTATGAACAACATGTTTGTTCTTGTATTGGTGGCTTTGGATGTGTGTATATATATTTGTTTTGTTCATATTTTGGTTTTTAATTCTTGGTTTACGATGTTCTTGGGTATTGGGGTTTGTGTTTGAGTCAGGACTACAGTTTGGGGTCCGGATTTGTAGTTTTGTGTTTGGCTTCTCGCTGTTTTTTTGGTTAATATTTGAGTCCGCACTACGGTTGGGTTTTTGTTCTGTATTTTGAGTACACGTTATAATCGTATTCTGGACTGTTTTGCTCTAGGTTTGGCTGATTGGTGTTTATTGGGGGTTGAGACTAGTTTGTTCCTAGGGGTTTACGTCCCCTAACCGGTTGCTTATAATATAATAAAATTGAATATAGGGTAGTCCAGACCATTCTAGGATATAAGATGAAGAATTTGTATGGATTTAGACTAACCAATCTCATTTGTTTTAGGTATTTGGTCCGGACTAATGCTCGTGCCAAAGTCTATATCTCCAGTTACCCGGGACCTTCTGACTCTGATTCTTCCTCTGACTCTGACCGGACCGAGATGGGTAAGAAGGCTTCCATTTCGGATGCCAATGCCATTACCAAGTTGACAATTGGTAAGATATCCCGTAGGAAGGTTCCATGTACTTCGGAGGGGCTCTGGGTGGACGTCCCGAACTATTTTATCACCAAGAGTAAGGAGATAAAGACAAGTTGGTGTTATAGGAGTATCAGGCCCGGATTCGCTAGGAAGCCGAATGCTGGTCTGGGGGTTTATAATGAAGCCGAGTTCGATAGGAAATTTTTCGGTACGATAGTTGCTAAGGAGCCGTACCCGCTGAAGGATGAGTATGCTGTTTTGGACCACGCGGCCCAAGATCCATCTATCCGGGTTGCTTTTCAGTTAGTGAAAGAGATGTGTCCTAAGTCCAATCATGTATGATGATTTATGAATAACTTTTATGTAATCTGTTTTGATTTCATTGATATTAATAAAAGACTTGTTTTGGTTTTATTGCGGGATTTATCTATTTAAGTGTTTAAATAAGATATACCATAGTTTAGAGTAAAGCTTTTTATGGATTATGATGAGATCATAATAATGAGACCTAAAAGATGATAACTCTAAACTTAAATATTTCCTGGTCGTAGGATTACTAACTGGTAATTAGTAATCTGCAAAGATCGGTACATACTATGCTTGTTTCATTATGAAGGATGTATCTTCTCATAGACATTTGTATGGTGACACTATAGCTAGTGTGTAGGTGCTTATTATAGAATAAGTTCACTGAACATGACTCATACAGCTGAACAACTGATGGAGTTCACTCACGTGTCAGCAGTTGTTCACATAGTGATAGTTGTACAAGTATCCTTAGACTTGAGGTCATCATAGTCATCTTGTGTACACTGAACTATGCTTTGGTTTAGTTCTTAGTCTCTAGGGACAATTATAAGGGCTCTACTGGGTATAGGAATTTGTACACGAAGATAGTGTATGATCAATAAAAGATCTACCCCTTCCAGTGAAGGAAGATAATGTTCAATGCTGATCCACTTATGCTAGTTCAGGAATCTCTGGCCAGAGTGAATGAAATTAGAAAGGAGTTTCTAATTTACATTAAATAGAACTAAGCATAGTGAATGGGAAAGCAAATGATTAAATAAGATAGGCTTGACACAAGTTCTATGCCTTGTATTTAATCGTGACATTGCAGGGTAGAAGGAATTGATTATATGGTAATTATTCACTGAATAGGTGCTTGGTATTCTAAGCAGTGAATTCGTATTATCCGGATAGTCGCGATATGCTGAGAAGTATCCCTCACGATGTAGAATAAACATGATTAATTTATTAATTAATTATATTTAATAAATTAGAGAATTTATATAAATAATGATAAAATAGTTTTATTATTATTTATTTCTACTATCGGCTTAATATTGAACCTACAGGGTCACACCATAAAAGAGAATGATTTAATGGTGGAGGAATTAATTAATAATGGCTGGTAATTATTTATTTATGAAATAAATAATTAATTAGCAAATTTAATAATTGATTAAATGAGATTTAATTAATTATAAAATTAATTAAGAAAAGTTCTTAATATTATTAATTAAAAATTTAATTTTGGATATTAAATCAAGTGAGAGAATTATTTTTCTAAAGTGTTTAGAAAAGGGATTAATGATTAAAAGGTGTTTTAATTATTAGTTATTTGGTTAATAAGAATAATCAATTAAAGGGTTAATAATAATAATAATATTTTATGAGAAAATTTTCAGCAAAAAATTTTGCCTATAAATATACTATTATAAACCCTATTTGCCTCAACCCAAATAATTAACCCTAATTCTAAAGTAGAACAAGAGGGAGGCAACTAATTCTCTCAACCTCTTCCTCCTCCATCACATTGTACTCTTGGTGGATACCGGTGGAGTGCTTCACACTTGAGGAGCAGCTGCTAGGGATCTCCGCTCATCGTTCTTGGATCGCTATTAAAGACCTCCATCTTTCCATTAACGTAAAGCTTCTTAAGGTAAACATACTGAACTACGAATTAAATATTATTTTTCGCATGGATCCTACGGAGGGTTTCGGTTTTTTTTTTAAGATTTAAATTTACGTTTTCGTTGCGTTTATGTGCTAAAAACCCTTCAATGGCATTAGAGCTACTTGCGAAAAGTTTTTAATTCGTTTATGTGTTTAACTGTTTTCGATATATGAGCATGTACGTGATTCGCCATGATTTGATGTTGATATAATATGCTTATATATGTATGGTTTTGAATATATGATATTCATGTGAGTTGTATAATCATAAGATGATTATGTAATCTGTATATATACTGATATATACATGATTTATGTTTGTTCTAATTATGAGAATCATATTAGATACGGATTCTGAATTGGCTGCTGCAGATTTGCTGAAATCTGGGTCTGGTGTCCGATTTACGCAAACGAATACCCTATTCCATAGGTAAATGAGCGTCTGAACAAAACTGTTAGATAAAGCTATCTATGACTCATCTGTAAGGCGTTTGACGTCGTTTACTGCCCGTAAACAGTGATTCTTGTTTTTCTGATTTGATTCTGATTTTTCTGATTTTTGTCATATTTTCTTTTTATGATTAGATCATGGATAATATGATATGTTAAGATCAGATTATGTGTTTTAACATGCTTTTATATGTTGTATGAGCATGGTGGATGGTTATGGCCTTTCGACCTTAGTGTAATGGTTTTGGTTTTGGTTTTAAATACGACTTGCATGTCGTCAATCTTTGTAATCATAAATCTCGAATGTAACTCGAGTTATTCTTGTAAGTTCATTAGATTAGTTTTACTTTTAATCATGTAATGTAATTGAAGACTCAAGAAAGCTATCCAATGGAGGTAATACAAAGAAGAAGACGAGGCATACAAAAAGTCTAAACAAAGAAGAAGACTTATGTAATAAGTAGTTGTATTTATTTCCATCACCATATTAGATTGACCTTGATCTTTATCATGAGCTTGATAAAGATCACATAGGATGGGGCCATAACCAAACACATTTACTTTATTGCACTTTACATTTACTTGTTTATTTAATTTTATATATGAGATATATGCCTATGTTTACCATGCGATGATAGATTTAGGTGAACTTAAATCAATATAAGGCGTGCTCTAAAAAATCTAGAATAGGAATCATTTCTTGCCTTAACAATAATATTATGAATACAATCATGAGATTCTTGTGTTTATGAAATACGTAATTAAATATGAATTTTCAATATTGAGAGAAAGAATGATTCTGTAAAGCGGATTTCTATCTATAAGAAAGGGGTATTAAGTGACGCCTCTTGACAATGCTCCCCCCGATCTGGGAATCATCTGATTATCGATTATTAATTTGAAATATTTAATTTAAAAGGAAGAATCTCTTTATAATATGATTATGATTGTAATATAATATAATTCTTCTAAAATTAAATAATATCAAGTAGTAATTGTCCAATGACACAACGGGCTTGTGTCGGTCATAGCCTTCCAACATGGTAGAAAGTGGTTCTTATTTTTAAATCATTGTCGTTTCGTGCTACAACCGAGGGCTTTGATTTCAAAATAAGAAATATTTGTCTATTACATAGAGATATGTACATTGAATTAGAATCTAAAGGTCGTTACGTGCTACAGTCGTAGGCCGTTGGAGACTGATTCAATTGTACGAAATGTTGGGTTAGCCTTGACTTAGAATATTGAGTTTGTCGTGCTACATCCGTGACTCAATTATTCAAGAGGCTAAAGTTTTATTAGGGAATAACATAAGATGTAATTTATAAGAGTTGTCTGCCTATTGAACATCACATGACGTTTCGTGCTACAGCCGAGGTTGTGTGATGGAATGTAGGATCCTTATTCCCACTAGCATTATGGATGCTTAATTTTCACTTAGGGGTTGTATAAATTAGATAAACTAGTGGGAGCCACTTATGAATAAAGACCCGATTCATATAGTGTCATGAAATGAAATTGAATATTTGCTAAGTGTTGTTATGTGTTCATTATTTACAGATTTACTATATTCGTTATGTCTTCTGCACTATCACTCCGGAGTATACTAGATGCTCACAAGTTGACTGGTCCTAATTTTGCTGACTGGATTCGAAACTTGAGAATTGTTCTCAGGGTTGAGAAGCTGGAATATGTGTTTGACTCACGTAAGCCTACTGAACCTGCTAGCGATGTACATAATGATGAACATGTTGTGTATCGTAACTGGATAGATGATGCAAATGTTGCTCAATGCATCATGCTAGCTTCCATGAACATTGAGCTACAGAAGCAACATGAGCATATGGATGCTCACACTATCCTTATGCATCTACAAGAGTTGTATGATGTGGCAGGGAGGATAGCTCGATATGAGATATCGAAGGAACTGTTTGGTTGTAGGATGTCTGAGGGATCATCTGTGAATGACCATGTACTTAAGATGATCAATTTGATTGAACGGCTTGGACAACTAGGTTTTGCCATGGATGGGGAGCTGAGCCAAGACTTGGTCTTGCAATCACTTCTGAGTTTGTTCTCGCAGTTTGTTGTGAACTTTCACATGAATAAGCTGGATGTCAGTCTGCCTGAACTCCACAACATGTTAAAGTTTGCGGAATTGAATTTTCCCCCTAAGAAGAGTTCTGTTCTTCTAATTGGAGAAGGTTCCAATCCTAAGAAAAGGAAGAAGAACCCTTCCAAGAAGAAGAAAGTAGGTGAGAAAAAGCCGGTTCCACTATAAGCTGAAGACCCCAAGAGCAAAACTGTTTGTTTTCACTGTAACAAGGTGGGGCACTAGAAGAAGAACTGCAAGGTTTACCTTGCAGAATTGAAGAAGAAGAAGGGTAGTGAGACTACCGCTTTTGATTCAGGTATGTTCATGATCGAAATTAATATGTCACTAAGTTAAATTTCTACTTAGGGTATTAGATACCGCCTGTGGTTCTCATATTTGCAATTCATTGCAGGGACTAAGGAGAAGTAGGACTCTTGAAGAAAAGGAGGTGATTCTACGGATGAGAAATGGAGCAAGAGTTGCTGCTGAAGTTGTAGGATCATTTCATTTACATATGCCTACGGGAAAGACTATTGTTCTAAATAATTGTTATTTTGTTCCCTCGATTGTGAGGAATATTATTTCTATTCCATGTTAGACTTGGCTGGATTTTCGTTTGTTATTCAGAATAATAAATGTTCAATTCTTAGAGATAACGTTCTTTATGGAAGTGGTATTTTAAACAATGGTCTGTATGTGTGTGACGTAGAGCATAATTTACTACAAATTGAACATACTAATAAAAGAAAAAGAGATGATGAAAATCTCACTTTCTTGTGGCACTGCGGACTTGGTCATATTGGTGAAAATAGACTGCGGATATTGCATAAGGAAGGGTTACTTGACCCCTTTGATTTTGAATCATATCCTACATGCGAGTCTTGTCTATTGGGTAAAATGACCAAATCTCCATTTAGTGGACATGGAGAGAGGGCTGCAGATTTGATAGGATTGGTACACACAGATGTATGTGGACCAATGTCTACGCAAGCCATGAGTGGATTTTCATACTTCATTGCTTTCATAGATAATCGATCTAGACTCAGATATGTGTATTTGATGAAACACAAGTCTGAAGCCTTTGAAAAGTTCAAAGAATATAAGTATGAAGTGGAGAAACAAACCAAACATAGTATTATAACTCTTCGATTAGATCGAGGTGGTGAATACTTGAATGGAGAGTTTCTAGTTTATCTCAAAAAAAATGGTATAGTCTCCCAGTGGACTCCTCCATATACTCCACAGTTGAATGGGGTATCTGAAAGGAGAAATCGAACTTTGTTAGACATGGTTCGGTCCATGATGAGCTATGCGAATCTTCCAGTATTCCTATGGGGCTTATGCATTAGAAACCTCAGCATATTTACTGAATAAGGTGCCTTCCAAATCTGTTCCTCAAACTCCATATGAGATATGGAAAGAAAGGAAACCGAGTCTTAAACACGTTAAGATTTGGGGATGTCCAGCTTATGTCAAGAAAGTTGACTCAGATAAGCTGGAATCTCGATCCGTAAAATGTAATCTTGTGGGATATCCTAAAGAAACTTTAGGGTATTACTTTTACACCGATCATCAGGTGTTTGTCTCCAGACATGCTACCTTCTTGGAAAAACAGTTTATCCTTTAAGGAAACAGTGGGAGAAAAAATTGAACTTTATGAAGTTCAAGAAGCACAAACTACTACGGATCAAGTGGAAAAACCTATTCAGACTGAACAACCTTCTGTGGAACAGCCCATTCGTAGGTCAGGGAGAGTGTCTCGCCAACCTGAGAGGTATTATGGCCTTGTCATTGAGAATGACAATGAGTTGTCAATCATTGATGATGACGACCCTGTGACCTATAATGAGGCTATGAGTATTGTTGACTCAGAGAAATGATATAGTGCCATGAAATACGAAATGGAATCTATGTATACCAACCAAGTATGGACTCTGGTTGAGGCGTCTGAAGGTGTTAAGCCTATTGGGTGCAAGTGGGTATACAAAAGAAAGATTGGAGCAGATGGGCAGGTGGAGACCTATAAGGCCAGGCTCGTGGCAAAAGGATTCAGACAAAGGCAAGGGATTTACTTTGATGAAACTTTTTTGCCTGTAGCCCTGTTAAAATCAATTCAGATTTTGCTTGCGATTGCTGCTTACTACGACTATGAGATCTGGCAAATGGACGTGAAAACGCCCTTCCTCAATGGGAAACTTGAAGAGGAAGTGTATATGACATAACCAGAGGGTTTTCTTTCCAAGGGAAATGAACACCTAGTGTGTAAGCTGCTGCGAACCATATATGGTTTAAATCAAGCTTCTCGTAGATGGAACCCAGTTTTTTGAGACAATCAAAGAGTTTGGTTTTATCAAAAACATAGATGAACCATGTGTTTACAAAAAGGTTAGTGGGACTGCGGTAACATTTCTTGTATTGTATTGAAAGAGGAGACGTCAAGAGAGTTGACACACATAACAATGTAGCAGACCCACTCACAAAGCCACTTTCTCAAAGTCACTTTGATCGTCACAAAGACAAGATGGGTATTAGATACCAGAGTGATTGGCTTTAGTACAAGTGGGAGATTGAAAGAGATGTGTCCTAAGTCCAATCATGTATGATGATTTAGGAATAGCTTTTATGTAATCTGTTTTGATTTCATTGATATTAATAAAAGACTTGTTTTAGGTTTTATTGCGGGCTTTATCTATTTAAGTGTTTAAATATGATATACCATAGTTTAGAGTAAAGCTTTTTATGGATTATGATGAGATCATAATAATGAGACCTAAAAGATGATAACTCTAAACTTAAATATTTCCTGGTTGTAGGATTACTAACTGGTAATTAGTAATCCACAAAGATCGGTACATACTATGCTTGCTTCATTATGAAAGATGTCTGTTCTCATAGACATTTGTATGGTGACACTATAGCTAGTATGTAGGTGCTTATTATAGAATAAGTTCACTGAACATGACTCACACAGCTGAACAACTGATGGAGTTCACTCACGTGTCAGCAATTTTTCAAATAGTGATAGTTATACAAGTATCCTTAGACTTGAGGTCATCATAGTCATCTTGTGTACACTGAACTATGCTTTGGTTTAGTTCTTAGTTTCCAGGGATAATTATAAGGGCTCTACTGGGTATAGGAATTTGTACACGAAGATAGTGTATGATCAATAAAGGATCTACCCCTTCTAGTGAAGGAAGATAATGTTCAATGCTGATCCACTTATGGTAGTTCAGGAATCTCTGGCCAGAGTGAATGAAATTAGAAAGGAGTTTCCAATTTACATTAAATAGAACTAAGCATAGTGAATGGGAAAGTAAATGATTAAATAAGATAGGCTTGACACAAGTTTCATGCCTTGTATTTAATCGTGACATTGCAGGATAGAAGGAATTGATTGTACGGTAATTATTCACTGAATAGGTTCTTGGTATTCTAAGCAGTGAATTTGTATTATCCGGATAGTCGTGATATGCTGAGAAGTATCCCTCACGGTGTAGAATAAACATGATTAATTTATTAATTAATCATATTTAATAAATTAGAGAATTTATATAAATAATGATAAAATAGTTTTATTATTATTTATTTCTACTACCAGCTTAATATTGAACCTACAGGGTCACACCATAAAAGAGAATGATTTAATGGTGGAGGAATTTATTAATAATGGCTGATAATTATTTATTTGTGAAATAAATAATTAATTAGTAAATTTAATAATTTATTAAATAAGATTTGATTAATTATAAAATTAATTAAGAAAAGTTCTTAATATTATTAATTAAGAATTTAATTTTGGAAATTAAATCAAGTGAGAGAATTATTTTTCTAAAGTGTTTAGAAAAGGGATTAATGATTAAAAGGTGTTTTAATTATTAGTTAATTGGTTAATAAGAATAATCAATTAAAGGGTTAATAATAATAATATTTTATGGGAAAATTTTCAGCTGAAAATTTTGCCTATAAATATACTATTATAAACCCTATTTGCCTCAACCCAAATAATTAACCCTAATTCTAAAGTAGAACAAGAGGGAGGTAATTCTCTCAACATCTTCCTCCTCCATCACATTGTACTCTTGGTGGATACCGGTGGAGTGCTTCACACTTGAGGAGCAGCTGCTAGGGATCTCCGCTCATCGTTCTTGGATCGCTATTAAAGACCTCCATCTTTCCATTAACGTAAAGCTTCTTATGGTAAAAATACTGAACTACGAATGAAATATTATTTTTCGCATCCTGTGGAGGGTTTCGGTTTTTTTTAAGATTTAAATTTACGTTATCGTTGTGTTTATGTTCTAAAAACCCTTTAGTTAGATCCCCGGATTGTGTGGAGATGGCCCCATCCCGGAGAGAAGATCTATCATAACCGGCTGATGGGTTTGTTCCGGTCTGGTTAGAGCATCTTAGGTCTGGGTGGAATCCGCACTGACACCTTTTCCTTAAGCATTTATGTAAGTACAAATATAAGATGTCTCCTATGCAGATAACCCCTAACGGGATTAAGTGGATGAGTTGGTTTATTGCTTGTTGCAATAAATTTAAGGTTCAACCCACGTCTAGGCTCTGGAATAATATCTTCAGTTTAGTTTAGTCCAGCCAGGCACCCTTGTACGAGTTACGATTCCGGGCTGCAGAGTGTGGATATAGTTCTGCCTACAGTCCTGTTATCCAACAATCGTCTCTGAAGCATTGGAACGGGGGATTGATTTTATTGAGTGTTCGCAATAAAATACACACGAAAATACATGCAAGCATACGCGATCACAAGTAGTATAAGATTTAAGTCAAGTTCGTTCCCACAGAGACTGGTTTAGGTTAAGTTCAGATTTTGCACTTATGCAACAATGTATGATTATCGTTCACAGCTAAGACAAGTAACAACTTTGAGTTGATTAACTACTTAATAGATTATACTAGCATGCAATTACTAAGAGATTAAAAGTGAATTACTTATATGAGAATAAAATATGGGATTCTAACTTCATTAAATACTTCATTCAAAGTTTATGTCTTTATCAATAGTATGTGATAGTGATGATAACTAATCAGATAACACGAAATTAGTATACGCTATCTTTCGATATACGTATACCCTACTATTGAGCATCCACAATCAAGATACAAGCCAAATAGACACCAATTATGCTTAGACCCTATATGTTTATAAGATTTGAAAATATAACGGTTTAAGAACAAGTTATCTATTATGATTACATAGGGTGTGTAAGATGGTTAAAATTACACTACGAATCATGCATGCCAATTCATACATAAACCTATGCTAGCATGGCAAGTTCTAAACCTCTCTATTCACTGTCGCTTCAATAGAGATTAACAAACAATCTTAGATGTTAGTTACGCATCAAAGACGAATAAGCACAACCAAACTAGGAAATCATAAATCACCACACACTAAAGATTTAAAACAGTCAACTATTGATATTCATAATTAAATCCGCTAGAACCTCATAACAACGATTAGTTCATGATCGAACACATCGAAACCATGGGTTCCAATGAAAACATGATACTAAATAAGTTCAGAATATTATGAGATAATATAAAAGTACTAGGGTTTAGAACAAGAACAAAACAAGCATCCAAAAGTATCGCCTAATCAAAGAATATAAAAAAATTAACTAGTTTTTCTTCTCCTTAGCCGTCTCGCGTGCTCTAGGTCTTCATAATGTTCTCCCTGGCTTCCTTGTTATTAAAAACGTCTTCTCTTCATTATATATAAGCCCCTGGATCACCTGGACTCTCCAAATCTTCAAATTAGAGTAGAAACATGATTCTGCAGCTTCCTAGCGCGGGCGCGCTCCTTTTCTGGAAAACATGGCGGGGGTGCACTCCTTCAGGCACGGGCGCGCCTGCTCTCTGGAATTTTCTGCAGTTTCTTGTTTTGGCGCTCCATTCTTCGTGCGATCTTCCGCAACTCCATTTCTGACCTCTTATTAACATAAAATCATTGTAAAGCTCAATTCCTCCTCCGACTAATGCCCTGTAACAATTAAACACAGAACACATCAAAAATACCAAATATTTGAGTCCAAAATACCAACTTAAGCTGATATGAAGCGTTCTAAGTGGATATAAATTCCATTTATCACACCCCCAAACTTAAATCGATGTTTATCCTCAAGTATGAACATACTCAACAATAAAAACACAACTAATGCATGAAAGCAACGATCCCCTTGGAATAACCATAACTAATTAACAAGCAAATGTCGCGAAGAACGCAATGACTGTAAACAGAGTTCAACCAAATCCCACAAACCAACTTACAAACCAGAAACGCGCGTGTGTGGAATGCTTAACAGATATACTCTCAACACTAGATCAATATTCATATATTATTCTTCGCCAAAACAATCACAAGTTTATATATAGAATGAACGTTAGACACATAATGACTCACAACACCTTATTTTTACTAGAGTTATACAAGGATTCGTGCTATTATAATGAACACATAACCACGAATGCTTATTTGACCATGCAATGAATGAGGTCCCAAAAGACTTCTACAATAATATCCATGTAGCGAGCTTTAAGTTAGCGGATCCCAGACTATACAAGCCTTAGGTCACTAGGTACAAAGTACCCTAGAACTTACTTGCTCGAGTATTAAAGAGCTCATTCTTGGTCAATTCTGCATAAACACATAACAACATATATTTTTTTCTTTTCTTTTCTTTTTTTTCTCTTTTTTTCAATGATTCTGGATGAGTGTGTTTCGCTCCATCTCATTCAACCCTAGACTACTCATAAAAATATGAGCCGGCTACTAGCCATTTGATGCCTAGCTTTATTCACAACAAGCAACGATATCCATGATTTCCCCCAGTTTAAAATTCAGTGTTCCTACGTTATTACGAGAATAGAAAAAATTCTAAATATAACCAAGTGATTAAATTCCAACAAATAAACTAGTATGATCACGATCTAGTTCAAAAGCAACCTATAAGACTTGTGAAAAAACTTTGTTTCTGAACATGCAAATCAATTCATTAGGACTTATCTATCCCTTTATTCGACATCACTACACTCAAATTAACACCAACCAATCAATCAGAAACAACTCAACCTAAGGGATCATGTTATATGCATGCAAATGTAATTACATGGACTCACATATAGCACGAACAAATATGCAAACAAATATGACCTATATGAACAATCATGCAAAAATAATGAACGAACTACAACTAAACATGCAAAATGAATCTATATGAACAGAACACACACTACTAATTCTTACATTATCACCCCCAAACTTAAAATATTCAATGCCCCCATTGAAGGTAATAATAAGGATACAAGGCATACCTAGTCGTCAATAGGATCACCCTCCTCGGGTGGAGTATCAGGTGGCGGGTACACAGAATCAGCTCCAAATATAGGCCAATCGACCTTGACACTAGTGGCCCGGAAAGCAGTACCAAAGCCTGTGTCAAATCCGCATCAAAACGACTGTGAATGTCGTGCATCGCATCCATACGCCTAGTCAATCGCTTGTACTGCGCATCTCCAAGTCCAGAACTATCCCCTGACTATTGGGTACAAGAAGATCTAGTGGTTCCACGAGAGAATCTAGTAGCTGCCTAACGTGCTTGAGAAGAACCCCATGCATAAGTCTGATCAGTTGGCCGACCACCCGATAGATGATCATAAGTATAACCCAAGCCCTTCTCATCGGCTTTACCGCCATACCACTCTTGCATCAGTGCAATCATGTTGAACTATCAATGGGAGCACTCGGCAGCTGTAGCTGCTCATGCTCGGGCCACCGAACACCAACCGAAGCACACAACTTCGTAACAATAGAGGCATGAGGAATCGCCCCCGTGGTACCCCCTCGCAGAAAATACAGCAGCATACTCTGAATGAATTACATAGTCGAGATCAACATATTCTTCATTCAAATTCCCCCATAGCAGAATAACCCGATCCACAGTAATCTTGTGAGAATGCGAAGATGGCATGATATTAGCACACACAAACAGGTTCCAAGCCCTAGCATACCTGTTCATACACGAAGCAGGAAAAGTAAGTGGCTCATTCGTGTCCACCTTGCACTTCCACTCTGTGCCTGGAACACATAACTCTGCCACAATATAATTCAAGTCCACATCCTCCCTAGTCTTGCTCACCCAATCCTCAGCAGTCGGGTTCCTCGCGGGTTGATTTATGACCCGACAAATAGCAGCGGGATGATAATCCACCGTCAACCTACGAACAACAGAGAACCCATTCTTGTCCCCCTTATCATTCGCGTAAATTCACGCACAATGCTCATCGGGACCGCAGCGGGTGCCTCACAGAAAGTCTGTCAACCCATCTCAACAATCATCTCCAAAAGCTTCCCATCCTTCGTCGTGGGTAAGAATCCCCTATCCTTAGTAATCGACTTAGACATCAACCTAGTAAACTCTGCTTGAGCCTCCGGAGAAGAAAATCTGTTAGTCGGGCCTCCCACACTAGAATCCTCGGTAGACGAAGGATTAGTGCTACTAATACCCGTGGTTCTCACTCTTTTGGGTGCCATAACAACAAATGATAGAGGATTGGGTGTCTGTATTGTGTAGGAGAAGCTACGGTTTTGTGAGAATAGGAGATGTATGTATATATGAAGAGATATATATATATAAGAGGTAAAGGGATGGGTATGGGTTTAGAAGTGGTTAGGGTGTATAATTAGGGTAAATTTCGGGTTGGGCTTGGGTTGTAACTGATTTTTCTGTATTTTTCCTCTTCTTTTTTCTTTTCTAGATCGGTCACGCGGCTGCCCTACTTCCGGCGCGGGCGCGCCGTGCTTCTGGAAAAAATTCATATTTTTGATTATTTATTTTGCTTTTTTTTTCTTCAACAAAAATACAACAAATGCATGGGTTGCCTCCCACGAAGCGCTTATTTTACGTCTTTATCTTGACGTGAAAATTCGAAATCAAGTGTCTCAAGAACGGCGCTCACCACCTCATGGTTCGTCGTATCACCATAATAATGCTTCAACCTTTGTCCATTTACTTTGAACGCTTGGTATAGATACTTATCAAAAATCTATGCAGCTCCATGTGGAAATACAGTTTTGACAATGAACGGACCTGACCACCGCGACTTAAGCTTTCCTGAAAAAAGTCGGAAATGAGAGTTGAACAATAGAACTTGCTGAACAGGCACAAATGTCTTGTTCACTAACCTCCTATCATGCCATCTTTTGACCTTCTCCTTGTATAACTTGTTGTTTTCATAAGCCTGTAGACGAAATTCGTCGAGTTTATTAAGTTGGTGCATTCTCTTCTCTCCAGCAGCTGCCATGTCAAGATTCAGTTTCTTCGAAGCCCAATACGCTTTATGCTCTAACTCCGCAGGCAAATGACACGCCTTACCATATACTAACTGGAAAGAAGACATGCCTAGAGGAGTCTTGAATGTTGTTCTGTAGGCCCAAACAACTTCATCTAGCTTCAAAGACCAATCTTTCTTGACGGAGCTCACAACCTTCTCCAAGATTCATTCGATCTCTCGGTTAGACACTTCAGCTTGACCATTAGTTTGAGGATGGTGGCAACACGATTATGCACATGATACTTTTCCATCAATGCAGTGAACTTGTGATTGCAAAAATGTGATCCCTCATCACTGATTATGACCCTTGGAGTACCGAAACGTGTGGATATCTGCTTATAAAGAAAATTTATCACCACTTTAGCATCGTTGGTTGGAAAAGCTTTAACCTCAACCCATTTAGACACATAATCCACCGCCAAAAGAATATACTGATTATTGCATGAAGAAACAAATGGCCCCATGAAGTATATTCCCCAAACATCGAAAATTTCAACTTTGAGAAGCACATTGAGAGGCTTCTCGTCTCTCTTGGACATATTTCCAACTCGTTGGCAGCGATCATCTCTTAACACGAACTGATGAGCATCTTTAAAAAAAGTTGGCTAGAAAAATCCCGGTTGAAGAATACGAGCAACTGTCTTCTCTCCACCATAATGACCACCATACACAATAGAATGACAGTCTCGCAAGATACCCTCCGTCTCACTATACCGAATGCATCTCCTGATAATCTGATCTACCTCATATCTAAACAAGAATGGCTCATCCCATCACTACCACTTCACCTCATATAGAAACTTCTTCCTTTGAGCATAAGAGAGTTCTGGGGAATGACATTACTCACAAGATAGTTCACAATATCTGGAAACCATGGTTCTTCTTCTTGCACCCCAAAAAGTTGCTCGTCAGGAAAAGTTTTATTGATCAACGTCTTATCTTGTGAAGCTTTGGCTTGATCTTCCAAACGCGAGAGATGATCCGCTACCTGATTTTTTGTACCTTTTCTATCTTTGTTTCCAACTCGAATTCTTGTAACAAGAGAATCCATCGAATCAATCGAGGTTTTGAATCTTTCTTCGAGACCGGATATCGAATAGCAACATGATCAGTAAAAACTCTCACTTTTGTCCCAAGCAAATAAGATCGAAATTTCTCGAAACTATAGACAATTGCTAAGAGCTCCTTCTCTGTAGTAGTGTAATTCAGCTGAGCACCATTAAGGGTTTTACTAGCATAGTAAACCACATGGACTATGTTCTTCTTTCTCTGGCCAAGAACAGCTCTAACTGCAAAATCACTAGCATCACACATCATCTCGAAGGGCTCATTCCAATCAGGTACAGTAATAACAGGTGCTAGTAGTCAAACTCTTCTTCAAGATCTTAAAAGCAGCTAGACATTCTTCATCGAATTTGAAGGGAACATCCTTCTCCAACAGATTGTACAAGGGTTTAGAGATTTTGGAGAAGTCTCTGATGAATCGCCGATAAAAATCCGCATGACCAAGAAAACTGCGGATTTCTTTAACTGAGATTGGTGGAGGAAGATTTTCAATAACCCCCACCTTGGCCTTATCCACTTCCAGACCTTTGCTAGATAGCTTGTGCCCAAGAATGATACCCTGTTGCACCATGAAATGACACTTTTCCCAGTTGAGCGCTAGATTAGTCTCAGCACATCTTTTCAGCACCAAACCAAGATTATGCAAGCACTCGTCATATGAAGTCCTGAACACAGAAAATTCATCCATGAACACCTCCACATTAATGACAATCATATCAGAGAATATCCCCATCATGCATCTCTGAAAAAGTAGCAGGTCCACCACAAAATCTGAAAGAAACTCGACGGAAAGCGAAAGTGCCAAAAGGACAAGTAAAAGTTGTCTTCTCTTGATCTTCCAGGGCAATACAAATCCGATTATAGCCCGAATACCCATCTAGAAGATAATAATACTCATGACCAGCCAACCTGTCAAGCATTTGATCAATGAATAGAAGCGGAAAGTGATCTTTCCTGGTGGCTTTATTCAGCTTTCGATAGTCCATGCATACTCTCCACTCTGTGACTGTCCGAGTAGGAATGAGCTTGTTCTTTTCATTAGCAACAACTCTAATGCCTCCATTTTTAGGCACACACTGCACTGCGCTCACCCATGAACTGTCAGAAATCAGATAGATGATCCGTGCATCCAACCATTTAAGAATTTCCTTCTTCACAACCTCTTTCATGATAAGATTGAGTCTTCTCTGATGTTTAACTGCTGGCTTACTTCCTTCCTCAAGCAGAATTTTATGCATGCAGTAAGAAGGGATGATTCCCTTGATATCTGTTATAATCCATCCAATTGGTGATTTAAACTCTCTCAGAATTTGCTAGAGTTTGTCTTCATCACTACCTGAAATGTAAGATGCAATTATAACAGGCAAAGTAGATGCATCACCTAAAAAGCATACCTCAAATGATCATGCAACGATTTGAGCTCAAGTGTGAGAGCTTCCTCTATAGATGGTTTGAGACGCTCCTGGGAATTGTTAAGCTCTGATAATCTAAGAGACTCGAATGGAAAGTCTAATCTCCTTTTTCATGGAGAAGCATTCAAATACTGCAGCTTCTCTACCCCTCTTCATCTTCACTATCAGATTCTCCTGTTAAGGCTCTCTCTAAGGCATCAGTCCTTAGCATTTGATCAAGCTCCAAAGTCACTACAGAGTTGACCAACTCTAACTTAAAGCACTCCTCTTCATCAGTAGGGAATTTCATTGCATTGAAGACATTAAAGGTAACGTCCTGATCCTGAGCCCTCATAATAAGCTCACCCTTCTGTACATCGATCAGAGTTCGGCCTGTAGCTAAGAATGGTCTCCCCAAGATAATGGGAATCTTCCTATCCTCCTCAAAGTACAGAATGACAAAATCAGCAGGGTATAAGAGTTTATCCACCTTAACCAAGACATCCTCCACCACTCCTCGTGGATAAGTGATGGAATGGTCAGCCAGTTGCAGGGACATGTTTACCGGTTTTGGATCAGGCACACCAAGTTTCTTGAAAATGGACAAGGGCATCAGATTGATGCTAGCTCCCAAGTCACACAAACACTTGTCAAAGATAAGTTTCCAATAGTGCATGGTATCGTAAAGCTTCCTGGATCTTTAAGCTTAGGAGGAAGTTTCTGTTGCAGTACAATACTGCACTCTTCCGTTTGAGCAACGGTTTCCAACTCCTCAAGTTTTAGCTTCCGAGATAGAATACCCTTCATGAACTTAGCATAGATCGGCATTTGTTCTAGAGCTTCCGCTAAAGGTATGTTGATATGCAACTTTTTGAAAACCTCCAGAAACTTAGCAAATTGCTTGTCAAACTTCTGCTTCTGAAGTCTTTTAAGATATGGAGGAGGCGGATAGACTTATTTGTTTCATGTATTCTACTCATGAGGAGTGTTTTCAACAACATTCTTCTTTGGTTCCACCTCGTCATCCTTCTACGAAGCCGTTTCAGCAGAATTCTCACTTTCTGGAAAAGGGCAGGGCGCGATCGCTTGGTATGGGCGAGGGCGCGCCTTCCTTCTGGAAGAAATTTTCAGAATTTGCGTTTTGATGATTTTGGGGGATCGCGACCTTTATAGACCTCAGGGTGATTTCCTTAAGATGTTCTTTGACTTCTCTCTTTCCTGGATTAGCCTCAGTGTCACTTGGAAGAGTTTCTTGTGGTCGGTTTAATAAGGCGTTAGCAATCTGCCCTATTTGATTCTCTAGAGTTTTGATTGAAACCGCTTGGCTCTTGCACATAAGCCTCAACTCCTCCAATTCAGATTTTTATTAGAAGATTGACCGACACCTCCATGAGATTATTGTTGCATTCCATGTGGCTGAAATTGTTGCCTTGGTGCATACTGTTGTTGAAAACCAAGAGGAATGAATTGCTTGTTTCCAAACTGCTGGTATGGTTGTTATGGCTGTTGCATACCACCCTGATTATTGCTCCAGCTAAAATTAGGATGGTTGTGGTTGGTAGGATGGTAAGTAGCAGGAACAGGTTGCTGCGACCTATGAAAGTTGCTCACAAACTGAGTTGATTCACTAGATATAGCACATTGCTCCGTCGCATGCGATCGTGCATAAAGCTCGCAAATACTGGCTATCTGATGAACACCATAATTGGTCAGAGAATCGACCTTTATCGCCAATACTTTAAGCTGAGCAGCGATAGCCGTAGCTGTATCCACCTCCATAATTCCTGCTACCTTGCCTTGTGGTAGCCTCTAATTTGGATTTTGATATTCTTTCACAACCATCATCTCAATTAGCTCATAAGCTTCCTCATAGCTCTTAGCCCATAAGGCTCCACCTGATGCTGCATCGAGCATAGGTCTTGACTGTGCTCCCAAACTATTATAAAAACAATTGATCACCATCCAGTCAGGCATTCCATTATGAGGACACTTCCTAAGCATCTTCTTATAGCGCTCCCAAGCTTCATATAAAAATTTACCCGATTGCTGCGGGAATTGAGTAAGAACATTCCTGATTACAGCTATCTTTGCCATAAGGAAGAATTTAGTAAGGAATTTCTGAGCAAGATCCTCCCAAGTCACAATAGAACCAGCTGGTAGAGAGTGTAACCAGCTCTTAGCTTTATCCCTCAAAGAGAATGGGAAAAGTCTCAGTTTCACAACATCTTCAGAAATATTATTGAACTTGAAGATATCGCAGATCTTGATGAAATCCCTAATGTGCATATTGGGATCTTCTATTGGAGCACCCCCAAATTGGACTGAATTATGTACCATCTGAATTGTGCTAGGCTTAATCTCAAAGGTATTAGCTACGATAGCTGGCCTGACAATGCTAGATTGAATGTCATTGATCTTTGGTTGAGAATAATCCATCAACGCTTTCGTTGCTGCTGTTGGTTCTTCCATTGTAATGATCACTTCTTCTTCGACTTTCTCAACTTCTTCAAAAACTTCTTTTTCCAATCCTTCAACTTCCTTAACTTCTTCAATTGTTTCCTTACGAGACTAATAACGTGTTCACATACACGCTCCATATAGTACTTGAAACACAACAAAGTAACTGTAGTAAGTAAAGTAATCCGAGTCAGTGAACTTTAACGACCACTGATATCAAGCACATAAACTAAAAAAAACACAGAGTCCCCGGCAGCGGCGCCAAAAACTTGTCCTGCAATAAAACATACGCGAAAATACACGCAAGTGTACGTGATCACAAGTAGTATAAGATTTAAGTCAAGTTCGTCCCCACAGAGACTGGTTTACGTTAAGTTCAGATGATGCACTTATGCAACAATGTATGATTATCGTTTATAGCTAAGACAAGTAACAAATTTGAGTTGATTAACTACTTAAGAGTTCATTCAAAGTTTATGTCTTTATCAATAGTATGTGATAGTGATGATAACTAATCAGATAATACAAAATTAGTATACGCTATCTTTCGATATACGTATACCCTACTACTGAGTATCCACAATCAAGATAGAAATCAAATAGACACCAATTATGCTTAGACCCTATATGTCTATAAGATTTGAAAACATAACGGTTTAAGAACAAGTTATCTATTATGATTACATAGGGTGTGTAAGATGGTTAAAATTACACTACGAATCATGCATGTCAATTCATACATAAACCTATGCTAGCATGGCAAGTTCTAAACCTTTATATTCACTGTCGTTTCAATAGAGATTAAAAAACAATCTTAGATGTTAGCCACGCATCAAAGACGAATAAGCACAACCAAACTAGGAAATCATAAATCACCACACACTAAAGATTTAAAATAGTCAACTATTGAAATCCATAAATAAATTCGCTAGAACCCCATGACAACGATTAGTTCATGATCGAACACATCGTCATCATGGGTTCCAATGAAAACATGATACCAAATAAGTTCAGAATACTATGAGATAATATAAAAGTACTAGGGTTTAGAACAAGAACAAAATATGTATCCAAAAGTATCGCCTAGTCGAAGAATACAAAAGAATGAACTAATTCTTCTTCTCCTTAGCCGTCTCATGTACTCTAGGTCTTCTTAATGTTCTCCCTACATTCCTTGTTATTAAAAATGTCTTCTCTTCATTATATATAAGCCCCTGGATCACCTGACTCTCCAAATCTTCAAATTAGAGTAGAAACATGATTTTACAGTTTTGCACTGACGCGGGTGCGCAGCTTCCTAGCACGGCCACGTTCCTTTTCTGGAAAACATGTCGCGGGCGTGCCTGCTCTCTGGAATTTTCTGCGGTTTCTTATTTTAGCGCTCCATTCTTCGTGCGATCTTCCGGAACTCCATTCCTGACCTCTTATTAAAATAAAATCATTGTAAAGCTCAATTCCTCCTCCCACTAATGCCTTGTAACAACTAAACACAAAACACATCAAAAATACCAAATACTTGAGTCCAAAAAACCAACTTAAGCTGATATGAAGCGTTCCAAGTGGATATAAATTCCACTTATCACTGAGGGGTTATGATTTGCATTATTTTCCCTACATGGCACTTGATGGAGTCCAGACTAGGTTTCCTTGCTCTGTTCTCTAGGGTGATGCTATCCGGCTCATTTTCTCGTTTTTTGAGTGTCTCGGATTCTAGCTGACCCGGGATATATTTATGAATCATAAGACTATGAACATGATAGGGTGTAGGTATTTTCCTTGTAGTCTGGATTACAACGTACCCGGTCTTTGTTGTTTTTTGTACTTGGCTTTTGTTTGTTTTTTCAAAATACCAGGATTGACTTTTCTGTTTGTTTTTGTCTTGACAGGTTTGCCTTATTATAACCCAGACATGTCTTCCTCGGCTTACAGTGATGCTTTAAAAGGGTTGGGAACTATCTTCAAGCAAAGGGGGAAGGCATATGTTGTCGGGTTCGGCTCTAATCATCCCCCGGAGGAAGGTTCTCAGAGTAATGCGGTTTCGAGGTCGGAGTCTGGTGAGCAAGAGAAGAGTCCGGACAAAGTTTTTGATATTGAAGATGGTGATGAGTTTGAGAATCTCGATGAGATTGAACCGTTGGGGGATGTGCCTGATGTTGACGTTGCCTGGAGGAGGAAGAGGCTTCGGAGTTCTGGGACGAAGCCTCCTCGGACTGAATAGTCTCAAGTTCTTTTTGGTGCTGAGTCCGGGAAGGATAAGGGCAAGGGATTGAAGGAGGAGCTCCCGGCTAGAAGTGGTTCGGGGCTGGATAAAAGAGTTGCTCGTTTTATGGCCGATATCCCGTCTCATGCTGAGTGGAAGGATATGAACGAATCCGGATTTGATGGCATTATGAAAGAGTGTACCTGTCTATGGGGCCAGGTATATAATATTTTCGTAATTCTTTTATTTCTTCTATTTTTGCCTTAGAATCTTTCTGAGATATATCTTTTCCTCTTGGTAGCTTTATGGTTATATGGCCAGAGCTATTGCTATTTCGTATAATAACTGAAGCATGCCCGGGAAACTATTACTAAGAAGAATACGGAGCTTGCTGAATTGAAGGACCAAATTTCCGTGAAGGACACGTCTTTGTCCAGATTGAACAACCATCTTAATAATGTGACAGTCCGGGCCGAGAATGCTGAGAAAGAATGTGCTGATTTGAAGTCCGAGATGGCTGAGCTTCGGAAGAAACTAGATTCTATGAAGCCGGAGTCTGAAGTCATTGAGGCCTACAAAAAATCTGCAGAATATGACAAGGCAATAGCTAGTGCTGGTGCTCCAGAGATAGCTCGTTGTTGGATTGTTGCCGAGAGGCACATAAAAACGGATCTCGAGGCTGACTTCGGCTGCTTTTGCGAAGAGTTTATAAAGGCGAAGTAGAACATCGAAGCTGGGCTTGGTGAGCCGGAGCAATTCGATGGCCCTTGCCCGAGCTTTCTTCCCGGGAATGCTCCGGAGCCATATACTTATATTTTCAATTCTGGTTGATTTGTATTTCTGAATTTCTTTTACTTGACTTGGTTTTTCTTGTGTAATTGTGGATTTCGTTTGTACTCTGTCTGGACATGTCTTGTCCAGGCTGTTGATTTAATTGGCATTTGCTGCTTATGTGTTAATTTTGGTTTTGTTTTTGCTTGTGCATATTTTCCTTTTTTAGAAGATATTCTAACTGGAATATTTCTGAGTAAGATGGGTGGCTGGTCCAGATTTGGGATTGACCAGGACTAAGGTTGCTTTTACTTAGAAAAATATTTCTAAGTAAAATAGGTGGCTAGTCCGGGTTCAGTATTGACCAGGACTAAGGTTGCTTTTACTTAGAAAAATACTTTTAAGTAAAATGGGTGGCTAGTCCGGGTTCAGGATTGACCAGGATTAAGGTTGCTTTTACCTAGAAAAATAATTCTAAGTAATATATGGCTAGACCATGTTCGTGATTGACCAGGACTAATGGTTACTTTTACTTAGAAAAATAATTCTTAGTAAAATAGGTTGTTAGTCCGGATTCGAGATTGACCCGGGCTAAGGTTGATTTTACTTAGAAAATAATTCTAAGTAATATAGGCTTTAGTCCGGATTCAAGATTGACCAGGCTTAAGGTTGCTTTTACTTAGAAAAATATTTTTAAGTAAAATAGGTGGTTAGTCCGGGTTCAGGATTGAGCAGGACTAAGGTTGCTTTTACTTAGAAAAATACTTCTAAGTAAAATGGGTGGCTAGTCCGGGTTCAAGATTGACCAGGACTAAGGTTGCTTTTAATTAGAAAAATGCTTCTAAGTAAAATAGGTAGGCTAGTCCGGGTCATGATTGACCAGGACTAATGGTTACTTTTACTTAGAAAAATAATTCTTAGTAAAATAGGTTATTAGTCCATATTCAAGATTGACCAGGATTTAGGTTGCTTTTACTTAGAAAAATACTTTCAAGTAAATTAGGTGGCTAGTCCGGGTTCAGGATTGACCAGGACTAAGGTTGCTTTTACTTAGAAAAATGCTTTTAAGTAAAATAGGTTGTCAGGAATATGTTGTGAACTTGATGATAAGTTGAACAAAACACCTTAGTAGATTTAACTTAGTGTTTTTGTAGTTCTCGACGGATGTTCTACAATAGTCCCGACGGATGAACTTTATAGTCCCGACGGATGACAACTAGACATCCATCGAGAGTGTAGCTTATGTAATAATAAGTCTTGTAGCACATGCATGCAAACAACAATGTATTAGTAGATGTTGTAGGATTCTTTAAGTCATGTTGACTACTAGATTGATATGCATAATAGGTTGGTTAATTGTAAATATAAGATATCTTGTAATTATGTATAAGTGAAATAGACTCAAGTGACAGAAAGGCTTCCGACGGATGATCTACAAAGGCTCCCGAAAGATAATCAACAAGGCTCCCGACGGATGACCAACATAGTCCCGACGGATGATCATATTCAAAATAGCAGTTGACAGTGACAACACAGTCACATGCGTCGGGTGTTTGCAAATGGAATGTGGCAGCCTAATTGCAGGATTTAGAGAACAAAGAAGCATTGCCATTTCCATGTAATTATGAAGATATTCAAAGATGCTAGATAGAGTAATGAAGTAGCATGGAATTAGACTAGAAAAAATCTTTGTTTTACTTGTTTGTCTTTTTATCATGTAACTTGGAAGTATATGAACCAAGTGTAGCAAGTAGAACAAATTAACCAAGCAAGCATTATTTTTAGAGAGATAGATAAAGCTGTATATGTTAAGCATCTCTTTGTAATTCTGTAAATTCACTTGTAAGCAGCTGTGTGTTATTCAAGTATCACAGAGTTCTCATCTTTATATATATATATATATATCTGGTGGATAAGTTCAAATCCACCAGAAAGTTTTAAAGCCTTGTGTTTTATTGCTTTGTGTTTTGATTTCTATTTTACTTTCATTCCGCACTTCTTGCAAAATAAAACACAGTTATATATTAAGTAAGAACATTCTTAAAATCAGAAAAAGAAGCCAGAATTATATTCAACCCCCTCTTCTGTAATTCTTGTTGCATTGATTGGGAATAACAATTGGTATCAGAACAAGCTCTTGAAGTACAAAGAGTGTCAAGATCACCACAATCAACAAGATGAACAGAAAAGATGTTGGAGTAAAAATTCCATTTCTGGACAAAGACAACTATCACCATTGGAAGGTGAAGATGCACCTGCATCTCCTATCTCAAGATGAAGCATATGTGGACTACATTGAGAAAGGTCCACATGTTCCTATGAGAGCTGGTACAGGAAATGAAGCATCAGTCCCAAAGCCACAAGCAGAATGGTCAGATCCAGATAAAGAACAAGTTAAAAAAGATAAATAAGCCATGAACATTCTGTTTAATGGTGTTGACAGTGATATGTTTGACAACATCATAAAATGTAAGACTGCTAAGGATGTCTGGGATACAATTCAAGTTATATGTGATGGAACGGAGCAAGTAAGGGAGAACAAGATGCAACTCTTGATTCAGCAATATGAGCATTTCCATAGTGAAGAAGGTGAAAAATTGAAAATATAACGCAAGATTGTTAAGGATGAACTAACTGAATCCTTAAAGAAAGAGGAAATTTTAAGAAAGCAACTTAAACGAAAACATGAAGTGATTAAGGCATGGAAATCATCTGGAGATGTCCATGCTCAAATCATTAAAGTTCAAGGTATAGAATCCTTCTATGATGCAGCTTGGAAAAAGAACAAGGAAAAGCTTGATTCCAATCTGGTTGAAGGACTTTTAACTGATGTGGATTCGACGGATGATGAAAATTATTCTTCGAATAATCAAAATGATTATCCGTCGAGAGACAATGAACCACATTCGTTGAGTATAAGTAAACCAGTTAGCAAAGCTAAACTAGCTAAGTTGAATGAAAAGTATTTATCAGTTTCTAAGAACTTTATTCCAAGAGAAACAAGTTAAGTGAATAAGAACAAAAGAGTCAATGTATGTCATCTGTCTATCAAGCAATTGAATGATAGATTGGAGAAAATTGAAGTGAAAACAGAGTCAAAAAGGAAAAACAAAAGAAATAGGAAAGTAGGAATTAACAAACATAACAATGACACACCTGATAAATATGCAACCAAGAAAAATTTGTGTTAAGTGTGGCAGTGTTAATCATTTGTCTATTAATTGTGAACTTGCTATGCCTACTCCTATGTATGCACCACCTTCATTTCCCAGCATGCCTACAATGTCTGTCAATGTTATGTCCGCACACAATTTGAATGCACAGTATGCTAACATGCCATTTACATAAAATCCATATTATGCTGCATTTAGTATGCCATAAATGCCATTTAGAATACCTTACTGGAATAACATGTTTGCACAAAGTATACCTTTTCATGTTAATCAACCTGTGCATGATAATTCTGTAATGATGAATGGTTTCAAAGATCCAACTCAAATGACAAAGGATGAATCTGAAATACCCAAGTCAAATGAGGTCAAATCTAAGAAACCAAAGAAAAATGCTAACAAGGCAGGACCCAAGGAAACTTGGGTACCAAAATTAAATTGTTTTGATTTTGATGTGTGCAGGGAAACAGGAAGAATCTTTGGTATCTGGATAGTGGTTGCTCAAGGCATATGACTGGAGATTCTACCCTACTCACTTAGTTTTAGAGAAAGAGCTGGCCCATGTATTACTTTTGGAAATGACAGTAAGGGTTATAATGTGGGATATGGCTTGATTTCAAAAGATAATGCCATCATTGAGGAAGTTTCCCTAGTGGATGGTCTCAAGCATAATCTGTTGGGTATCAACCAGCTTTGTGATAGGGGCAACTCAGTTACTTTTAATGCAGAAGCCTAGTGTTGTGATTGACAATAAAAGCAATAATGTGGTTCTCATTGGAGTGAGAAAAGGCAATGTGTATCTAGCTGACTTCAACTCAACAAATGCAGAATCTATAAATTGTCTTCTCAGTAAAGCAAGTCAAGATGAAAGTTGGCTATGGCACAAGAAGCTGTCACATCTAAACTTCAAGACCATGAATGAGCTAGTCAAGAAAGAATTGGTTAGAGGTATTCCTCAAGTGGAGTTCTCAAAGGATGGATTGTGTGATGCCTGCAAGAAAGGAAAGCAGGTTAAAGCATCATTCAAAAAGAAGCTTGATTCAACAATTGAAGAACCTTTGCAACTATTGCACATGGATTTGTTTGGACCAGTCAATGTGTTGTCCATCTCAAGGAAAAGATATTGCCTAGTAATTGTATATGATTTCTCAAAGTTCTCTTGGATATATTTTCTAAAAATCCAAAGTTAAAGCTAGTGAAATCATCATCAATCACATAAGGCAAGTCAACAATCATCCTGATTTCAAAGTAAGAAGAATCAGAAGTGACAATGGAACTGAGTTCAAGAATTCTGTGATGAGATTATTTTGTGAAGAAAATGGGATTATGCATGAGTTTTCTACAACTAGAACTCCATAACAAAATGGAGTGGTGGAAAGGAAAAACTGATCTCTTATTGAAGCTGCAAGGACAATGCTAGAATAATCAAAGTTACCAACATATTTTTGGGCTGAAACTGTGAATAATGCATGCTACACTCAGAATATTTCTTTGGTCAATCAAGAAAAATGCATGACACTCTACCAATTGTTCAAGAGTAGGAAGCCAACTCTAAATTTTCTTCATGTCTTTGGATGCAAATGCTACATTCTAAGGAATCAAACTGAACAACATGGAAAGTTTGATGCAAAAGCAGACGAAAGAATTTTTATTGGATATGTTGTTGGAAAAGCATATAGAGTCTACAATCTTAGAACAAACATTGTTATGGAATCTGTACATGTTGTGTTTGATGATAAGAAGATTGAAAGACTAAAAGATGAAGGTTTCCATGATAGCCTCAAATTTGACAATATTGAGATGATTTATGATGACAGTGATGATGATAGTGATCAAGAAATAGTGGCTAAGGATAATGCAGAAAAGACTATCTCCAATGATGCACAAAATTTAACATCAGTCGAGTTACATAATGCATCATCCGTCGGTAGAAAATCAGCTTCATCCGTCGGGATACAAAGTGCATCATCCGTCGGAACAATGAGAGAAGCTGAGAGTCAAAATAGACCACTTACAGAAAGAAATCATTCTTCAAATCAAAGATCCACAAACTCAGGGGGAGTTTCTACTAATCAAAACTCAATCACACATCAAGATAATGATGAGGCCTCTTCATCTAGAGCTAATCTACCATAACAGAGAAAATGGACTAGAGATCACCCTTTTGAGCTCATTATTGGTGATGCATCTTCTAGAGTTCAAATAAGGAAAGCAACTCAAGAGGAATGTCTATATAACAGCTTTCTCTCAAAGGAAGAACCAAAGAAGGTAGAAGAAGCTCTGTTGGATCCTGATTGGGTTTTAGCTACGCAAGAGGAGCTAAACCAATTTGAGAGGAATAAAGTATGGAAGCTGGTACCCAAGCCTAAAGGAAAGAATCCAATTGATACCAAGTGGGTATTCAGAAACAAGATGGATGAAAATGGCATAGTTGTCAGGAACAAAGCTAGATTGGTTGCTAAGGGCTACTGTCAACAAGAAGGAATAGATTTTGATAAACTTTTGCTCCTGTTGCAAGACTTATAGCCATCAGAATATTCTTAGCCTATGCAACCCATGCCAATTTCAAAGTCTATCAAATGGATGTCAAAAGTGCATTTCTGAATGGAGATTTGGAGGAGGAAGTCTATATCAGTCAGCCTCCGGGTTTTGAAGATCCAAATTTTCCAGAATATCTACTATCTTTTGAAAGCACTTTATGGATTGAAGCAAGCGCCTAGAGCCTGTTATGATACTTTGTCAAAGTTTCTCTTAGAAAATCACTTCACAAGAGGTACTGTTGACAAAACTTTATTCTTTAGAAATGTTAATGGACTCTAGTATACTTGTTCAAATATATGTAGATGATATTATATTTGGCTCTACAGATGAAAAAAGTTTGCAAAAAGTTTGCCAAACTGATGCAAAGTAAGTATGAAATGAGCATGATGGGAGAACTAACTTACTTTCTTGGTTTACAAGTTAAGCAAGTTAGTGATGGAATTTTCATTAGTCAAACCAAATATATATGTGATCTTTTAAAGAAGTTTGATCTAATGGATTGCACATCTGCAAACACTCATATGGCCACTGCAACTAAACTTGAATTAAACACTACTGAAAAGTCTCTGGATATTTTAAGCTATAGAGGCATGGTTGGCTCATTTTTGTATTTAACAACTAGTAGGCCAAATATAATGTTTGCTACTTGTCTTTTTGCTAGATTCTAGACTGATCCTAGAGAGTCTCATTTAATAGCTATAAAGAGAATTTTCAGATATCTCAAGGTTACACCAAAACTTGGCATTTGGTACCCTAGAGATTCTGGTTTTCATCTAACTGGTTATTCAAATGCATACTATGCAGGGTGCAAAATTGATAAAAAAAGCACTACAGGAACCTGTCAATTTCTAGGAAACAAGCTAGTATCCTGGTTCACTAAAAAAACAAAATTCAGTCTCTTCTATAGCTGAGGCTGAATATATTGTTGCTGGCAGTTGCTGTGCACAGATTCTATGGATGAAAAACCAATTGTTGGACTATGGTCTGGAAGTGGACAGAATTTCTATTTTCTGTGATAACACAAGTGCAATTGCCATTACTGAAAATCCAGTACATCATTCAAGAACAAAGTACATAAACATCAAGTACCACTTTATTAGGGAACAAGAAAGAAGAATAATTGCAGATTTAAACAGAGTTGATCACCACAAGGAGGTGCCCCTTTTTTATTTACCTATCATGGAGGGCCCTCAGGTAAGTGAGGTAAATGATTCTGTCCCTATACTTTCTACCTGTCAAGTTTCTTTCCATTGACTGTGGCTATGACATCTGTGTCAATGACCCAACAGATGCCTACCCAAGCCATAAAAATCCAAACCTTCAAAATCCAAATCTAAAAAACCACACTGTGGTGTCTCTCAAAAGATGCCAGTTTCAAAATCTACCAAAAGCAAAGAGGGGAGTGTGGAGGTGGATAAGATTGGTGAGTGATAGGGTGAACATCAAAGAAGACCTAAGCATAAGGATGGTGAGGTGAGTGTACCCAAACCTAGCCACACCACAGTTTCCCAACAAACTGTGGTGCTTAATAAGGAAATTAGCACATCTCTAGTTTCATCCTCCCAAAAGGATGCTACTATTGAAACTAGCTCCCAACCAGGAGCACATGCCAAAAGGGTTAGGGACACAGACTCACTCCAAACTTATACAAGAAATAAGAAATCTAGAAAACTTGGGGATGCACAGGGATCACAGACAGTGCAAACTGCAGCTAAAGACTCAGTCACTGCACCATCTCAAATTCAGTTTGATGTGGCTCCAATAAATGTGGAGTCACAACCAAAATCTTTAACAATAGAAGCACCAAACACACAAAACTCTCCCACCAATTCTCTGGATGTAGATATGATTCACACATCAATCCCTGATTCTCCTTCTTTAACTCTGTTGGAGAAGCCAAAACTCAGTACAAGTGAGCATCATCTTCTAGATGATTTGTTGGCTCACTTTCCAATTCTTTCAGGAACTATTGAGACTTATGTGCCTAAATTATCATCAATCTGAATAGAGTCCATAATAGTTTATACTCCAAACTCTATCATTTTTTCTATTCCGATGGATATTGTTCATCCGCCGGCTAGTGATTGTATCCCAAAGGATGTGCCTAACAGCAGTCATACGTCGGCTATCCTAACTACTACCCCGATGGATGTTCCTCATCCGTCGGTACTCACTACACAAGCTGAATTTTCAACAATTGTTACAAGTGTAGATGAGCTAGTGGTTGTACAATCACTCCTAGGAATAAGGGAGGGGAGTGAACAGAGTGAGAGACTGAGTTGCTCTCAGGAAAAAGGAGAGGAAAATAGAGAAATTATGCAGGCTATTTCTTCTAGCCTGGAAAAAGTGAGTGAGGGGAGTTCCACCTTAATAGGTGAAGGTAAGGGTGTGAGGGTGGTGAGCCGAGGGGAGCCCTTGATGAAAGAAAATAGAGATAATTAGAGAAAAGCAAGTACTGATGTCTGGGAAAAGCCCATTGTAAGTGTGTTAATGGATGTCAATGAGGCTGAAAAGAAACAACTAATTTAGTAAGAATATCAAGTTGTCTTAGATTCTGTTTCTTATGAAGCTGAGACATTTACTCACCCTATTTCAGCTTATCAAGTTCTAGCTGAACACTCCATGCAAAGAGCCAAAGATGTCATCTCAACCATGCCACCCACAGCTGGTGATGATATTGACTATGGAACTGGTGGTTCTGAGGATCTATTTGGGGATGAAAATGATGATGAAGGAGACTCCATGGACATAGGGGGAGAAGCAGGCCCTAGCTCAAGATCTAGCATGCCATCTTGGGATATTTTCCAAGACATGTGATGAGCATCATTTCAAGTCCACTCTTTCTTATATTATTCAACAAACTCAGACAGCTCTCCAAACTTCTACCAATGCCAACACCAAGAAGCTTCTTCAAGCACATCTCAATTCTCTTCAACTGCACCAAATTCAATCTCTTCAACACAATATGGTTGTCACTACAATTAAAACAAAAATTGATCAAGTCAAGAAGGATGTGTCTGAGAGACTGGATGCTAAATTTCCCAACACAGCCATGCTTGACATCAACAAACAACTAAGGAAAAACTCTAATCTGGCCAGAAAAGTAGACTCCTTGGACACAAGACTCAAAACCTTGGAAGCTTCCATCACTGCAATCCATTTACATCAAGCTCAACAAACTCAGTTGCTTCAAAAGCTAGTGGCTGCACAGACTTCTACCTCTACTCAACTTGATGCTAACAAAAAGGGGGAGAAAGACTCAATTCTTCCAGTTAGCCAAGAGGAGCCAATAAGTGAGGAAGAGAATGTGCTAAATATAGAAGTCAGTCAAGTAATTGTTTCAGAAATTACATTTCCTAAGCAACCAGTCTTGGAAAACATTGATCTGATCCAGATAGCAGCTGCTAAGTTGGAATCAAATAAAAAATTCAAGAAGCATGATGTTGTAGCAGTTGAGAAGGAACTGGATGACAAATAGAAGAATATTGATGAAAAGATAGTAAAGAAGTTTGGTCCAATTGAGAAGAAAGACAAGGTCTTTTCTCACTTCTCTCAATTGAGTCAAATTTCTATAAATGAAATGAGTCTGGGTAATTTAAAAAAGGGCCAACCTTCATGTATAACGTCTTCAAAAGCCAACTTGGTTTTTAAGCCCAAGAGAAATTATCCCAAGTCATCTGAAAAGAACCCCTTGGATCTTATGTTTGAGACTCCAAGGTCATATGAAAAGAAGCTGTTGGCAAGGTCCATTGCATTCTTCAAAGATCCAACTGACTCAGTGCTAAAGAGAAGAATTGCTAAATTCTACAGGATTGGGAAAGAAATCTGTGTGGTGGCTTGACACCCTCAGTTTGCAGAAGCTAAGAAGGAAGAAAATGAGAGGATTAAACAAGAAAAGAAGCAATCTGCTTTAGATGCTAAGAAGCTCAAATAAAAGAAAAAAGCAAGATGATATAGTAGCCAAGCTCCAAGCTGTGAAAACTGCAACTGAGATTTCTGAGAAGCAACCTGTGATAGTTGAAGCTCAGGATCAGAAAATGCACAAGGAACCTCAACAGTAAAGGAAGTTTAGATACAAAATCCTTCCCAAAAGAAGATTGAACTTCAATGATGATAAGATGGAAGATAACATTCCCAACCAGTCTACATCTACAACTCAAACATCCAGCCCTCAGTGGTGCGAGAAGAATTTAAGGTGGATCCTACAAGGAATTTTCATGGTGAGCCAATAGTTCCCAAGGATGAGCTAGTAGACTGGGACAGTTTGCCTCTTCCTGAGCTTAATTTACCAATCTTCAACAAGTTAAAGAAGACAAAGACAAGAGCAATCAAGAAGGTCAGGCCTATGAGTCTCAAAACCAAAACCTTAACCAAAGCTCAACCAACTGTTAACAAGGGAGATCTTCTATATATCAGTGACATCAAGGAATTTTCAGATATAAACCTCTACATAGAATATGTTGTGAACTTGATGATAAGTTGAACAAAACACCTTAGTAGATTTAACTTAGTATTTTTGTAGCTCTCGACGGATGTTCTACAATAGTCCCGATGGATGAACTTTATAGTCCCGATGGATGACAACTGAACATCCATCGAGAGTGTAACATATATAATAATAAGTCTTGTAGTACATGCATGCAAACAACAATGAATTAGTAGATGTTGTAGGATTTTTTAAGTCATGTTGACTACTAGATTGATATGCAGAATAGATTGGCTAATTGTAAATATAAGATGTCTTGTAATTCTGTATAAGTAAAATAGAGTCAAGTGACAGATAGGCTCCCGATGGATGATCTACGAAGGCTCCCGACAGATAATCAACAAGGCTCTCGACGGATGACCAACATAGTCCCGACGTATGATCATATTCAAAATAGTAGTTGACAGTGACAACACAGTCATATGCGTCAGGGTGTTTGCAAATGGAATGTGGCAGCCTAATTGTAGGATTTAGAGAACAAAGAAGTATTGCCATTTTCATGTAATTATGAAGATATTCAAAGATGCTGGATAGAGTAATGAAGTAGCATGGAATTAGACTAGAAACAATCTTTGTTTTACTTGTTTGTATTTTTATCATGTAACTTGGAAGTATATAAACCAAGTGTAGCAAGTAGAACAAATTAACCAAGCAAGCATTATTTTCAGGGAGATATATAAAGCTGTATCTGTTAAGCATCTATTTGTAATTCTGTAAGTTCACTTATAAGCAGCTGTGTGTTATTCAAGCATCACAGAGTTCTCATCTTTATATATATATTATATCTCTGGTGGATAAGTTCAAATCCACCAGAAAGTTTTAAAGCCTTGTGTTTTATTGCTTTGTGTTTTGATTTCAATTTTACTTTCATTTCGGCACTTCTTGAAAAATCAAACACAGTTATATATTAAGTAAGAACATTCTTAAAATCAGAAAAAGAAGCCAGAATTATATTCAACCCCCCCTTCTGTAATTCTTGTTGCATTGATTGGGAATAACATCGGTGGCTAGTCCGGGTTCAAGGTTGACCATGACTAAGGTTGCTTTTACTTAGAAAAATACTTCTAAGTAAAATAGGTGGCTAGTCCGGGTTCAAGGTTGGCCAGGACTAAGGTTGCTTTTACTTAGAAAAATAATTCGAAGTAAAATAGTTTATTAGTCTGGATTCAATATTGATCCGAACTTGAAGTTGCATTTATAAAATTGCTAATTGAAACAAAAAACTCTTTTCATTAATTTCAAATTTGCTTCATACAAAGTATAGAGTAATAAATTGTTTGCTTGCCATAGGCTACAAGTTTTTGGTTGCTGGGGTTGTTCGTCTCCTTGTTAATGGTAAAACTTTCTTAGCCTGAGTCCATGCCAGGTGTTAAGGACTTCGGAGTCATTCCATGTTCATTAGCTTGTAGGTTCTTGGCCTTAGGACTTCTTTGACCCTGTATGGTCCTTCCCATTTAGGCATTAACTTTCCAGTGTTTGTAGGATTCGAGGCTTCTGTGTCTCGAAGAACTAGGTCTCCAACTTGAAAGTTTTTGAACTCTGGACTTCTTACTGAAGTGCTCTTTTGTTTTCTCTTTATATTTCTCCATCTTTACTACTGCTCGATCCCAGACTTCATCATTTAGCTCCATATTTGTTCTGAGTCATTCTTCATTGGTTATTTCATCGAAGTTTTTGTTTTATAGGGAAGGTAATCCTACCTCGATGAGAAGCATTTCTTATGTACCATAGGCTAGCCTGAATGGGGTTTCTCCTGTGCTTGTCTGGGGGCTTGTCCTGTAGGACCACAACACACTTGGCTGTTCTTCTAGCCATTTGCTCTTACTTTCATTAAGTCTTTTCTCAATGCCTTGGAGCAAGATTCTGTTTGTGACTTCTACTTGGCCATTTCCTTGGGGATATGCTACTGATGACCTCTTGCGTTTGATCTCGCACTCCTGGAGGTAGGACTCGAATTCTGATCTGACTAACTATGACCTATTATCTGATACTAGGACTCTTGCAATCCCAAACCTTAATATCCCGTATTTTTAGAATTATTATAATTATTATTTGAATATATATATATATGTGCTTTTATGATTTAGAAGTAATTAAAAGGTGGATATTTAATCCCTATTTGATGAGTTGGTGTTATTAAATGGTAATGTGCTAATTGTTAAGTATTATATTGATCCTTGACAATTTCTGAAAATATTTACTTAAATGTATTATTTTCAAAAGTTATTTGAAAGCCGATCTTATTGATATCGGTAAATTGAAATTGTTTTGTAATATCCGGAAAATATCGTGCAATTATTTTTTAACAATAAACAATTATTATGGGAATTTTGGTGAATTATCTGATGATTGATATTTATATTTGGGTGTTTATATGTGATAAAGTGTAAGTATTTTGATTTTTAATATGTCAAGAATAAAGTATAGATAATTACGGTATTTTTCTGGTAATTTTTGGATTGTTATATGATTTTATAAGGATTTATAGATTTAATAATTATTTTCTGAGTAATTATAAAATATTTTATAAAGCCGGGAATCGTCAAACTTCAACCATTGTTGCATTTTTACAACCCAAAACTCTTCGGAAAACTCCTTCCTAACCTAATTTGATTATTCTGAACATTTTCTGTATTTTGACATTTTCAATCTGGAGTACGGTTTGACCCGTACGAGTCCTGACGCAAAATTTTCGATACGATAATCATTTCGGTAGATAAATAAAACCCTTATTCTCGAAACACAAGATATTTTTAGATTATTTTCTCATAGGGTGTTTTATAAGAAAATCGATTTTGATAATTATCCAAATCTGGTATTAAATTGTATCAGTTTTTTTAGTTACTTAGAGCCTAAGTAATCTAATTTTGGATCCCATATATAAGTGTAAATTTAGTATTAAATTCCAGAATGTTTCAAAAATCATGAAACTCATATTTTTCTAAGTTTTAAGTTTTAACTATTTAGAGAATTTTAAAATTGTTTCGAAAATTTTCCGGGTATTATTTACCCGCACGTTTGTTCGTTTAATCGTAAAATGCGGGTATAGCGCGCAATTCAAAAATGTTTTAAAAATTATGAAAAATTTATTTTATTGGTTTTTAAATATTCTGAGAATTTTAGAAGTATTTCCATAATTTTTCGAGTTAGTTTCACTCGCAAGTGTTTTCGTTAAATATCGAAATACGAATCTGATTCGCGATCCAAAAATATTTTAAAAATTACAAAATTTATATTTTACTAGTTTTTGAATATTTGAGAAATTTTAAAATTATTTTGGAATTTTTTTTGAATTATTTCGCCCGCAAATTGGATTGTTAGGAATCAAAATGCGGGACAGAAATAAGCTTGCAGCACGGCAGAAGGACGCGTAACTGTTAAAAAAAGCACAAATATGCCACCGCCTCCCTGTTCCCCTCCCCTCGCTTTCCCTGCAAACATGCCCCCGTTTCTCTCTCTCTCTCTCTCTCTCTCTCTCTCTCTTCCTGGCTCTCTATTCTCTCTCTCTCTCTCTCTCTCTCTCTCTCTCTCTTATATTACAGTTATATTTTCAACTTTCAAAAATTCATATCTCACAATCCGTCTGTCTAAATTTCAATTGTTATATATGAAAACGCTCAGCACTTCGATACCTACGCATATGTGTATATATTGTGAGGTTTTGAGAAGAAAATTTGTGGAGCATATTTTCGATTTTAATTTATTTTCGGGGCGTAGAAAAGGAGTTTGATGACGTTGATTACTCCATATGGCGTTTCAATGTGTGTATGTCTATGATTATTAATTTTGGATTTTTCTGGAGATATTTTCCGACATCAGATATTCTCTTCGAGGGTGATCAGAATTTATTTTGGATGCGGATCATTCAAGTTGATCGGGACCAGTACATTGGAAAGAATGGAATGAAACGGTATTGGATATCTGGCTTCTAGCAATCGCAGGAGTAGGATATCAATGAATTGTTGGAATAAAAGATAGTGATGACATGAGATGTGAGAATGAGGGATTGTGTTATTGCGAGTGTGCCTAACTGCTAAAAACCAAAGTGAGGATTAGTTTGCGCTGTTTAGCGGAATAATTTAAGAAAGCAAAGAAGAAGCTTTTGGAAGATGATTGTCCAGGTTTTGCGGAACTAGAGTAAATCTATTGTATAAAGTTGTGTTTATATATATATATATGTATTAGTTATGTTATTAAATCGTTGGTTTAGTATACTTCTTTTCTAAGTTATACTAGTGGGTTAAGTTTTGAATTTGGGAATTTGTGAAAAGATTTTAAAAAGAAAGTGAAAATTTTATTTATGGAATTTGGAATTCTTGTTTTCAGAACTGCAACCTTAAAAGATCTTGGATTAGTTTAGGGTCATAGATGTTAAATATTCAACTGTTGGCATTTATTTATTGATTTAACAGGTTAATTTGGATTAAGATTTTATAGTGACGACCAAATCCTCTGACCCCGGATTTGAGGGCGTTACAGAACCTCATCAAAATATTATCCATAAACTTTATGCAGTCCTGCTGGTTTATGGACCTCATTACTTTTGCTTCAACCCATTTGGTCATGTAATCAATCGAAACTAAAAAGTACCTCAGATCTACTCTAGCTCGGGGAAAGGGTCCCATGATATCAATACCCCAAACAACAAAGGGGATTGGAGACAAGACTGAGGAGGGTACTAATCCGGGACACGTTGCTGAAGAGTTGGAATTCCTTTTATTTTTTGACGAACTATACTGCATCCTAGTGAATAGTTGGCCAGTAGTATCCTTGTCTTATGATCTTGTGAGCTAGGGCCTTTGCAGACATATGATCTCCACAGATCCCTTCATGTACTTCCATTAAACAATAATTAGCTTCTTCTGGTCAGACACACTTTAGAATAGGTGATGAGAAGGTCCTGCGATATAGTAGTCCCTCTTCAAGGAAGAACTTAGCTGCTTTGGCTTTTAGTCTTTGAGCCTTCCCTATGTCTTCTGGGAGTTCTCCTTTTTCTAGATAGTTAATGGAATGAGTCATCCAGTTTTGGTTGCTTTCGATTTCCAGTACTTGTTCAACTTCAATAGTCGGTTTTTGTAATTCTTCGAAGTAAACTGAGTAGTCCAGGTCCTATGAGTTCTGGACCATCTTGGACAGAGCATCCACTTCTTCATTTCCTTCTCCGCATATCTGCAGGACTTGATGCCTTGGGATTGATGCTAGGAAGCTTTGAACCAGTGCTTGATTTTTTTCCAGAATAGGGTCTTTTGCTATGTATTCTTCGTTTGTTTGCTTGACCACAATTTATGAGTCGCTGTAGATGTTCAAGTCCTGGACTCCGAGAGTCCTAGACAGCTTCAGTACTGCAACCAATGCCCCATACTCCGCCTAGTTGTTTGTTGCTGGGAAGCTGAAGGATATAGCTGTCTGTATCATGAATCCCCCAGGACTTTTTAGGATTAGTCCGACTCCCGATCTTTCTCTTGTTGATGAACCGTCTACTTTCAAGGTCCATGCTCCTAGGTTTGCAGCTTGATCTGTCTCCAGATCTATGCTCATTGGTTCTAGTTCTTCTTTCGGGAAGTTGCACTCAATTATGAAATCTGCCAGTGCTTGAGCTTTGATGGTCGTTCTAGGAATAAAGCTAAGATTGAACTGACTCAACTCCAAAGCCCAATTAACAAGCCTTCATGATACATCTGATTTATGAATTATCTTTCTCAATGGTTGGTTTGTGACTACTATGATTTCTCTTCCTTGGAAGTAGTGTCTGAGCTTCCTCGATGTCGTGACCAGGGCGAAGGCAAACTTTTCTAAGCTTGGGTACCTGGTATCCGCATCCTTAAGTACTTGGCTCATATAGTAAACCAGTTGTTGTCTTCCATTCTCTTCCCGGATTAAGGTAGCCTCGACTGTTAGTGCTCCCATTGATAAGTATAGGTAGAGATGCTCTCCTGGTTGGGCCTTAGTTAGGACTGGTGGCTGTGAGAGTTACTCCTTTATTTCTTCGAATGCTCTTTGGTACTCCGCGGTCCAGTTGACTTCTTTCTTATTATTTGCTCCTTTGAGTAGATCAAATAATGGTAAAGCACCTCTCTGCTAGTTTTGAAATAAATCTTCTAAGTGCTGCTAGTGATCTCGCTAGCTTCTACACGTCTTTCTGGGTCCTGGGAGCTCTCATCTCCTGGATTGCTTTTATTTTCTCCTGATTAGCTTCAATTCCTCGGTTGTTGATCACGAATCCCAAGAACTTTCCTGCTCCAACTCCGAAGATACATTTCTCTGGATTCAACTTGAGTTTATGCTTCCTCAGGTTGTCAAAGCATTCTCTCTGATCTTCTATGTATCCTGGGATGGTTGTTGATTTAGCAATCATGTTGTCGACGTAGGACTCCAAGTTTCTCCCGATCTGGGACTTGAATATCTTGTTCATTGCTCTTTGGTAAGTTGATCCTGCGTTTGTCAGTCCGAATGGAAACATCTTGGCTTCATAGATCCTGAGTTAGGAGATTAAAGAATAGGTCTATGTAGAGCAACTTCCTGGCTTCATAGATCTTGAGTTAGAAGATTTCGTGTATTTCCTCTTCAAGACTCTTTATGGTCTAAAGCAAGCGCCAATAACATTGTATAAAACTCTGTCAATTTTTTTTCTTGAAAATGGTTTCACTAGAGGTGTATAGATAAGATTCTGTTTCATAAAAAGCATAAAAATTATATCATACTTGTGCAAGTCTATGTTGATGACATCATATTTGAGAAGAGAAAGTTGTTTTCCACGTATTACAATCAATATTTAACCTCAATAAAAAACAATTAGCAAGTATATAGATATAATAATATAAACTTTACAAGTAGCATGTATATAAAAGCTTTAAAACACAACAAGGCTAGATAAGGTATAACATTCAGAAATATCTTCTAATTTCATCCCGACCTACTGTCTCGGCTTGATGCAAATCTTCATCAAAATATAATACATAATTCATTACATATTTTCTGAAAAATAATATATTAAACATAACATATTTTGATCATAATTATGCAGCTAAAATGGTTAAAATTTTGTAAAGGATTCATTAATCTGAAATAGAATTACATTATTAGGATTAATATATATAAAATATTTATAAACTATGCAAATTTACCTTGCTTTGTACCCCATTGTACTCAATTAACTTAATTGAGCATCCGAAAATTTATTGTATTTTGTATGCCTGAATTCCAGAATTAAAAACCCTAACATTAACAAATTGATTTCAATGAAATAATGACTTTAGACATAAAAACTTACAAATTGATTTGAACCAGAGTGCTCAATTTTCTTGAAAAATGTTTTCGATTTGCTCGATGAGTAAGGATTTACCCAATTTGATTTGCTCCGCGCAAAAGAAGACTTGGAAGGACCTAGAGCAATCTGCTTTTCAATCTTGTGTAGAGATGAATTGATCTGAAGTTCGATGAATTCGTTCTCCAATTGAAAGGTTTTTACAAAATAAGGCTGAGAAACCTTGAAATCTACTCCTGCAAGTATGTATTGGCCGTCAAGGAGAGAAGAAAAGGAGACATGGAGTGGGGGAGAGGATAAGGTCGAGGAATTAGGACTATAGAGGTGCAAACATAATGTTTATTTTCATATTGGGGAGAATTTTCACCGCATTTGAAATATTTTTTGGCACTACTAAAACGTTCAAATCTACTATCCATTTAATATTCATGATAATTAACATTTACTTTTATTTTTAAAAATAATTTACCTAAATAAAATTAGTTTATGATTTATTATTTAATACTTTCTAAAGAATCAAATTTATATTTATAATTTTATTTTTTAAATACTTTTAAAGAGACCATTTTATTTATTTATAAATTTTCTAATAAATTTTAATTCCTAAAGATTCAAAGTACAAAATATATTTGTACTTATATACTGTATATGTGATTTGAGAAAAAATATTTAATATATAATTTATCATATTCGTTTTAATGTAATTTATGCTAATATTTTCATTTTTAATAATTTTAAAATTAAAAAATATATAATGTAACACTAATTGTTGGTGTTAAATGTTGTGTAACACTGACATTTTTGTGCAACACTAATTTTATAGCTATTGTAACATTAATTGAGAGGAGTTACACAAAAATTTCTTAGCTAATGTAACGCTAGTTGTAACACTTGTAGTACAGTATTCCACTTATGGCGTAATGATATTTAATAAGTTAATAATTATCAATTAAACAAGTTCATTATGTAATATTGATTCAAAAAAAAGTTCATTATGTACTCCCTCCGTCCCGTTCGATTCTATACATTTACTATTTGCATGTATTTCGAGTCTTCTAAAAAGTATACTTTGATAATGTTTCTTTTAATTTTTTTTTTGAATAAAAGTTTAAACATGAAACTTTTATTCAGAAAAAAAAATTTAAAAAAATATTGTGGAGTTATGTTTTAAATGAGTATTGAAAAGCGTGCCGAAAAGTAACGTTTAGAATTCAATGGGACGGAGGAAGTAATAATTTGGATGTTTTAACTATACTATTTAACATCCAAGTGTACTTAACATAATATGGTTTCAACTACTTAAAAATATCAATAATTCATTTAATATATTTATTCTCAAAATATATTATTGAAATATTTTTATATATTCGAGTGTTTTGGATATAACGGGCAAATTCAAACCAAACCATTATATTTGGGGTTTTTAATAAAATAAAATATTAACCGATCCAAATGGTTAAAAAATCATCAAATTTCGCTTTGCGTAGTTTGATAACACTATTATAAAAAGCGTGAATTTTGCAGATTAGTTGGAGCAAGCTTTAACAGGACAATCACCAGAGGTCAGAGCAAAAATTGTCACCTTGTGTTGGTCTATCTGGAGATCGAGGAACGATTGAGTATTAAATAAAAAACGTTGGACACCCTTGCAAGTTGTTGCTAAAACGTGGGAGTATCTTTCAGTGGACAGGAGCTCAGCGTCGATTCTTTGTGGCACCTCTTCAGTCTCCTCTGTTAAAAGATGGTGCCATCTGCTGGGTTAAGCCACAACATCATGAAGTAAAGATCACCGTTGATGCATCAATCTTTAAAGATAAGGGATGTTCAGGTATAGGCATTGTTGCTCGTGCTCAGGGTGGTTATCTGCTTCAAGCTAGGACCAAACTTTACTCAGAAGTCTTGCATCCTTCATTGGCCGAAGCGTTAGCAATAAAAGAGGCCTTAAGCTGGATGCAACATATGGGATGGACTATGGTTACCATTGAATCCGACTGCCTTGTAGTAGTTCAGATGATCAGAAGTTCAGCCCCCATGCGCTCAAGAATTGGTCAAGTAGTTCAGGAGTGTAGGGAGATAATAAAGGAGGCAAACAACCTTAAGTTGTACTTTATCAAATGATCTGCGAATATGCTGGTACACGAACTTGCTCATGTGTCTCATATGTACCCTGATCGTAGCTTTGACTGGAGTTCAGTTCCCGTTAATGTTAGAAATTGTATTAGTATGATTTGGAGTAATGAAATCTGCATTCTGTAAAAAAAAAACTAGTAATTATTATTTGTGACATAAACAAATGAAAAAAGAAAAAGGGAACAAAAAGAGGGGGATAGAGGATCATGGAAGCTGAAAACGGGCCAAAACCCAAATACCTCAAGCTCAAAAAAAAAACCTCACCTTCACCTAAATAAGAATTCACCCCCTCTCGTTTTCCCGTATCTATCTGTATCTATAGGAGTAGTCTATAAATCTTGAATAAACCACTCACAAATCAATTATTCACTCAAACTCACTTAGCAATGGAAAATCTAGCACTGGGTCACTCATCCAAAATGGTTGTACTAGGTGGGTCATCTCTCAATTCCCCAAGAAATGTTACCAATCATCATCATCCTCTTGTTTTTGGGTTTACAACAAAACCCATCTCTATTACTAGAAGATTTTCTACGCCTTTGAGGAAGGCTTCGGTTGTTTGTGAGTTTCAGAGCCCAGCTTCTACTAGTATCAACAAATTACAAGGTGGGTTTTTTCAAACTTCACACCCCCCTTTTAACCTATTTTCACAATTATGTATGTTGTAATTGGATGCAATACTTTATTTTTGTACTTTTGAGACAATCCATTGTTGAATTTTAATTTTCTATTGTCTTGCTAGAATAAGAAAGTTAGTAAAAACCAGTAAAATGATAAGTTTTCTTGCTTAAAACTGACTAGGAGTGGGTAATCTTTTCCTTTCTTTTTTTCCCAAGTGAGTAAAACTTATAATAATTTATGTGTAAAGTATAATAAACAGAGGGGGCGATTTTTTTTTTTTAAAAAAATTGGCAGATAATGTATTTTGGAACAATGGTGTATGCAGTTGCAGTTGTTATTATTCTAGACCCGTCTTTAAACTTTCGTAAAATCTCTTTTCTTTTGTGCATCATTTTTGGTGTATTTTAAAGTATTTTAGTCTTGGAACATGTTTTTCCTCATAATTAGACACTTTTTTTTCTGCCAAATTTAAGTGATGTTTTTTCTGATGGTTTTAGTCCAATTTTTTGTTTCTAGTATGCTTTTATTATAAGGTTCTGACTAAAATCTCTGTACAGCTCAGGAGAAGCGAAGGAATGAATGCTTTGCTAGTATATTTTCTTCTGGTGGCAAAGAAACATCATCAATTGCAGTCAATCCGCAGCCTCCAATGCCACCTCCTCCTACTCAAGTGTATAAGTTTGCTTTCTTTATGCCTTATGAACACCAAGAAAGTAGTTCAAGTTATAATTTAGTATATATGTGTGAAGTTGTTATCCGAAATCTAGATGTAATTGTATATTTTTGCCATGCTTTTCTTGTTATGTTTGTAGTGGATCACCTCTCTTTTGGATAGGAGTTGGTGTTGGTTTCTCAGCACTATTTTCTTGGGTGAGTATTGATACTACTTGCATCATTTCTTGAAAAAATATATTGGACACCACTGACCTTTCTTGATTTTCATGCGTTTATGATTGACTGACACGCTAAATCCATTTTGCAGGCGGCCGGGAGAATGAAGGTCAATCTTAATTTTTCAAGTGATGCGCATACTAATATGTAACTTCATTAACTATACGTATCATGCCTAATTAATCTCTCAGAAATATGCAATGCAACAAGCTTTCAAGACGATGATGGGACAGATGGACACACAAAATAACCAATTCAGCAACCAATTTAACAGCCCTTTTACAACTGGATCAAACTTTCCTTTTCCAGTACCTCCACCCTCAAGTCCAGCTACCTCACCTTCTCCAGTTGCATCGCGTAATGCGACTGTAGATGTACCCGTGACCGAAGTTGAGGCTCCACCAACCACAGTAATCAATGAGGAAAAAGAATCAAGGCCGAAGTCAAGTAAATCAGGTACTGGATAACTTTGTTCTCTGTATTACTGCACCAACACTTGCCCAGACAAATTGGTAGTAGCAACAAGTGGTAAATGAGCTCAAGAAGGCTGTGTGTAATACTTACATTTTGGTTACTGTTTAGGGTTTTAGGTTGAACTCTTTAATCATAGGTTTAATTGGAATTTCCCCTTTCCTGATTATCGTATTTAATTTAGTATTATAACTACACAAACATGTGTTCGTTGCAGAAGGTTTATGCTTCTTAGCTTCATAATTGACAATGAAGGGGACATCATTATATTTAATTAACAACTCACCAGCAATAGAATGCATGTGTGCACCTACATAAGTTACCTCAATTTACTGTAGTATGTTGATACAAATGCACAGTAATCAGTCTGAAATCTGTATCTAGTGTTCGGAATTGGTTATCTAATTAGATTTTTGTTAATTATATTTCCCGTCTTTTCTAACCAAACATTTCATTTAGCTTTCGTTGATGTATCTCCTGGAGAAACTCTGCAATCCAACCCTTTTGAGAGTTTCAAAGAGTCAAATGAGAAAGAAGCATCTAAAGATTCTCAGTATCAAACCCAAGTAAGAATTTCACTTTTAGTTATCAAATGATTGCTGTCAAGACTATGACTATTGTTTTTACAGTTGAGTGGGATTTTGTCTTAAATATCACCTCATCTAACTTTATCTTTAAGGGTTTTCAAAATGGAGCTGCTTTCAAGCCAGAGTTTGATGCTCCCAGGGATTTTTCATCAAGCAGTAAGTGAAGGAGTTTTGCTTTTCAAGAACTCAAATAATAGACCTACCATGTGCAAGAAAGAAGCAAGTGAAAAAACTGTAAATCATAATGGAAATGATAATGCATGGTGAACTTAGTTCAGTTTAACATATAATGTGCACGTTTTGTTCCTGAGATATCTAAAGCTGGAATCGATGCCCCTTTGTCTTAAAGTATGATTGTTTGTTCTCCGTGCAATGTCTTTTTGTTTGATATGTTATTGTGGACATGAAAAAGCAGATCCGATCTTGTCAGTGGAAGCGTTGGAGAAAATGATGGAGGATCCCATGATGCAAAAAATGATATATCCGTAATAAAGCTTACTCCTTATCTTTTTGTGGTCATAAAATGTTGATTGTTTAATTGTTTAGTATTAAAATTGCTGATTTCATTTTGTCAATCAATAATTTAATAGTCGTACACTTCCTTTGCTAAACCACGTACCATATGCATAAACATTAGCTGAAAGTATGCAATACTAAGTTGTTGATATTGGCTCTTATTTATTGAACCCTGATAATTAAATCCAAGATATCTCAAATATGTTTTTTGTAACTTTGAATTTGTTTTGGTGGTACTCTATAAATTGCTAACCCTACCATATTCAACACTAATTGCGCTCCAACTTGCTTTAATAAATTTTGTAGTTTCTTGATAATAATCCACTGAATATATCAACAGTTGTTTGGTGTGTTTCTCTCTGCTACTGCTTTTTGTGACAACTTCAAATATGAAATATAATTATCTGATGTGATACTCCTTCAATCTCTCAAATTAACTGTAAGATATTAATTCAAAGTTAGTTGTACAATGTCCTTGAAGTTTGTGATTGTAATTTTTTATCACTTTATTTGTATAATACGAAAAAGCTAGTTATTCGTGCAAGTGGCGCAAAGCATATCCTTAATATGCATAAAATTAACTAATAGAACTAATTTTGGGGGCAGAGGGAGTTACAAGTGCGCTTGCATGGGGTTCTTTATCCTGCTGAATGATTAAGATGGACCTGACTTGGATGATGATTTCTAGTGTCCTTAAGTCGATTATAAATTCACTATTTGTTAATTCTTTTATTATGATTCCTAACATCCATAAGTTGATCATAGTTTCACTTGTTAATTCTTCTTTTTTTTTCCTCAGCTATCTGCCGGAGGAGATGAGGAATCCGACTACCTTTAAATGTCGGTTATACCTTCTTGATACTTTGTTTCCTCCAGTTGATCTTAAATATGGTTTTACTTTACTTGAAAGTGTATGAATTTGTCTAAGCATACATTGTTTTGTTTTCTCACTATCTATTCTTGTCATATGATTGGAAATCGAACATCTATACAAGTGAAGATCCGTGACTCATGTTTAAAGGCAGTGGTTACATTCTTATGTTCGTCCTGTCACTTACTGCCAGGCATCAGCCTGTGATAGCAGTTTAGTTTATTAATTGTAAAGGCTTGAGTATTCGACTGAGTAACAGTAGTTTTGATTTGATTGTGTCAGATTTATATTTTATTGAATGAGTGCATTCAAATGGTTAGAAGGTAAATGCTGAGAGTGGATTGTAAAACTAACCAATAGCAGAGTTGTTCCGTCAAACTCTTTCTTTACTAAGTAATTGTCCCTCCGCAGTCAGTCTCCGTTCTCAGCTTTAACTCTTGTGTCTGTCTCATTGCACCTCCTGTCCCTGAGTGAAGGCAAGACTGTATCAGATTATTTCGCTGGTCGCTAAGAGCATCTCCAATAGGGGTGCTGAAATTTTCATGACACTCTTAGGTGCTTCCTTATTGGTGTCTAAAGGGTGACAAGTGGCACTCCCTTCAAATGGATAAACTACAAATATTTGTACCGAAGTATATATTACCCAAACCTATTTTATTATGTGTAGTTTATATACCTTATACGGGGTGCCAACTATTGGAGTGAGTAGTTGCCAAAAATAACACGGATGGTGACTAATTTTTTTTATTTACTATGAGTTGGATATGTTTGGCACCCTTTAGGGGTGCCTTTATAGAAGTTTCTCTTATGATGTTCTTTCTTCAAACTTATGTTTGCCATTCGCTGTTTATCTTGAAATATATCAATATGTATATACATATGCCTGAGATGTCTGATGGTTTTTGATTTGTAAAAAGTATGATGGAAACACTTGTCTTATCATTGTTACTTGGCCATCTCTAGTTTAGTTTCATATCTCAGGGATTTTACATGCCTAACATCTTTACATATCAGATGGTTAGTATGTTGCCCAACATCTTTACGTATCTGATGGTTAGTATTTTCCTTCATGAAATTGCAACAGGGATGCTGCAGAATCCTCAACATCGTCAACAACTGCAAGATATGTTGTAAGTATTTCTTTCTTTTTTTCTTACATATGTTGTTTTATTTGCTTTATTCATAAAAATATCACTGATATTTGCTAAAATCCCCAATATCACTGATTAGTCTGTGCAGCTTAAACTTCGCATTGTTAGAGTCATCATTTGTCTACGCTGTACATATTTTTGTACCAAACTACCTACATTCTTTTAATTTCCATAAATTTGTTTATCTGTCATTCAGGAACAGCATGGGTGGTAATCCTGAATGGGACAACCGATTGAAGGATTCCCTGCAAAATTTTGATCTTAGCAGTCCAGAGGTTAAGGAGCAGTTTGGTGAGTATATACAACTTGATGTAATTTGTTTCGATTAAAATTTTATTTATCAACTAGGGGGTATCTTGTGTGAGTTCTATGTATGTTGTATTCTTGTAGGCTACTCCATATGCATACACACACACACACAAATAAGAGATTCCTATAAATTTATCTGTAGATTTACCTCATAAGTATTACTCATAAGTAAAAATATTTAATTGAAAGTTAATCTGGAGTCTATAGTTTCTTTGCTTCCATAGTACGAAATTAAGAACAAAATGACTTATTTTATGACATTAATATTTGTTGCATAAATACTGGCAGGATAAATCGAGTGAATAAATTGTGGAGAAAACTTGAACTAGCCGCCCTTTACTTTTTTTATGATCATCTCTAATTTCATTATTTTTAACATTAAATTTCACGCAGATCAAATTGGACTAACCCCTGAAGAAGTTATTTCAAAAATAATGTCAAATCCTGAAGTTGCCATGGCTTTCCAGAATCCTAGAGTTCAAGCTGCCATCATGGATGTGTGTACCATCTGATTTTTCTATTTTTTAATATATTTTTCTGTTTTGGGGGGCTTGTATATTGATGTTTCATCATGTCAGTACATGTTTATAAACTTTTTGTCTTATATCTTATTGATTTTCACTTTTGCAGTGTTCTCAAAATCCATTGAGTATTGCAAAGTATCAAAATGATAAGGAGGTAACTTGCCAAATATAATCTTGTTTGGATTTTGTGTGCTTATGCTAGGAATGAACAATGTGTAGTTTTTAATTTATATTTGCTTATTCGGGGTGGGTATGGGAATGGCGATCCCTGCCACGAACCCGCCCCATTGAGAACCCTAGAAGCGGAAAAGCAAATCTTTTTAGCCAGTCTCACATCTAGATCTAGGTATACTTATACTATCTTTTATCCTGTCCATCTATATAAATAAAAAATACACCAATCAGAAGAAGGGTTTGGGGAGAGTGAGATGTATACAGACCTTACAATAGGAGTAGATAGACTGTTTCTGCGAGAACCTTGTATTTTCAGCTTTTTGATTAAATAAACTTGGAAATTTATTGAAAATGCTCAAAATATCTGATGTTTAAAATTTTAGATTTTTTTTGAAATTCTTTGAGAGGCTGGAAAAGGCATCAAAAGGCGATGATGACACTATGACAGTGGGAATGGTACCATGCTAGGTTAAAAGTCTGTTTTGGCATATAAAAGCATGCAGAAACTTTTAGTGAGATCCCATTATGAGATCAAACATTGTTTTACAACCATCCTTGCACATACTACTGATTATCATTTTCATGAGAAGTGCGAAGGCACTTGCTCGCATGCATTTCCAGTTTTACTTGTCTATATTGATGTTGCACTTTTTCTTGCTACTGTTTGATATAAAAAAGTAAAACTGCTCTCCCATTTCACATTTCAGGTCATGGATGTTTTCAATAAAATATCAGAACTCTTTCCTGGGGTTACAGGTTCACCTTGAGTCTTTTAGGTAAAAACATTGGCAGTATGGCCTTTTATCATTTTTGAGAGGGTGAGTGGGATTCAAGTTGCAGTTTCAAATTTCGTTTGCATCTGATCAGGTATGCTACAGAGCATGGGGTTAATTATCATAGGTAAAACGTTGCACTTATTTGTAAGTGTTAGCTTTATAGAATTTAGAACCTCTTTGACCTTTAGTGGATGGATTGCTTTTGAGTTTGCTGCATTGGTTTTTCGGCCCATGTTTCCAGTTATGTGGAAGAAGTGAATTCTAATTATTAATACTGTAGCTTATGTACTGTCTAGTAGACAAGGCAGATTTAAACTGAACATATTATAAAAATGGGAGAAAAATGTACTTGTGGAATCTGCAGCGGTCTCTTATTTTTCCCCAATATTCGACTAGGTCTATAGATGAGCGAGCTGAATCGAAGGCACTTTTGCTGCAGCAAATTTCAGGTATAGTAAAACTAAGATGTACCTGTTAGTTAATTATATGTTAGCAGTTCTTAATTTCTGTAGTCATAACACACAACTTATTAAGAACATCAGAGAAGCATCCTTCCTAGTTTATCCACTCCTAAAATAGTAAATTCTGGCGTTTCCGTAACCAAGTGTAATATTCATTTTGCTTTGTATTTTGAAAACGTAAAATCCATGAGTACAAGATTTTTGCTCTCTGGGCTTCAAGTTGGAGAGAATACTATAAAAACTCCAAAAGATTCAAGTTTGTAGGTTTTCACACCGCTAGAAATTCAATGGATTGTTTATTAATTTATCCTAAAAACTACTAATAGAGTGAAAAATATTTTACTCATAAACATAAACTTTCATTAAAGGATTGAGTTTAAACATCCCAGGGTGATTCCTATGCAGATCATACCAAAATATACCATCGAAGTCCTTTTGAAAGTATGGTAATTTTTGCGGTATTTCTTTTGGGCATACTGGTACAAAATTCGGTATTTCTTTTGGGCATACTGGTACAAAATTTATTTGATAAGTTTAACTTATTTTGATTGGCTCCCACCTCTTAGTAATAACGGATCACCTACATCGACAATAACTCCAATTAAAATGAGTCAAGTTCATAGTGGAGGATGGGAGGGACCCTAATTTTCATGTCAAAATGTTGATTTATGGAACAATAAAAAATAGAAATGGGATTCTACCTTGAAGTTATTTTGATTCTCGCGCTCAGGGAAATAAACACAAAAAAAAAGTCGAAAAAGAAAGACTTGCTTGTGAAGTAAAGTAATTATTAATATAGAGAAATTATTAGCGGTATAAAAATATTTTCCAAATAATTTGTCAAACAAAAGGTGGCAATTTGTTGAAAACTTGTAGTAATACGAAATTAAGCTCTCGTGCATTTACAACAAGGATGAATCAAAATAATTTGTACTTGCAGATCTCTCATTTTATAACAATTTCCAGTACTCATTTTAACTCCCTTACAACTGTCTGTATGTATAGTTTTGAAACAGATTTCCAAGGAATATTTTGGATTCTTAAATATAAGTATAAGCAGTTCGTTAGAACATACCACACCAAGTTAAAAGTTTATTTTGGAGATATTGAGCTGTTTGATAAAATTTTTGGGGGGTTTCTACAAATCTCTTTTTTTAAAGTTTAGTTTTCAGAAATTTATAGAAACGTGATTTTATCTTCTTTTTTTTTTTTAAAAAAATTTAGCTGTTAAAAAATATGACATGCAATTTTGCAACCTCAAATAAAACTCAAGCTTCATTTTATCCTAAATTTGGTTTTTAAATTATTCAAGTTACAATAGTTAATGTTGGAGTTGATTCCGTTACATAACATATAGCTGAGTGTAATAACTAACCAAATTAAAAAAAACTAAAATTTCATATTTTTTGTGGCATAATCTCAAATATTTAAATATATGATTAGGGACAATATGATTAGGGATGTAAGTTGATATATCCTTCAAAACGAATTCGAAGTTCAACATGCTCTACTTAAGTTGTAACTTTGAGTAATATGAACACTCTGTGTTGTGAATCAAGTAATGAAGAAGAACAGATAAAACGCCATTAATGGATACTTCTCAAGCTATTTCTTTTACAATGTATATTGCAGTTTGTATATACAAAGTATATATACTTTTAACTAACTACTCTTCTTGTAACTAACTATATATGGAAAATAAATAGCGCGCACAACCCGTGAGCTTGTGAGCATGTGAACAATACAGCTGGATGATACAGCTGTAGTATAGGTGTAGATACAATGACGTGTCAGTGCATTAACCGGGATGTATTTCAATACCCCCCTTCAAGTTAGAATGTGTTTGAAACATTCCTAACTTGGATAGCAGATCAGTGAAGTGTGGTGAAGGAACTGTTTTGGTAAGAATGTCTGCGAGTTGATTCTTTGTTGGAAGATAGGAGAGCTGGAGAAGGCCTTCCATCACTTTGTCTCTAGTAAAGTGACAATCTATTTCGATATGTTTAGTACGATCATGGAAAACTGGATTCTTGGCAATATACAAGGCTGATTGATTGTCACAATGCAATGTGACAGGCTTAAGATTGGTAACACCCAGTTCTTCCAAAAGACGTACTAGCCAAGTGACCTCAGAAGCTGCAGAAGCCATGGCTCTGTATTCAGCTTCAGAGGATGATCTGGATACTGTGCCTTGTTTTTTTGATTTCCAGGAGACAGGTGACTGGCCAAATAAGAGTAAGTAACCTGTGACGGATCGTCGTGTATCCGGACAAGAAGCCCAATCTGAATCAGAGAAGGCTTGGACAGTCAAAGAATCAGCTGCTTTAAGAAGAATGCCTTGATCTGAAGTGTGATATACGTATCGTAAGGTGTGTTGAAGAGCTTCAAGATGAGCAGTCCTGGGTTTATGTAAGAACTGACTTAATGTTTGAACAGCGTAGGCGAGGTCAGGTCTGGTGTTTGTTAGATAATTGAGTTTACCCACCCAAGAACGATAGAGTTCAGCATTAGCAATTAAATCACCATCAGTGGTACGTGTTGGGTCCCAATGTGTTTGTAGAAGGGGGGGTTGAATACAAACAGCACCGAATAATCGAATTAAATGCGGAATAAAAAATGTGAAACAAAATTCAAGTTAAATAAAAATATTATTAAACTTGAAAGGTGTTACAACAACTGTATCGATTACAAGGTATTAATCTCAAATCAATTATCACAAATCTAGAATAAATTCGACATGAACTTTTTCTATTTTTGCAATAATTAGAATCAAATGCTAAACGCGATTTGAGATTAAGTTCTAGGGATTTTGATCCGCTAGATTGTTAAACAAGTACAAGAGAATGATTTCTAGTTGATTGGATTTAACTTTACAAGCTAGAAATTTGATCTTTGAATTAGCAGATAAGATGAAATATTTGGCTGCTTTTTCTCTCTGTATGTTCTTGACTTCTTTTCTCTGGATGGATAATTGAACTGCTGCTTGTCTGCTTCTTTTTAATCAACAGAATAGAATTGAACTGGCAAGACAATCCTAAGCTCAGCAAGACAATCGGTAGGACAATGGATTGAACTAGCAAGACAATCTGAATGAACTAGCATGACAATCAGAATGAACTAGCATGACAATCAGAATGAACTAGCAAGACAATCCTCCTCCTAGTGTAACTTTCGGTGAGACTATTGAAAATGGCCTAGCATGACAATCGGTATGACAATCCTGATTGTCATGCTAGTTCATTTTCAATTGTCTTGTTGATTTAATGCAGATTTTAATCCAATTTAAATTCTGAAAATTCCTAAAATTAATTCAGAATTAATTAATCAATTAATTCAATTAATAAATAAATTATTCTTCGCAGATATAATTTATTTTCTTAATTAAATTAGATGACTTAATTAATTAATAGAGAATTAATTCTAGTCTTCAACAGCACCCATCCTTCTGCAGATCTTCTGAAAATCACTGAAAATTATGAATCAATTCCACCACTTCAATGTTGACACTCGATGTACTGTCTGGTTCATGAGTGACTAACTTCCGTGATGTTTCTTCATGTCTTGACTTTGACGCTTTGATTTTCTTCAGATTAAATCCTTGTAATTAATGATACTCTGACGAGATCTCTGTCATTTGATTAAATCCACGATCTTGATTTATATCACTGAGGCATGATCAAATTCTTGAACTTCTTCCAGTGAATTAACTCCTCAAGTCTGTAGATGAACCTTGTTCTGAATCCTTTGACAGATATTACTTTGCGAGATCTCTCTGACGGTCGATCCACTATTTACTTATTACATTCTTATTTGAGTTGAGTTGAATCCTCGAATATACAAATAGGCTATGACATATGACTTACAATCTCCCCCTATTTGTTTGTTAGACAATAACACACAAATACCTAGAGGATAACTCAACTAACAAATAAGAAAAAGATATAAACATACATGCAAAGTAAATAGCAGAAAAGTTCTGGATGAGATTTAACATTTTCCAGATTCCAAGTAGATGTTCCTCTAGACTGAACATATCTTCAAGTAGTTCCATATTCATTTGTACAACCACATTTCCTGTTGAGAAGCCCATATCTCTTGCTTCTCCCCCTATGAGAATCAACTGATTAAAGAAGATCACCTTCATTTTACCACCTAACAGCTTCTTCCCTTACTAGGAAATCACCTTGTGTTTACCACCTCTCCCGTACAATAGGATCCGTAGTTACAAACAACAATGGTGTGGTGTAGTGTACATTTTTAGGATCTTTTTCTTCCTCCCTGCTATTTCTCCCCCTTAGTTGAGGAATCCTCCAAACTATTACTTAAGCTTCTATCTCCCCCTTAAAGAAGGAATGTATGCCATCGTCTGAAGGAGTTCTCATATTTCACTTGGTTGGAAAAGAAATAACAAGTAGTTTCTCTTTCTTCCTCACTGTGAGTGTGTGATTGTGTTTAGTGTACCTCACATGTGTTTCACTCTTCTCTCCACTCGTGTTTACACTCTTTCTCACAAGTGTATCACTCTTCTCTCATAGCTCCATAATCCAGCTGTACCTGCAAGGAAAATCACCTTAGCCATCCTTAAAGGAGGTCACAGGTGGTGCAATGGGAGTTCACAAATCCCCATCCTTGTTAAACTCGTCAGATAAATCTGAGTCATAATCTACAAGTTGCTAGTTTCCCTTTTAGGGTTCCAGATTTGAATTCTGGGAAGGTAAACAATGATCCAACGATTTTAGCATAAAGATCAAAGTTCCCTTCTAATGTCTGTGAAGACACTTCCTTGTGACTTATCAGGTAATATCTGAATCATTGTCAACAAGTTGCCGATCTGCACCTATGTCAGATCCACTATCCGCAGATGCATCCAGGGGATTTAAGCCTGGGGAGGTAGATACTGACCACTGACATATGGCTTTTGGATCAGTATCCTCTCCTAACACCTGTAAAGGCAATTGGTCCACTAACGAACCTTGAACAATCGAATCTGACCTTAAAATGGTCGAAACTCTTGTTTCCGTCAACTCATCCTTTGTGTGTGTAACCTCTTCTTGTGCATCAAGAATTATTTATGTTTGAAGTGGTGACACTACATCGGATACCTTGGCCGACAGGCAAAATTTCAATAGACTCACCCTGTTGAGAGAATGAATCTAGTAACTGTTTTTGTGCCTTTTCAGCCATTACATCTTTTTGAGAAGATGTATGGAGGCTAGCAGTTGTCTCGGTTTAAATACTACTCATCTATGTAGGAGACAGAGCTACTGGGTTGACTACAGAACCTTCCTTATGTGGTGCACTAGGCACTATCTCCCTCACGCTCATTCATACTACTTTTAGTGGTAAAAGAGTGTTGGTTGGTTCTGTTTTTGTGTTTGTCTTTACAGTCTGGGATAGACGTTGTGGGTTTTCAACCTCATGACTGTCAATGAAAGAAAGTCATTGGAGACTGAACCTGTATCATAGAACATATGGTAATAGAGAGAAAATGATTTACAATAGTGATTTCAAAAGATTTTATATGAAATAAGAAATCACTAATGTAGAAAGAAGTTTAATTTTTGTTTTTCAAAATGAATGAGTTTTTGATAAAACATTGATCACTTATGGTAAAGTCTAAGTAATTCTCATTCATGTCAAAAGCTTACAAATATCTGCAACATAATGTTAACAACATATCATTGACCGATACTTGTCAAGTACTTTAGATACTAATTGTTATGTTGCATTATCAATATACCACTGCACATAAAAAACAATATGATTGTGCTTAGTGATAAGATAGTTATTAATATGACGACTCTACTTATTCATATAAAATTATAACTTCTGTTAGAGTGCCATACCATGTCCTTGACGATTGCTTGAGCAGTATACTAGTTCATACCAACCTGAAGTGAGATTGTGAAGAAGAAATTGCATAGTCCAATAGATCTGCAGCTGCAAAGTCCATGAACTGTGGTGCATTGACTTCCTCTTTTGACTCACCAACCAGGAGTACACTTGTACACATCTTACTAGAGTCCAATTCCAAGTGTAATGTGCATCAGGTGCCTGATATGTCGTAATATTCTCAAGTCTCGTCACTAGTGCTATATGTTAGATACTGCTTCCTGATAATAACCTAGCACAATATACAAAATTACAATGATAACATTTCCAGCTTGTAAACAGCCATATCCCTCAGATAAATCTTTGCTGTTATCTCCAAAGGTAACCAGGGGGCCAGCTTTCTCAACCACATTTGATAGCAGGGCTCTATCTCCGGTCATATGTCTTGATGATCCACTATCAAGAATCCACACTACCGGTTATACTTGTTTAATGCCCTGTACTACAAATGGATTAGATCTTCTTCGGAACCCAAACTTGGTTGGGCCCGACATACTTGTAGAACTGTCCTTTGTCAGGCAAAACAACATTTTTAATTTTAATTGTCTCAACTTTCTCAATGACTGAACATTTGACCTTGTAAACAGCCTTAACAAATTTCTGTTTAAGCTTAGGCACAAATGTCTCCTTTCTAGCCTTAGAAGGACTGGCAGTCTTAGACCTATCATGCTTCTTGTTATTCACATGCTGACGAGGAGTAGTCTTATCATTAGACACATGCTTACCATTAAAATAAGCATACATCATATTAAAAGCACAAGACATACAATTAGCAACACCACATGCTTTATGAGAGTGATTAACAGCAGGTAATTTATGCATGGTAGACATGGCATTATTGTTATCCAACTCATGTGTGTCTGAGTTAGTCTCAGTTGCTTTCACAACTTTGACTGGAGCTTTCGACTCACTTGACTTGGAAACAATCTTCTCATAAGCATGATCCTCAGCACGTATTTCTTCTTGAATAACAGAAGAGGTCGCATCAAATGGTTCAGCAATTGATGCTTTATAGAGGGGTTCATCAACACCCTTAAGCACATGTGGTACTTCCCTCCCTTTAGCACAGACATGAGGAGGGGAGTTTATGCCTAATTCTCCAATAGCAGCATTGTAATCATATCCTATTCCAGATGTTTGATTAACAGCTTGCTTACTGTAGAACTCTTTAGCCTTCGAACAAGAATTGAAGTAGGCTCTAACCTTAGTCTCAAGACCGGTGATCTTGTCTTTGAGAATAGTTTCGAGTTTTCTATAACAGTCAACTCTATTCTCTAGAAAAGATACCTGTTCTTTTAATTTGTCTTGATTAATATGCACAAGTCTTAATTCATTGACCTCTTTCTCAAGGTCTGTGATCTTTAAACTTAACAGTTCATTATCACGACGTGCACAATCTAAGTTACCTCTTAGATGATAAACCATTTCAGCATCAGAAAGTTTTACCTCTATTCTTGACGATGAAGCTTTTCCATCAATAGCCATAAGAGCAAGATTTCCTTTATCTTCATCTTCACTGTCAGTATCATCCCAGCTTCTTCCCTTTGCCAGATAAGCCCTTTCAGAGTTCTTTCTTACTTGCTTTGGCTTCCTACATTCTGTGGCAAAGTGTCCCAACTCATTGCAGTTATAGCATCTAATGGTGCTTCGATCAACCATCCCTGTTTTGTACCCACCACTGCTGGTGTTAGAGGATGAAGATCCACCTTTCTGGAATTTGTTGTAGTTGGACTTGTACTTAAGCTTGGGATTCCTCCTGAATCTGACATGGGAGAATCTCTTGACAATTTGGGCCATTGATTCATCTTCCAATTGCTCCAGCTCTTCCAAGGAATAAAAATCATCACTTGATTGATTTGTAGTAGGAGGATCATATTCTGCTACTAACTCATTTTCCTCACCCTTGGAAAACTGTACCATTCTTTCTAACTGTTGAGATTGCTGTTGTTGTTGACCTTCAGCTACAAGTGCAGTAGATGTGCTGACCATTCTATCCTTCCCGTAGACTTCCTTCTGTTGAATCTGCTCCAACTCATAGGTTTTTAACACTCCATAGAGCCTGTCCAAAGAAATCTCACTCAGATCTCTAGCTTCTCTAATGGCAGTGATTCTATGTTCAAGATGAGCTGGCAGTGTTAAAAGGAACTTTTTGTTGACCTCCCTGATTGAATAATACTTTCCATTGATGTTCAGGTTGTTGATCAACGCATTGTACCTCTCAAACACTTCAGTAATTCCTTCTCCTGGATTTGATTTGAAATGTTCATATTCAGAGGTTAGGATTTCCAACTTGTTCTCCCTAACTTCCTCTGTGCCTTCATTAATCACCTCAATAGTTTGCCACATGTGTTTGGAATTTTTACAGTTCACCAGATGTCTGTTCATCAAGGGATCAAGGGAATCAATTAATATTAATTGAAGGCTGGCATCCAAGGAGGCTTCTTCCTTCTCAGCAGGAGTAAAATCTTCAGGCTCTTTTGGATAGGTTCTAGCTTCAGTAGTCACCACACCATCTATTATTACCTCCGGTTCAATAACCATCGGAGTTTTTATACCCTTCTTTAACAAGTTTGAATATTTGGGATTTGCAACTTGTAAAAATAATAGCATCTTCTTCTTCCACATGATATAATTCTCTTTATCAAATTGTGGAATTTTAACGGTTCCAACTTTATGTGAAGTCATTATGAATTTTTGAATAAATAAAAATTCAAGGAGTTGAAAAATCACAAAAGTCTAGGATCTTGATTTGTTCGTTAATCAGAAGGCTCTGATACCAATTGTTGGGTCCCAATGTGTTTGTAGAAGGGGGGGTTGAATACAAACAGCACCGAATAATCGAATTAAATGCGGAATAAAAAATGTGAAACAAAATTCAAGTTAAATAAAAATATTATTAAACTTGAAAGGTGTTACAACAACTGTATCGATTACAAGGTATTAATCTCAAATCAATTATCACAAATCTAGAATAAATTCGACATGAACTTTTTCTATTTTTGCAATAATTAGAATCAAATGCTAAACGCGATTTGAGATTAAGTTCTAGGGATTTTGATCCGCTAGATTGTTAAACAAGAACAAGAGAATGATTTCTAGTTGATTGGATTTAACTTTACAAGCTAGAAATTTGATCTTTGAATTAGCAGATAAGATGAAATATTTGGCTGCTTTTTCTCTCTGTATGTTCTTGACTTCTTTTCTCTGGATGGATAATTGAACTGCTGCTTGTCTGCTTCTTTTTAATCAACAGAATAGAATTGAACTGGCAAGACAATCCTAAGCTCAGCAAGACAATCGGTAGGACAATGGATTGAACTAGCAAGACAATCTGAATGAACTAGCATGACAATCAGAATGAACTAGCATGACAATCAGAATGAACTAGCAAGACAATCCTCCTCCTAGTGTAACTTTCGGTGAGACTATTGAAAATGGCCTAGCATGACAATCGGTATGACAATCCTGATTGTCATGCTAGTTCATTTTCAATTATCTTGTTGATTTAATGCAGATTTTAATCCAATTTAAATTCTGAAAATTCCTAAAATTAATTCAGAATTAATTAATCAATTAATTCAATTAATAAATAAATTATTCTTCGCAGATATAATTTATTTTCTTAATTAAATTAGATGACTTAATTAATTAATAGAGAATTAATTCTAGTCTTCAACAGCACCCATCCTTCTGCAGATCTTCTGAAAATCACTGAAAATTATGAATCAATTCCACCACTTCAATGTTGACACTCGATGTACTGTCTGGTTCATGAGTGACTAACTTCCGTGATGTTTCTTCATGTCTTGACTTTGACGCTTTGATTTTCTTCAGATTAAATCCTTGTAATTAATGATACTCTGACGAGATCTCTGTCATTTGATTAAATCCACGATCTTGATTTATATCACTGAGGCATGATCAAATTCTTGAACTTCTTCCAGTGAATTAACTCCTCAAGTCTGTAGATGAACCTTGTTCTGAATCCTTTGACAGATATTACTTTGCGAGATCTCTCTGACGGTCGATCCACTATTTACTTATTACATTCTTATTTGAGTTGAGTTGAATCCTCGAATATACAAATAGGCTATGACATATGACTTACAGTACGTAGTTTGGAATGCAATGGTAGAGGTGTAGCAGCAGATCTGGACAGATCAAAATCACAAGTGCTTAAAATTTCTTTAGCAAATTTTCGCTGACTGAGGACAATCCCTTGTGGAACATATCCAACTTCAATACCTAGGAAATAGTGTAACAAACCCAAATCCTTAATACCAAACACTGAGTCGAGAGTCAGATTGATCTCCAGTTACTATAATGTCGTCTACATATACCGCAACAATAGTAATGCACTGACCTTGCCTTTTTAGGAAAAGACTATAGTCGTTTTTAGATTGACTGTAGCCTAGAGAAATGAGCTCAGAGTGCAACTTTGCAAACCATTCACGGGATGACTGTTTCAATCCGTAAATGGACGTAATCAATCGATAAACTTTGTTGTGTGGATTGAGTACACCTTCAGGCACGTGCATGTAGACTTCCTCCAATAGTGTACCGTACAAAAAGGCGTTATTTACGCCCAGTTGATACAATGGCCATTTTCTGTTAGCAGCTAAAGCAATGAGACAACGAAGAGAACTCATTTTTATAACAGGAGAAAACGTTTCTTCATAATCGATTCCATATCGTTGATTATATCCCTTAGCCACCAGTCGTGCCTTGCAATGTTCTAAAGAGCCATCTGCGTGAAGTTTAACTTTATACACCCATTTGGATCCAATTGCTTTCTTTCCAGGAGGTAAGTCAACAAACTCCCATGTTTTGTTAGTAGTTAAAGCTTGGATTTCTTTATCCATAGCTTCAACCCAAACAGGTTGCAAAGAAGCCTCTTTGAAATTACGAGGCTCTGTAATAGTTGATGTTTGAAAAATAAAAGCTTTGTGTGCTGAAGGTGTGTGATCAAAAGTCACTAGATTGCACCAGTGCTGAGACTGCAGCTTATCAAAACAACTAGTGTTACAGTAATAAGAAGATAGGTAACCAGGTGGATGTCTGGCTCTAGTAGATTGTCTTAATATTGGTTGGTGAACAGAAGTGGAGGTGGTATCATGTGACTGATCAGAATTGGAAGAAGTATCATCGTGTGTCTGATTACTATTTGAAGTCTGTGAAATAGTATGCTCTACTGGTATGGGGTTAACAACATCATCATCAAAATATGTAGTGCCAGCAGTAGTGGAGTACGGTAAGAAAAATGCATGTTCATACTTTGAATTTAAAGAAGGAGAAAGCAAAATATGAAATGGAAAATGATGCTCATAAAATACAATGTCCCGAGAAACCTGAATTTGCTGAGATTTGAGATCCAGGACTTTGTATCCTTTCTGCGTGGCAGGATATCCAAGGAAGACAGAAGGAGATGCTCGAGGATCTAACTTACTTCGATTAACCTTTATAGTTGATACAAAGCAAAGACATCCAAAAATTCTCAAATGTTCCAAGTTAGGTGCTTCCTTATATACTCTCTCATAGGGTGTAACATTTCCAATGCAAACCAAAGGCATACGATTGATTAGATAGGCAGCACATAGCACGCATTCTCCCCAGAACTTTTCAGGCAATTTAGATTGATGAAATAATGCACGTGTTATTTCTAAGAGATGTCTATGCTTACGCTCAACCACCCCGTTCTGCTGTGGGGTGTAATTGTAACTCGTTTGATGTATTATTCCTTTAGTCTTGTAGAACAAATTTAACTCTTTTGATGTAAACTCAAGTGCATTGTCAGAACGAATACACAAAACTTTGGTTTTAAATTGATTCTCAGCATAACAAACAAAATCCATCAAAACTTGCAGGACATCAGATTTAAATTTGACTAAATGAACCCAAGTGTATCTACTATAGTCTACTATAGTTAAGAATTGAGTACAGCCATTGTGATTTTTAATTCTGTACGGACCCCAAAGATCAATATGAAGAAGCTCAAGTACACTAGAGGTTTTAATACTGCTAACTGGAAATGAATTCCGAGCTTGCTTAGCAATGGGACAAATTTGACAAACATTAGTCTTTACATAGTCTGTAACATCACAATCAGGTTTTAACAGCTTAATTTGTTGAAAAGGCAGATGCCCTAACCTCAAATGCCATAATTTGGCTTTCTCAATAGCAGCAACAGAGACACATGCTTTGATATTTGCAGAAGGTGCAGTAGTAACAGGAGCTTTGACAGTTGCAGAAGATAGTAGAGTGGGGACAGAAAAAACATATAATCCATTATGCAGATCACCAAGAGGCAGTGGTGGATCTTTCTGCAAATGGCCCTGTAGCATACACTGTTTATCAGTAAATATCAATGTAGAACCCATGTCCTGACAAAGTTTATGAACAGAAATAAGTTTGTATTGAAAATCAGGAACGTGTAAAACTTTCTGCAAAACTATCTTGTCACTTAATCTGACTGTCCCTATGTGGTGGACTTTAATTTTTCTACCATCAGGAATAGTGATAGAGTCTCCATTATTAGTGATAGCTTGGAATGATTCAAAATCTTGTAAGTCTGGACAAATGTGGTCAGTAGCACCACTGTCTAATAACCATTGTTTATTAGAAGAAGACATTAGGCAGATGTTACCTGCCAACAATGCATGGCCAGAAATAGTATTTTCTTCCTTATTTTTAGAAATATAGTGCTTTCCTAGAAGCTCTATGAGTTGTTGATACTGCTCTGTGGATAGTTGATTAGTATTTGAATTCTGGACATCAGAAGTATCTGTAATATCCTGTTGATTATGAGCCATAGCTGCTACTCTTTTGTCCTTATTGCCTTTGAAGTTTGGTGGAAAGCCATGAATTTTGAAACACCTCTCCAGACTATGCCCAGCCATTTTACAATGAGTACAATAGTAATTGTTCTGTGGTTTAGCTGGCCTTTTGAAATTTCCTGTGAAATTTCCACTCCTCTGAGAATTGTTAAAAATTTGTGGCCTAACGGTTTGAGCTTGTCCCTGAGAATGATACTTCCTTTCAGTAGCAAGCAAGTGAATCAACAGCAGTGTTTTGAGAGATCTCTTTGTGAGTTTCTTCTTGTGCTACAATTCTGTAAGCCTGAGTCAGACTTGGTAAAGGATTCATCATGAGGATATTAGCTCTTACTGCTGAAAAACGATCATTTAGCTTCATTAAGAATTGCAGTACTCTTTGAGTTTGCTGCATTTGATGTATCTTTCCTGTCAAATTGCAGGTGCAAGCAGTAGTAGGGCATACACACACAGGTAAAGGTTGTGTATCATCTATGCTGTCCCAGAGTGTCTTCATTTTAGTATAGAATTCAGAAACGCTCTGTTGACCTTGAGTTAATTCTGATAAGGTTTGTTCTAAAGAGTAGATCTGAGTTATTGATGCATAACCAAAACGATCTTCAAGATCTTTCCATATGTCTCTTGCAGTCTTCAAGAACAAAACACTATGAGCAATTGTTTCATCTAGATTAAACAAGATCCAAGAGATAACAAGATCGTTACACCTCTCCCATGCCTTGTATTCATCCGTGCTAGGTACAGGAACAACAACAGTTCCATTTACAAAACTCAGTTTATTCTTTGCTGATAACATAAGCATCATACTCCTTTTCCAATTATTGTATCCATTTCCATTAAATTTCACAGAAACTAATTGATTAACGCTGGCATCTGAAGGATGTATGTAAAATACGCTTGAAGAATCAATTACTGTAGGAGTATTATTGTTCTGAGCAGCCATAGAAACAAATTTAGGTCACAGTATAGAGTTTAGAATGTGAGCAAATCTGATAAAACAAGGAGTGAATCAAAAGAACAAATATCAATTGCTTCAATCGATTTATGCAAGTAACTCAGATTCGATTAATGAAATTATGATTTGCTTCAAGAACAAGTAAATGCAATATCAAACAATTTGCAAAATGTGATTAAGAGTGAATTTGTAGAATATGTACACCTGAGTTTTTGAAGCGATGAATTTTGGAACGGAATTGCAGATATCACAGACTTTGATTAGGTAGCGTAAAGTAGATCGAGCATGAAGAAGTGCAGAACAGATCAAACACGAAGAAGCAGATCGAACATGAAGAAGACGAAAGAATCAAATCAGATCATCATCGTCAACACTGTTTAATGGCTTTGATACCATGTAACTTTGAGTAATATGAACACTCTATGTTGTGAATCAAGTAATGAAGAAGAACAGATAAAACGCCATTAATGGATACTTCTCAAGCTATTTCTTTTACAATGTATATTGCAGTTTGTATATACAAAGTATATATACTTTTAACTAACTAACTACTCTTCTTGTAACTAACTATATATGGAAAATAAATAGCGCGCACAACCCGTGAGCTTGTGAGCATGTGAACAATACAGCTGGATGATACAGCTGTAGTATAGGTGTAGATACAATGACGTGACAGTGCATTAACCGGGATGTATTTCAATAAGTCAACTAGAACGTTAATAAATCATTCTACATAGTAATTATCAGTGATGAATCAGAAGGAATTAAAACAGAAAAATGTGCAGCTAATATTTATGCTTTTTTAGCCGAGGAACTAAAAAATGTCAATGAAACTCTTAACGATGAAAATTAGATCATAACAATAAGAGAAGAACTCAAATAATTTGACATATGTGAACCATCTAAAAATGATTCTAACATTGGTACTAAATAGGTGTTTAAGAACAAAGTGGATGAATTTAGTAATATTATTAGAAGTAAGGCTAAACTTGTGGCACAAGGATACAATTAACAAGAATGAGCATGGACTTGATGAGTTCATTGTTAAGTTTGTTGCCAAGACGGAAGATCACTTAAAAGGAGTTGGAAGCAGAAGATTCCATGGGGCTCTCCTCGGAGCACAAAGAGCTTGAAGTGGATGCTCCTATTCACGATAATTCTTAGCTTGTTTTTTTTAAAAAGAGTTAATTATACTTTGTGTATTTAAAGTATGTAGTTTGTGCATACATTGTGTACCCGAAATATATAGTTTTATATATATTGTGTACAACCGTTAATAGTGGCTGTGATTTTTTTGTCTTTTCCTGCCGTTTGTACATACGGATAAATTTAAAACCCTCCTCACCTTCATTATTGTATTCACTCAGTAAATCTTCTTCTTCTCTCTCCGTGTTTAATACTCGAGAATCATCTACTTTGATTATTTGTTTTGTCGAGGTTGAAACCTATGACCTGATTGGCACGTGAAGGGATCACGGTAGTGGAAGTTTTGGCACCGAAGCTCCTGATTATGGAGGTAACACTATCTAGGTCATGCTCTTGTTTCATTTTGTTTACTAGGGCTGCACTATAAGCTTGGGTTAAGTTTGGGTTATGGATTATTGTTGTAGCGACTGGGAATTTCGTGATGTAATTTAAAGATTAAAATATAGTTTTGCGGATTTTTGTAAATAAATAAAAGTTTAAATGATTATGTGGTTAAATGTTATTATTGTATAATAGTAACTGAGAATGTAAAATAATTCGTTCCAGTTTGATGAGTTAACTAAGGGATTAAGCTGTGTCGTCGGGTCATCAAGTTGAACGAAACCTGTATTAAAAGGGATGAAAATATTTAAAAGTGTGAATGTGAAATATATGTGATGATCTTATTTGTTTGCATGAAATTGGAGGTGTGCGTCTTTGAATTTGAGAGTTGTGAAATTTTAAATATTTATAAAAGGAATTATAAGGGTTTTATTGATCTTTAAACATTTTTATAAAATTATAGAAATGTGATCAAGGTGTGAGATTTATTTTATTTCCTTCATAATAATCCAAGGAATTTTCTAAAAATAATGAATGAATTTATTTGAGTAGTTTGATATTTTAAAATGATTGTGTAAAAGGCATTTTCATTATTCGAGATTTAATGAAAAAATTATTATAAAATGATTTGCTTATTCAAAAATATATTTAAAAGTACTAGAAAATAGCTAATTTTATGTTTTACTTTAAGAAAATCTAATTCTAAATAATTGCACTTTGTGTGAAAGAAAAATATATTTATTTTGTTTTGTTTTTACCTAAATAAGAAAAGTAGAAAATAGAGTTAAAAGGGAGAATGACCATGTTGCCCTTAAGTACATATATATACACCCCTTCTCCCCTTCTTTTCTTTTTCTCTCCACCCGGTTCTCTCTTCTCTCTTTTCCCTCATCTCTCTCTCGGCTTCTCTCTCTCTCTCTGTTGTTTCTTTCAAAAATCCTCCACTAAACTCAATCTTCACCCAAGATATGAGTTCCTTCTACTCTATTTATGCATAAAGATGCTTGCATGCGTCTGTTGTGTGTGTGTTTCAGTGTATTGCTTGGGTTTTACCGAGAACCACTCGGTTCTTGACTTTGATTTCGTTTTTGAGTTCGATTCTTTGCAAGTAAATGATAATCGTGATATGCATGATAGTTATTTTGGGTAATCGTTGAAATCAGGGGTTTTTGGTTGGATACCCTCGAATGAGGGCACTGTTGTGAATATGTTGTGAACTTGATGATTTCATTAACAAAACACCTTAGTAGATTTTACTTAGTAAAAAATGTAGCACTCGACGGATAAGAAATATAGTCCCGACGGATGACTCAATATAGTCCCGACGGATGATGATTAATTATCCATCGAGTGAGTAGCTTGTGTAATAATGAGACTGTAGCACATTTTTGCATACACCTTGTTTAGATTCGGTAGTAGCACTCAAGTCATGTTGACTTTAATTAGATATGCATAATAGGTTGATTAATTGTACGTAGATGATGTCTTGTAATTTTGCATAAATGAAGTAAAGTCAAGTGACAGATAGCTACCCGACGGATAAACAAAAATGCCACTCGACGGATGATCAATAAGACAACCCGACGGATGATCATGTACCCGACGGATAATCAATTCAAACATCTGTTGACAGTGACAACACAGTCACATGCGTCGAGTGTATGCAAAAGGAATGTGGAAGCCTATTCAACTGGGTTTTAGAGAACAAAGAAGCATTGCCATTTCCATGCTATTATGAAGATATTCAAAGATACTGGAATAGAGTAATGAAGCAGCATATTATTAGACTTGATAGGTTTTGTCTTATTATCTTATTTTATTACTTTGTAATCTTGGTGATATATGAACCAAGAAGTAGCAAATAGAACAACAAGAACACTAAGCAAGAAAATTCTCAGAGAAACATTTGCAAGCTGTATTCTTAGTATTTCTCTGTAAACTTAGTTGTTCATATTTGTAAGCAGCCGTGAGCTAATTTTGCTACACAGAGTTCTCTTGATATAATATATATGTCTGATGGATACATTCAAATCCACCAGAAAGTTTTTAAAGACTTGTGTTTTTAATTACTTGTGTTTTGATTTTACTAACTTCTTATTCAGCACTTTGCAAATCAAACATTTATATATTATTAAGATAGAACATTTTATAATTTGTGAAAAGGTTCAAGAATTCCATTCAACCCCCCTTCTGTAATTCTTGTTGCATTGTTAGGGACTAACAATTGGTATCAGAGCAAGCTCTTGAAGAACAAAGAGTTTAAAGTTCACAACAAAACAGCAAGATGGACAAAAAGGATGTTGGAGTTAAGATTCCTTTTCTGGATAAAGACAATTACCATCATTGGAAGGTAAAAATGCATCTCCATTTACTTTGTCAAGATGAGGCCTATTTGGATTGCATAGAGAGAGGTCCTCATGTGCCAATGAGAGCTGCAACTGGAAACGAGCCATCTGTTCCCAAGCCAAGGCATGAATGGTCTGATCCCGATATTGAACAAGTCAGGAAAGATAAGAAGGCCATGAATATCCTGTTCAATGGAGTTGATGGTGACATGTTTGACAACATCATCAATTGCAAAACTTCCAAAGAAGTTTGGGATACTATACAGATTATCTGTGATGGCAGTGAGCAAGTAAGGGAAAATAAGATGCAGCTACTCGTTCAGCAATATGAGCATTTTCATAGTGAAGAAAGTGAGTCTCTCACTGATATCTTTATTAGGTTTCAAAAACTACTAAATGCTCTGAAGTTGCATGGAGGAGTGTATCAGACAAAAGACTCCAATCTAAAGTTCCTTAGATCTCTTCCAAAGGAATGGAAACCTATGACAGTCTCACTGAGAAACTCTCAAGATTACAAGGAGTTTACTTTGAAGAGACTGTATGGCATCCTGAAAACTTATGAGCTTGAAATAGAGCAAGATGAGAGGATGGAGAGAGGAAAGAAGAAAGGAGGATCCATTGCACTAGTTGCTGAGTTAGAGAAAGAGAAGGAGATGAAGATGGAAGCTTTTGAATCAACTTCAAAGGTCTATGAAAACAAGGGCAAGGGGCTGGTAGCAGAAAATGAAGATTCTTAGAGCCAAGATGACATGGAAGATATTGATGAACATCTAGCATTTTTTTCCAGAAGATTTTCCAATCTCAAGTTCAAGAAGAACTTTGGAGCAGCTAAGCCAAATAGAAACATGGTGGATAAATCAAAATTCAAAATTTTCAAATGTGGCTTAGCAGGGCACTTTGCCAGCGAGTGTAGAAAGTCAGATTCCAGCAAAAAGAAGTTTGAGCCTGTGGATTATAAACAGAAATACTTTGAGTTGCTCAAACAAAAGGAAAGGGCTTTCATTACACAAGAAAATGACTGGGCAGCAGATGGTCTGGATGAGGATGAGGATGAGGATGTCAACTATGTTAATCTAGCCCTAATGGCCAAGTCTGATGAAACAAAGACAAGTTCTTCAAGTAATCAGGGAAACAGAAAGAATCTATGGTACTTGGATAGTGGTTGTTCAAGACACATGACTGGTGATTCTACCCTGCTCACAGAGTTCAAAGAGAGAGCTGACCCAAGTATTACTTTTGGAGATGACAACAAGGGTTATACTGTGGGATATGGCTTGATTTCAAAAGACAATGTCATCATTGAGGAGGTTGCCTTAGTGGATGGTCTCAAGCACAATTTTTTGAGTATCAGCCAGCTTTGTGATAAAGGCAATTCAGTAACCTTCAACTCAGAAGCCTGTGTTGTGACAAACAAAAGAAGCAACAAAGTGGTTCTCACTGGAGTGAGAAAAGGAAATGTGTACCTAGCTGACTTCAACTCGTCAAATGCAGATTCTGTTACTTGTCTTCTCAGCAAAGCAAGTCAGGATGAAAGTTGGTTATGGCACAAGAAGCTATCCCATTTAAACTTCAAGACCATGAATGATCTTGTAAAGAAAGAACTGGTTAGAGGTATTCCTCAAGTGGAGTATTCTAAGGATGGATTGTGTGATGCCTGCCAAAAAGGAAAGCAGATCAAAGCATCATTCAAAAAGAAGCTTGATTCAACAATTGAAGAACCTTTGCAACTGCTACACATGGATTTATTTGGACCAGTCAATGTGTTGTCCATCTCAAGGAAAAGATTTTGCCTAGTAATTGTAGATGATTTCTCAAAGTTCTCTTGGACATATTTCCTAAAGTCTAAAGATGAGGCTAGTGAAATCATCATCAATCACATAAGGCAAGTCAATAATCATCCTGATTTCAAAGTTAGAAGAACCAGGAGTGATAATGGAACTGAGTTCAAGAATTCTGTCATGAGAGCATTTTATGAAGAAAATGGGATTTTGCATGAGTTTTCAGCAGCAAGAACTCCACAAAAAATGGAGTAGTAGAAAGGAAAAATAGATCACTTGTTGAAGCTGCAAGGACAATACTTTAAGAGTCTAAGTTACCAACATATTTCTGGGCTGAAGCTGTAAATACTGAATGCTACACTCAGAATATTTCTCTGGTTAATCAAGCAAAATGCATGACTCCCTATCAATTGTTCAAAAACAAGAAGCCAACTCTAAACTTTCTTCATGTCTTTGGCTACAAATGTTATATCTTGAGAAATCAAACTGATCAGAATGGGAAGTTTGATGCTAAAGCAGATGAAGGAATTTTTGTTGGATAAGCTGTTGGTAAAGCATATAGAGTCTACAATCTAAGAACCAAAATTTTTGTGGAATCAATACATGTTGTGTTTGATGATAAAAGGATTGAAGGACTGTAAGATGGAGATTACCATGAGAGCCTCAAATTTGACAATGTGGAGATGGTTAGTGATGACAGTGATGACGAAAGTGATCAAGAAATAGTATCAAAGGATAATGCAGAAAAATCCACTACCAATGAAGCACAAAATTCAACATCTGTCGAGTTATAAAATGCTTCATCCGTCGGGAGATAATCCGCTTTATCCGTCGGGAGACAACCAGCTTCATCCGTCGGTACTCAAAATTCACCATCCATCGGGTCATCAAAAGAAGCTGGAAGTCAGAATAGATCACTTACAGAAAGTTCCCCTTTCTCAAATCAAAGATCCATTAACTCAGGGGGAGTTTCTAATAATCTAAACTCAATCACACATCAAGACAACAATGAGGCCTCTTCATCTAGAGCTAATCTACCTCAACAAAGGAAATGGATAAAGGATCACCCCTTTGAGCTCATCATTGGTGATGTATCTTCTAGAGTTCAAACAAGGAGAGCAACTCAAGAAGAATGTCTATACAACAGCTTTCTTTCTAAGGAAGAACCAAAGAAGGTAGAAGAAGCTTTGTTGGATCCTGATTGGATTTTAGCTATGCATGAGGAGCTAAACCAATTTGAGAGGAATAAGGTATGGAAGCTGGTGCCCAAGCCTAAGGGAAAGAATCCAATAGACACCAAATGGGTATTCAGAAACAAAATGGATGAAAATGGCATAGTAGTCAGGAACAAAGCTAGATTGGTTACTAAGGGCTATTGTCAATAAGAAGGAATAGATTTTGATGAAACATTTGCTCCTGTTGCAAGACTTGAAGCCATCAGGATCTTCTTAGCCTATGCAGCCCATGCCAATTTTAAAGTCTATCAAATGGATGTCAAAAGTGCCTTTCTGAATGGCGATTTGGAGGAGGAAGTCTATGTCAGTCAGCCTCCTGGTTTTGAAGATCCAAATTTTCCAGAATATTTTTACTATCTTTTAAAAGCACTTTATGGACTGAAGCAAGCTCCTAGAGCCTGGTATGACACTTTGTCAAAGTTTCTTTTAGAGAATCACTTCACTAGAGGTACTGTAGATAAAACTCTTTTCTTTAGAAATGTTAATGGCTCTAGTATACTTGTTCAAATTTATGTAGATGACATTATTTTTGGCTCTACAGATGAAAAACTTTGCAAAAAGTTTGCCAAATTGATGCAAAGTAAGAATGAAATGAGTATGATGGGAGAACTAACTTACTTTCTTGGTTTGCAAGTTAAGCAAGTTAGTGATGGAATATTAATTAGTCAGACTAAATACATTTATGATCTTTTAAAGAAGTTTGATCTAATGGATTGCACATCTGCAAAAATCCCCATGGCCACTGCAACTAAGCTTGAATTAAACACTACTGAAAAGTCTATGGATATTTCAAGTTATAGGGGCATGGTTGACTCACCTCTGTAATTAACAGCTAGTAGGCTAGATATAATGTTTGCTACATGTTTGTGTGCTAGATTTCAGGCTGATCCTAGAGAATCTCACATAGTAGCTATTAAGAGAATTTTCAGATATCTCAAGGGAACACCAAAACTTGGCATTTGGTACCCTAGAGATTCTGGTTTTGATCTAACTGGTTATTCAGATGCAGATTATGCAGGTTTTAGAATTGATAGAAAAAGTACAACAGGAACCTGTCAATTTTTAGGAAACAAGCTTGTGTCCTGGTTCAGTAAAAAGCAAAATTCAGTTTTACTTCTATAGCTGAAGCTGAATATATTGCTGCTGGCAGTTGCTGTGCACAGATTTTGTGGATGAAAAACAAATTGCTAGACTATGGTTCGCAAGTTGAAAGGATTCGATTCTCTGTGATAACACAAGTGCAATTGTCATCACTGAAAATCCAGTACAACATTCAAGGACAAAACACATAGACATCAAGTACCACTTTATAAGGGAACATGTAATGAATGGTACTGTGGAACTACATTTTGTTCCAAGTGAAAAGCAGCTTGCATATATATTTACCAAGCCACTGGATGAATCCACCTTTTCAAGGTTGGTAAGTGAGTTAGGTATGCTAAATTATTCTTAAATCTTTTCAGATAATTTGCAAGTTGTAATGCAGCCAGAAATTTAATTAGTTTTTCGGTATTGGATGAAATTTTGGCTAAGTCAAAATTTACATCTCGACGGATGATCATTATCCATCGAGTTTGATCATCCGTCGGTATACATTTTGTTAATAAAATCAAATATTTTTCTGGAATATTTTATGAATCGACGGATAACTGATTTATCCTCATCCGTCGAATTATCTTATTCTTAGCCGTTGATTCTCTGAACATTATCCATCGAGTATACTTACAGTTTGTAAGCATAACACGACGGATAATTGATGGAATTTTTACAGTTTATTTTTAAACGGCTATTTTGGGCAATTCTCGTTGGTTACTTTATTTTACTTTATTATTTTTGACAGTTATTTTTTGAGATAGTATAAAAGCTTAATTCATTTTCATTACTTTTTTTTTTATCATTCTCAAATCATCTGCTCTAAATTCTCTCTTTCCCAAAAGCAATTATCATCTCTATCTCTGCAATTTCCACTCTCTAACAATGGCACCAGTCGTCAAGATCATGTCACAAACTGGATTTATCTATGAGAAGAACAACTTCACTGCACTTGTGAACAAGGGGATTCAACAGTCTGGTGACTACCACAAGATGATGGATTTTGTGAAGAACTGCAAACTCAACTATGCCATGCTGGAATTACCCACCATCTTCTGTGAGGTTGTTGAAGAAATGTGGTCAACTGCTGTGTACAACTCAACTGATAAAACCATCACACTCACTATTAAAGGTAAGGAATTCTGTATTAATAGTGACATTGTTAAAGCATGTTTCAAGATTCCTGATAATATTGTAACTTCACCACACACATACACTGACATTGTTAATATGCTTAACTCCATGGGCTATGCACTCTCTACTTCTAAGTTAAGTGAAATTAGGGGGTTGGGTCTTAGAAAGGAATGGATTTATCTATGTGATATAGTTACTAAGGTATTCTATGGTAAAATCAGTAATTTTGATTCTGTCAATATCTCTATGCTTAACATGCTTTACATGCTAGTTACTGATAAGTTCTTTAACTTTAGTGATCTTGTTTTGTTTGAGTTGGGATTTAAGTTAGGGGAGTTAAATAAAAGGGGTAAAAATGTTTATTATGCTAGATTTTTAATGATAATTGCTAACCACCTCTCTGAGGATATTGTGCTTGAGAACCCAACCAACAAATTAGATTGTTGGGTTCAAGAAAGAAGAATTATTGCAGATTTGAACAGGGCAAACCATCACAAATAGGTGCCACTCTTCTATTTCCCTGTAATAGAAGCACCTCAGGTAAGTGAGGTAATCTCATCTGTCTCTACTCTTCCAACCTCACAAATTTCTTTGCATTCAAGTGTAGCTATATGAACTGTGTCAATGACCCAACAGTTGCCTACCCAAGCTACCAAATCCAAAATTTCTAAATCCAAGTCAAAGAAAGCCCCCTCTGGCATCTCTCAAAAGATGCCAGTTACAAAATCCACCAAATTTAAAGAGGGGAGTGTGAAGGTGGGTAAGGTAGGCGAGGGACAGGGTGAATATAAAAGAAACCCTAAGGATAAGGTTGGAGAGGTGAGTGTTTCCCAGCCTAGCCACACTGCAGTTTCCCAACAAACTGCAGTGCTTAATAAGGAAAGAAGCTCATTGCTAGTTGCATCCTCCCAAAAGGATGTGACTATTGAACATAGCTCTTAGCCAAGAGCACAGGCCAAAAGGCTAAGGGATACAAGCTCATCCCAAACCTATACTAGAAAGAAGAAACCAAAAACCCTTGGGGATGCACAGGGTTCACACACTGTGCAAACCGGTGCTAAAGACACAGTCACTGCACCTTTTCAAAGTCAGTTTGATGTGGCTCCAATAAATGTGGAGTAACAAGCAAAATCTTTAGTTATAGAAGCACCCCAAACACCAAATTCTCCCACAAACTCTCTGGATGTGGATATGATCAACACATCAATTCCTGATTCCCCTTCTTTAACTTTGTTGGGGAAGCCAAAATCTAGTGCAAGTGAGCATCATCTTTTGGATAATTTGTTGGCTCACTTGCCAATTCTTTTAGGAACTGTTGAGACATCTGTGCCAAAATTCTCATCAATCTGCACAGAGTCCACAATAGTTTCCACTCCAAACTAATTTATTCTTACTCTCTCGATGGATATTGTTCATCCGTTGAGTAGTGATTGTATCCCGACGGATAAGCTTAACAGCAGTTATCTGTCGGATAGTCAAACTGCTAACCCGACGGATATCCCTTATCTGTCAAGTATCTCTGCACAGCTTCAAATTTCATCAATTATCTCAAGTGTAGAAGACTTAGTGGTAGTACAATCACTCCTAGGATTGAGGGAAGAGAGTGTTATGAGTGAGAGTCTGGGTTGCTTCCAGGAAAAAGGAGAGGAAAAGAGTGAAAATATGCAATCCAGTTCTTCAGGATTGGAAAAAGAGAGTGTGAGGAGTCCCACCTTAGATGGTGAAGGTGAGGGTGGGGAGCCAATATGAGACCTTGATGCAACAAAAGAGAGACAATGAGAGAAATGCAAGTACATGAGATATAAGGGTGGATGTCATTGTAAGTGAGTTAATGAATGTCCAGGATGCAGACAGGGAGGGACTATCTCAACAACCTCAAGCTGTTATAGATTCTACCTCCCTTGATACTGAGACATTTACTCACCCTGTTCTAGCATATCAACTTCTAGCTGAACAAGGAAATGACAATGCAGAAAGGATGCTCAACTTGGTGCACACCACACAGTCAATGCTAAGAGCTAAGGATGCCATCACAAGCTTTGTCCTCTACAGCTGGTGATGTTGATTATGAGACTGGTGGTTCAGAAGAATTCTTTGGAGGTGAAGGTGGAGATAGTGAAGAAGAGCCATTGGACATAGGGGATAAGTAGGCTCTAGTTCAAGATCAGGCATGCCATCTTGGGCATTTTCAAAGCATTGTGATGAACACTACTTCAAGACAACCCTGATTCAACTCATAAATCAGACAAATTCTGCTCTTCAAACCACCACAAATGCCAACACCAGAGCTCCTTTAAGCACATCTTGCTTCTCTGCAACTACAACAAATCCAAGGTTTTCAACATGCTCGAGATGTCAACACTATCAAAGGTGATATTGATGAGATGAAAAAGGCCATTTCTGACAAGATGGACTCTAAACTTCCAGAAGCTACAATGCTTGATATTAAGAGACAGCTCAGGTAAAATTCTGATCTTGCCACAATGATAGATGCCTCGGATACAAGAATGACAACAATGGAAGCATCTCTTACAATAATTCATCTACACCAAACTCAACAAACAGACTTGCTTTAGAAACTGGTGGCTGCACAAACCTCCTCCTCTACTCAGCTTGATGATAACAAAAAGGGGGAGATTAAGAGTTCTAGGAGTGAGGGGGAGCAAAAAGTGCTCAACATTCAAGTTAGAAAAGTAATTGTGCCTACAGTTACTATCTCAAAACCACCAGCTAAGGACAGTATTGGTCTGATAAATGAAGCAGCAGTCAATATAAGAGCAGCTGAAAAGGAGCAGTTGATTCCAATCAACTAGGAGAAAATTGATGAGGATATTCAAAAGAAGTTTGGGCTAGAAAAGAAGCCAGAAAAGTCAGCCATTCATCACTCTCTAGTCAGGCAAATCTCTGTGAATGAAATGAGCATGAACTATCTGGAAAGAGGATAGCCATCCTGCATCAAATCTCCAAAGGCTGAAGTACTTTAGAAGCCAAGGGTGAACTATCCAAAATCATCATTAAAGAATCCTTTGGATACAGTGTATGAGACACCTAAGCCTGATGAGAAGAAACTGTTGTCAAGATCCATGGCCTTCTACAAGGATCCAGCTGATTCATCTTTGAAAAGGAGAATCGCTAAAGTTTTCAGGAATGGTAAATAAATTTGTGTCGTGGATGGACATCCTCAATTTGCTGAAGCAAAGAGAGAAGAAAAGGTGAGATTGAAGCAAGAAAAGAAGCAAGCTGCTTTAGATGCTAAAAAGGTTAAATAAAAGAAAGAGCAAGCTACTATCTTGGCCAAGCTACAAGCTGTGAAACCAACACAACAAATTCCTACTCAGCCATCTGAAATCACTGAATCTCAAGATCCAAAGAAGCAAGTTGAACCACAACAGAAGAAATCTCACAGATACAAGGAATTGGCCAAAAGAACCAAAAGGAAATTGAACTTTGTTGGTAAGGAATTAGAGGATCAGCTTCCCAAGGAATCCACTCTAACTACAATTCAAGCATCAAAACCCTCAGTGGTATTTGAAGACATTAAGGTGGTGGATCCTCACAAGAACATTCATGGTGAACCTATTGTACCTAAGGATGAACCAATAGACTGGGAAAGTCTATCAATTCCTGACTTCAATTTGCCAATCCTTAACAAGCCAAAGAGAACAAAGTCAAGAGCATTCAAGAAAGTGAAGCTAGTCCCCTCTCAAATCCAAATCTCTAACCAAAGCTCAATCCAAAGTCAACAAGGGAGATTCATGTACTTATGTGACATCAAGGAATTCTCTGATCTAAACCTCTATCTAGATGAACTGGAAGAAGTTAGAGGGATTGATGCCTACATGAATCTACCTGAAAGGTTAGTTTTAAAGTACAAGGGAGGAAAGGAGATTCAATAGCCACTTCACAGGATCCTTCAAGAAAGCCAATCTGTGCTGATAAAGGTTTATTCATCATTCAAGAAGAACTTTGGATTCAATGTAACTGCAAGAAGACTTGTTCAAAAGAAGATTGAAGAACTGAGGAGTATTAGAACTAAAGATGCACTCCCAAAGACTCTAACTATTCCTTACACAGGGAGAAGAGTGCATCTAAGGCCCTACTGGCTAATGGAGTTCATGGATGACAAAGGAGTTAGAAGATTTTTCAGATTAGAAGACCAATTGAGCATCTCTAGCAATGAGACTCTTTTGGAAATGCAAGAAAAGCTAAATCTCTCAGAATCTGATGAACTGGAATTCCACAGATAGCTCCAAAATCATATAGAAGAAAACAACAAAAAGCTTGGAAAGAGATCCAGACCTTTAAGGAATTAGATTAATCTGCTCAGGCTAGAGGAGCACCTAGAAAATGACTATGAGCTAATCTTTGTGCATTGTGTTATTTGAAGCACTTTACAGTTTTATCTACTTACTTTTAAAGTTGTATTTTTAGGGTGTTTTGTTATCATCAAGTTTCTCTTAATTTATGGCTACAATTCTAGTAGACATAAATTGGGGGAGATTGTTGTGAATATGTTATGAACTTGATGATTTGATTAACAAAACACCTTAGTAGATTTTACTTAGTGAAAAATGTAGCACTCGACGAATAAGAAATATAGTCCCGACGGATGACTCAATATAGTCCCGACGGATGATGATTAATTATCCATCGAGTGAGTAGCTTGTGTAATAATGAGACTGTAGCACATTTCTGCATACACCTTGTTTAGATTCTGTAGTAGCACTCAAGTCATGTTGACTTTAATTAGATATGCAGAATAGGTTGATTAATTGTACATAGATGATGTCTTGTAATTCTGTATAAATGAAATAAAGTCAAGTGCCAGATAGCTACCCGAAGGATACACAATAATGCCACTCGACGGATGATCAACAAGGCAACCCGACGGATGATCACGTACCCGACGGATAATCAATTCAAACATCTGTTGACAGTGATAACACAGTCACATGCGTCGAGTGTATGCAAAAGGAATGTGAAAGCCTATTCAACTGGGTTTTAGAGAACAAAGAAGCATTGCCATTTCCATGCTATTATGAAGATATTCAAAGATGTTGGAATAGAGTAATGAAGCAGCATAGTATTAGACTTGATAGGTTTTGTCTTATTATCTTGTCTTATTACTTTGTAATCTTGGTGATATATAAACCACGAAGTAGCAAATAGAACAACAAGAATACTAAGCAAGAAAATTCTCAGAGAAACATTTGTAAGTTGTATTCTTAGCATTTCTCTGTAAACTTAGTTATTCATATTTGTAAGCAGCTGTGAGCTAATTTTGCTACATAGAGTTCTCTTGATATTATATATATCTCTGGTGGATACATTCAAATCCACTAGAAAGTTTTTAAAGACTTGTGTTTTTAATTACTTGTGTTTTGATTTTACTAACTTCTTATTCCGTACTTTACAAATCAAACACTTATATATTATTAAGATAGAACATTTTATAATTTGTGAAAAAGGTTCAAGAATTCCATTCAACCCCCCTTCTGTATTTTTTGTTGCATTGTTAGGGACTAACAGGCACCACCGAGAAGCCACCGCCACCGATGATGAACTCCGGTGAACCGGTGGTGAGCTATGATGTTTGGATGAGCTCTATTAATTCAAAAACAATCATTTCAAGTGTTGCATGTTGTAGTTTTGGAGAAACCCTAATGTTGCTCTTGAATTTAAAAGAGATTAAGTTGAATTATTTGTTGTAAATGGCTTATTTGATAATTGTTCATAAAATTATTGCTAATTTTGGTATTAATTCAGTTGTATGTTTGATTCGGTTAATTGTTGAGCTAAATGCTATATACATGTCAAGTTTTTGTGAATGCATGGTATAAACTTAAGTTTATAAAGGGTTAAATAGTTAAATTGTATAAAGTGAGATTTAGAGTAATGTATTTGGTATGCTAGAATGAGATTGTTTTTGATTTCGAGTTTTACAAAGGATTTTGATTCAAAAATTTGATAGCGAGGTTCGGTTTTTGAAGGAAAGGACTCAAATGAGTAGTTTTTTGTTTGAACTATAGTTTATGCTTGATTCTGAACTTGCATGATGATTATTGTTAAGTGATATATGATTTACAAAGTTGCATGTAAGATTAAGTGGATGCATGTTAAGTTATTAGGAAATCACTTGGTTTATCATGTGGTTTGATTCAAATTTTGGGATTAAAAAGAAAGGAATGAGTTGTTTCGATATCGAGCTATACAATTTACAACTATAACAAAGTATAGAGTTTGGAGTATAAAGGTATAGTATACTATGTGCTATGTGAGAGTATTTGTGATTATACTTGAGTATATACTTTAAGTGTTATCGCGATATAGGGTAATCGTTAGACGCTATGAGAAACGTCGAATGTTGAGTACATTGCTAATTAGGGAATCTGTTTTGGAATGTAGATTCGGATAGCGGAGACATTCAGGCTAGTAAAGGAAAGGCTATCTTAGGTGGCAGTAGCCCAATACCTGTTAGGCAGGAAAGCGATTTAAGGCAAGTAACTCTGCCTTCCCTAATGATTTGAATGTAGGTAGGAATTATTGATGCGATGATAAAGTAGTGAACCATTATAATAAACCTGTATTTAATTTTGAGAAATCTTGATATTGATTCTTGTGATAACTTTTTATTGAATCCTGTTCGACCCATTTATAGTAACTTTATTGATTCAAACCTTATTACCTTGCTTATTTCCTTTATCACCCTATGATCTTGAAACTTAAGAGAACCTTTATGAATTCCCTTATGTATCATTTTGACTAACCTGGATTCTTTGGTAACCCGTGAACCTTCTCCCGTTCTGATCTTTGAAACTATTATAATTCAGAATTAATATACCTTGTGTTCGTCTGATCAAGATCTTTAATACTGATTCCTGTTACTTCTGATTCATTCACTTTTCTTGAATCTTGAATTGAACTTAAGAATGATATTCGACTTGAAGAAGTTCAAATGATTTCACCTTATTGGTAATAATAAAATGAACCTAGTCAACTTTTCCTTCTTCCAACACAAAGGTTTTCCAAACGAATTCTTAATGGATTGGATAGAGACGTAAGAGACTAGTGGGACTAGTCTAGTAATGTAAGAGGCTAGCGGGGCTAGTCCGACATAAGGCTGAAATAATGCCATAGGTACCATAATGACCCGATGGAGGTCGGTATGGGCTGATCACCTGTATTATATATAATAAGATGAGTATTCCAATCAAGGGTTCCCTATTGTTTAATAGAAGAAAAATTGATTACATTCTTTAAGCAGTTGCTTCCTTAAAAATGAAATGAAATGGATTGAATCGTATCTTGTTTAAATTGTGGAATTTGAGAACCCTGTTATTTTGCACTGATAGTGTTATTGATTCTCGAAGCTTATTTACAAGCTTCCTTTCAATTGAGCAACTCATTGAAATCCCGCTAATGATTTGTGATGAATGTTGGCTTTCACCCTATCCTGAGCCTTGATTCTTGAAATCCCAAACCTTTCTTCATAATCTTTACATAGTCAAAGATAGAAATCTGCCACCTAGAGATTTAAAGTAGAATGTCTCAGAGGTTGATATGATATTATTACTGCATTATAGAACTGTTATATTATTACTTGCTGAGCTTTTGTGCTCATTTATCTAACCATGGCAGTTAAGTAAGAAGATGGCCAGACTTAGGCGCACCGCTTACAAGACCGTTCCTGGAGATCCCCACCGTGTCGTAGGTTTCCAGATGCCAGAGAAGGTAGTAGTGTGTGTGAGCAAGCGTAATAGTTGGAAGGAATGTATAAGTTGGATCAGATACAATGGGTTATCTGTCGGTTCCATGTCGGAATCAAATGAATTTGAATTTATTAATATTTTAGGTTGTAATATATTTATTCTGGTTGGTAGTTATAATCTTGTCTCAAACTTAATCCTATTTAGATCCTGTTATTATTTAATCGGGGTTTATTATATCTGTTGTTATTATTAGTTTAATGGTGTGTGGTTCCATGTCGGAATCGAATGAACTTGATTTTATTTAATATTTTGGGTTGTAATATATTTATGAGTTTTTGTGTCTCGTTTTGATATTTTTGGCTTGCGCCCAACTCACTCCAACTATGATACCTAAACTCTGAAAAGTTAACAAGTAAGAACACACAACATAACATTACATGTGCTTGAAATAATAACTAATATTACATTAACTTACATAGGTTGTTGCATGTTTACATGGTAGAGGCCTACAAGAATAACCATCTAAATGGTCAAGAACCCAGTTTCAAGCACAAACACTAAATCTCTAACCGAAAATCAACCATATGCAAACAAGCATAATTGTAATGGTCAAGAACTCCTTTCTCTGGGACTTGTTCTTTGCTTCCATTGATTTCAACATGGCTGCCTTCTCTTCGATCCTACACAATAACCCCAGAATGATATTGCAACACCGAGGGCATGTTGGTGAATCAACCCAACGGAAAAAATTATAACCATTGGAACCATATACATATCCAAGAAATCAACATCCAGAGTTGTTGCTAGTCCAGGATGTTCATTCAATAACTAATTGCCCACACGAGCACAACATCTTGTACAACAAATCCAAAATAGAGCAAGACACAATTATCCTTTTTTTCTCTCCATATATAGACCTAATCGTGCTTCAAAATTGGAGGGAAAATGGATAAAAGGGGGGAAGCGAAAGGGAGGGAAGATAGTGTAACAGAGTTAGTGTGCAACCTAACGGAATCATATAAACTACACCATATCACTTAGTTTAGGTACTCAATCTGCTCAATTAGTAGTTTTAGTGCATAAAGTTTATACTTTAGGTACATAAAGCGTAATTTACTCTTTTAATGATTATGGGGGAGTACTTTAAGAAGGGAATGGAGGTTTAATTAAGTTTAAGTTAAATGGAAAACTTTTTGGCCGCTGAACATGCTTTATTTGTTTTTGTTGTTGAAGATTGAAATTAAATTAGCATGTTCATATGGATGAAAAGTAATCTGTAAGACATAATTAATATTGAATTAATTATGTTCAAAGTTGATTGGAAAGTTCATAGTCAAAACCCATGAACACCACGACCAAAAAGGGTCGTGGAGGCTACGACCCAAATTAGGTCATGATGACCATGACCCAAAATGGTCGTGGAGATCACGAACCAATAAACGTCCAGATGATACGAGTAGGTTATGACAGTCACGATCCAAAGCGGGTCATGACGTCCACGACCCAAAATCATTTATGTGATAGGTCCGCCGAGGTTGCAAGGTTTTTAGCACATAAACGTAGCGAAAACGTAAATTTAAATCTAAAAAAAAATAAAACCCTCTGCAGGATCCATGCAAAAAATAATATTTAATTCATAGTTCAGTATGTTTACCTTAAGAAGCTTTACGTTAATGGAAAGATGGAGGTCTTTAATGGCAATCCAAAAAGCGATGAACGGAGATCCTTAGCAACTGCTCCTCAAGTGTGAAGCACTCCACCGGTATCCACCAAGAAAATGATGTAATGAAGGAGGAGGAGATGGAGAGAATTAGGGTTTTGTAAATCTTTTTGGTTGAGGCAAAAATAGGGTCTATAATAGTATATTTATTGGAAAAATTTTCAGCTGAAAATTTTCCCATAAAATATTATTATTAACCCTTTATTATTCTCACTAATAATTAAAACACCTTTTAATTATTAATCCTTTTTCTAAACTCTTTAGAAATAACTCTCTCACTTGATTTAATTTCAAAAAATTAAATTCTTAATTAATAATATTAAGAACCTTTTCTTAATTAATTCATAATCAATTAAATCTCATTTAATCAATTATTAAATTTGCCAATTAATTATTTATTTCATAAATAAATAATTATCAGCCATTATTAATTAATTCCTCCATCATTAAATCATTCTCTTTTATGGTGTGACCCTGTAGGTTCAATATTAAGCCGGTAGTAGAAATAAATAATAATAAAACTATTTTATCATTATTTATATAAATTCTCTAATTCATTAAATATGATTAATTAATTAATCATATTTATTCTACATCGTGAGGGATACTTCTCAGCATATCGCGACTATCCGGATAATACGAATTCACTGCTGAGAATACCAAGAACCTATTCAGTGAGTAGTTACCATACAATCAATTCCTTCTACCCTGCAATGTCACGATTAAATACAAGGCATGTAACTTGTGTCAAGCCTATCTTATTTAATCACTTGCTTTCCCATTCACTATGCTTAGTTCTATTTAATGTAAATTAGAAACTCCTTTCTAATTTCATTCACTCTGGCCAGAGATTCCTGAACTAGCATAAGTGGATCAGCATTGAACATTCTCTTCCTTCACTGGAAGGGGTAGATCCTTTATTGATCATACACTATCTTCGTGTAAAAATTCCTATACCCAGTAGAGCCCTTATAATTGTCCCTTGAGACTAAGAACTAAACCAAAGCATAGTTCAGTGTACACAAGAATACTTGTACAACTATCACTATATGAACAACTACTGACACGTGAGTGAACTCCATCAGTTGTTCAGCTGTGTGAGTCATGTTTAGTGAACTTATTCTATAATAAGCACCTACATACTAGCTATAGTGTCACCACACAAATGTCTATGAGAACAGACATCCTTCATAATGAAGCAAGCATAGTATGTACCGATCTTTGCGGATTATTAATTACCAGTTAGTAATCCTACGACCAGGAACTATTTAAGTTTAGAGTTATCATCTTTTAGGTCTCATTATTATGATCTCATCACAATCTATAAAAAGCTTTACTCTAAACTGTGGTATATCTTATATTAAACATTTAAATAGATAGAGCCCGCAATAAAAACAAAACAAGTCTTTTATTAATATCAATGAAATCAAAACAGATTACATAAAAGTTATTCCTAAATCCTCATACATGATTGGACTTAGGACATATCTCTTTCAATCTCCCACTTGTGCTAAATCCAATCACTTTGGTATCTAATACCCATCTTGTCTTTATGATGATCAAAGTGACTCTGAGAAAGTGGCTTTGTGAGTGGGTCTGCTACGTTGTTATGTGTGTCAACTCTCTCGACGTTGACATCTCCTCTTTCAACAATCTCCCTAATCAGATGAAAGCGCCGCAGGACATGTTTGGAATTTCTATGAGACCTAGGTTCCTTGGCTTGTGCTATTGCTGCGTTGTTATCACAATACAATACAATAGGCTCTTCAACGCTAGGAACAACTCCCAACTCAGAAACAAATTTCCTCATCCAAACGGCTTCTTTTGCAGCCTCACTTGCAGCTATATATTCTGCTTCCGCTGTGGAGTCAGCCGTTGTAGACTGTTTGGAACTCTTCCAACTAATCACACCACCATTCAGAGTAAACACGTACCCTGACATGGATTTCCTATCACTTTCTGATTGAAAACTAGAGTCAGTATAACCCTCTATTATCAACTCAGATTCACCACCAAAAACAAGAAAAATGTCCTGAGTCATTCGCAAGTACTTAAGGATGTTTTTCACTGCTTTTCAGTGGTCTTCACCTGGATTGGACTGATATCTGATCGTCACACTAATTGAATAAGCAACATCAGGCCTTATACACAACATCGCGTACATGATAGATCCTATTACTGAAGCATAAGGATTCTTACTCATACGCTCTCTTTCCTCAGATATCTTAGGAGACATTTTTTCGGAAAGGGACACTCCATGGCTCATCGGTATGAGACCTCTTTTGGAGTTTTCCATGCTAAACCTTTTAAGCACTTTCTGGATATATGTACCCTGGGTAAGACCTATCATTCTTCTAGATCTATCTCTATAGATCTTCATACCGAGAATGTAGGATGCTTCTCCCAAGTTCTTCATGGTGAAGTTCATTGATAGCCATACTTTGACTGATTGTAGCATCGGTATATCATTTCCTATAAGAAGTATGTCATCCACATACAATATAAGAAATATTACCGCGCTCCCACTAACCTTCTTGTAGACACATGGTTCATCTATGTTTTTGATAAAACCAAACTCTTTGATTATCTCATCAAAACGGATGTTCCATCTACGAGAAGCTTGCCTTAAACCATGTATGGTTCGCAGCAGTTTACATACTAGGTGTTCATTTCCCTTGGAAAGAAAACCCTCTGGCTGTGTCATATACACTTCCTCCTCAAGTTCCCCATTGAGGAAGGCCGTTTTCACGTCCATTTGCCAGATCTTATAGTCGTAGTAAGCAGCAATCACAAGCAAAATCCGAATTGATTTTAACAGGGCTACAGGCGAAAAAGTTTCATCAAAGTCAATCCCTTGCCTTTATTTGAATTCTTTTTCCACGAGCCTGGCCTTATAGGTCTCCACCTGGCCATCTGCTCCAATCTTTCTTTTGTATACCCACTTGCACCCAATAGGCTTAACACCTTCAGGCGCCTCAACCAGAGTCCATACTTGGTTGGTATACATAGATTCCATTTCGGATTTCATGGCACTATGCCATTTTTCTGAGTCAATACTACTCATAGCCTCATTATAGTTCACAGGGTCGTCATCATCAATGATTGACAACTCATTGTCATTCTCAATGACAAGGCCATAATACCTCTCAGGTTGGCGAGACACTCTCCCTGTCCTACGAATGGACAGTTCCACAGTAGGTTGTTCAGTCTGAACATGTGTTTCCACTTGATCCGTAGTAGTTTGTGCTTCTTGAACTTCATCAAGTTCAATTTTGCTCCCACTATTTCCTTCAAGGATAAACTCCTTTTCCAAGAAGGTAGCATGTCTGGAGACAAACACCCGATGATCGGTGTAAAAGTAATACCCCAAAGTCTATTTAGGATATCCCACAAAATTACATTTTACGGATCGAGATTCCAGCTTATCAGGGTCAACTTTCTTGACATAAGCTAGATATCCCCAAATCTTAACGTGTTTAAGACTCGGTTTCCTTTCTTTCCATATCTCATATGGTGTTTGAGAAATACATTTGGAAGGCACCTTATTCAGTAAATATGATGAGGTTTCCAATGCATAACCCCATAGGAATACTGGAAGATTCACATAGCTCATCATAGACCGAACCATGTCTAACAAAGTTCGATTTCTCCTTTCAGATACCCCATTTAACTGTGAAGTATATGGAGGAGTCCACTGGGAGACTATACCATTTTCTTTGAGAGAATCTAGAAACTCCCCATTCAAGTATTCACCACCTCAATCTGATCGAAGAGTTATAATACTATGTTTGGTTTGTTTCTCCACTTCATGTTTATATTCTTTGAACTTTTCAAAGGCTTCAGACTTGTATTTCATCAAATACACATATCCGAATCTAGATCTATCATCTATGAAAGTAATGAAGTACGAAAATCCACCTGTGGCTTGTGTAGACATTAGTCCACATACATCTGTGTGTACCAGTCCTAGCAAATCTGCAGCCCTCTCTCCATGTCCACTAAATGGAGATTTGGTCATTTTACCCAATAGACAAGACTCGCATGTAGGATATGATTTAAAATCAAAGGGGTCAAGTAACCCTTCCTTATGCAATGTCCGCAGTCTATTTTCACTAATATGACCTAGCCTACAGTGCCATAAATAGGTCAGATTTTCATCATCTCATTTTCTTTTATTAGTTTGTTTAATCTGAAGTAAATCATGCTCTACGTCATATACATCCAGACCATTATTTAAAATGCCACGTCCGAAAAGAACATTCTCTCTAAGGATAGAACATTCATTATTGTAATAACCCCAATTTTTGGAAATTTTTGAAACCCTTATGAATAGTGTTTTTGCTGAATGAGAAAACTGTTCATGCCACGCTATGTAGGGGTTCTGTTATTGATCTTATGGGATATTATTAGTACTCTATGTGGTATATAAGTGTATGTAAAGATCGTCAGAATCCAATTCTGAACACTTGGATTTTTCCCGGAAATCCACTAGATACGGAAAGAATTGAGAAAAAGGTAACAGGATAAAAGGATTTAAATTAAAGGATTATAGGAGAGGATCATAAAAGGAATACAATATATTGAGAAAGGTTAAGGGAACCTAAGTAATAAGATCCCGGGTATGATCCCTCAAACGATAAACAAGAACGAAAGATAAGCGAACCGTAAAACAAATAAGTGACCAAGAGACAAGCTTGTACAAGAAGCCAGGGACTGTGACATCATCAAACCACAAGGTGTGGACAAGTGGGAGCATTATGACATGTGCAAGGTGACATAAGCATGACATGGGAAGGAAGGAGGTGTGGTGGCTTTGTAACCACACAAATTCAAGGGCAAGAAGGTAATTGACTAAAACAAGCACAAAAACCAAGCAACCAAGCCAAGTAAAATCATTTTCATCAAAAATCAAAAGCAACCAAGGCTTTGTTCTTCATTGCTCACGGCTTTTCACTATTCAAAAGGCAAGAGAAATTCAAAATCCAAGATCCAAGCTTCCTAAATTGGTAAGATAATTCCCTAATCATCTTCATGCTTAGTTAGGACTATATCATGAGTTTAAGCCATTAATTCCTTCTCAATCTTCTTCATTTAATCAAAGAAGAAGAAAATGAATAGTGTTTTCAAGTTTTTTAACTTGAACTTTTCTTGGTTTTCTTGAAGATCCAAGCATTCTTAAGACTTCTCCAAGCTTCTTAAGGCTTCCTAGCTCCACCCACCACTTCAAGGAAGGTATACCATCTCCAAACCCTAGATTCCTATATAGTATAAGATGATTTTGATTAGTGGGTTGATATTGTAGCTTGTTGTTATGATTTAGAGTTTGGGATTTGGAATGGTAGTGAAATGGAATGGTAATTGTTGTGGTTTTGATTTAAAGGAACTTAAGTATGATTAAAGTTAAGTTTAAGCATAAGTATGAATGATTAAATTGAATTGGTTGGGGTTGTTATGATGTGATAAGGATGGATGTTGGTTGTATGATTGATTTGGGGTTGATTTGTGGTTGGTATTGAATGGTTTAAAATTTGGGAAATCGCGTAAACATAGCCGTCGTAACGTCCGATTTTCTTTGGACTGTTTTTGTGCATAGCATTAGGACCCGAGAACCCCCTGCTAGATTATGACCACTGCCATGTTTAGATAGCTCATGTTACGAGCTTCGTTTTGATATGTAGTTCGTTCGATTCCAATGCACGGTTTAGGAGAAACGACCGTTTCAAGTAACGGCGTTTCGCGAACGAAACTTTTCCCCTCGCCTTACTTTGAAACATAGGTTAAAGACCAAAAAGGGTTAATTAATGTATGAAACATTTAGGGTAAGTGTGTTAGGCAGTTGGTAAGACACTCGCGAAGGAATCGCTTTAAAACTCGTAAAGGTTAAATTATTAAAAATGGTGGAGCCGAGGGTACCCGAGTGACTTAAGCGAATCAGTGAGCGCAAAATGAGCGTTAGAGTCTAAGTTAGTTAAAGTATAGATTTACAAGTGACTTTGGTTTAATTCCAACTTACTTGTTGTTTATAGGTTACCAGACTCGTCCCGAGCCATTCGTAACCCCCAGTCGCTCAGGCAAGTTTTCTACCCGTTATACTGTTGTTGTGATGAATATATGTATATGCATTATCTTGCGATAGATGCATGTTGGTTAATTAGCAAATGTTGCAATATATTGAAGCATGCTGATATGGTATATATATGCATGCCTGTTTCATATTCTTGCCATATATATCTGTTGGTTCAGTTGATAATACCTATGCTAGAGGATAGCGGTAACTTGCATATACCCTTAGTATAGGGACCCAAAGGTGTAAATATTTTCTAAAACCGGGAGTCGAGGATCCCGAGTACATTTTGTATATATGGATATGGATATATATATATATATATATTTATATATATGGTTATAGTTTTTCCAAACTATTAAACGAATAAGGTTTATTCGATAACTTTAAACTTTATTTTATTATTGAGTATTATTTCGAATATTATTCGAGGACTTATGACTCCTTTATATTATTTATTGAATATTACTTGGATATTCATTTGAGGATGTATGACTCCTTTATTTTATTTAATGAATATTATTTATAATATTCATTCGAGGTATTATGACTCAGCTTATTTATTAAATGAATATTATCTTGAATATTCATTCGAGGACTTATGACTCTTTTATATTATTTAATGAATATTTTTGAATATTCATTTGAGGATCTATGACTCCGATTATTTGCTGAAATATATTCTTTATTTTATTAAAGAATAAGGTGTAAATAATCAAACTTATTTTCGATTATTCAAATAAAGATAATACTTTTATATAAGTATATCTTTGGTTATTTAATACTCGTTTCAAGTATAAATTTCAATACTTCTACTTCAATTATTTTTATAAAGATTATTCTTTATGGGAATATTATTTAATTAATAATATTCAGTCATTTTCTAAATATTCTGGGGACTGATTTACTTCATTAAATCAGCTTTACTCCAAACACTCTATAAAGTGTTTTCGAGTCTTCAAAATGATTTTTAAAAGATAGAGCGGATCCCAAAACTCATTTTTATATTTAAGATCTTCCTTTTAAAGGGGATTTAAATACTCGTTCAAAACTTGAGGGATCCGGCTCAGTGGTGTATTTTACATTCGCAACGAGGTTGCTGTTTTGAGAAAACATCTTGATTACTTGCCCATCGTTCGGGAAGTAAGTCCATCTATTGAGTCGGCATAAGCAACATGGGCTCAGTGGGCGTCCATGATAGTGTAAGTGGCTCAGTGGGAGTCCATCAAATGCATAAGTGGCTGAGTGGCAGTCCAGCATAAGGTCCTAATTATGACCAGGGTGATGACCAGTGGGGAATTCGTCCATCTACTAGTAGAAAAGGTTACTAATGGGTATCTTTGCCTGATCAGCAAGATATCTGGTTTATGCCAAAGGTTTTCTTTTCCTTCCAAATTCATTGGATATTGCAACTCTGTTCATACTTTACATAACAGAGGTTCCAGGAAATGTTTTAGAGATATATATATGTGGATATATATATATCGGAACTAAATAAAGTATCTCATAACTTTTTCATTCAATAATATTTCAAAGATTGAATCTATTCAAATCTTGTCTTGTAGTCTCATCTATGTGATGAACTTTTGAAACTGATTATAACTTGAACGGTGGTAGTTCAAGTAGTATTGGGAAAGATATAAGTATATTGGGGTATTTGGTAACCTCATCTTTTAAACTTATATCTAATTAATAATTGTCTTATGAATGACAAAGATTTTCAGAAAAAAACGTTGAGACAAGGTTAGATATATGAGATCACCTTGCAACGATATTTTTTATACAGTTATACACTGGGACTTTGTGTATATTATGCATGGAAGAGGACTTCCAATATTTTGAAAAGTATATATGTATATATATATATACTGAATATTTTGCGACTTCATCGTATTAAGATATCAACTTGGTTCATTTCTTTTGACCAAGACTTTCATGAGTACTAAGAGAAGGCTCATATACTATTAATCATTATACATATTATTTTGGTGGGCTTGCTGCTCACCCTTGCTTTCTTCTTTCATCACACAACATCAGATAGACAAGATGAACCGGACCAAGCTCCCGATTCGCAAGAGGTTAGGAGACGTTCCGCAGTTTTCTAGAAGCACTGATGCCGCCATAGCTGAGGTAGGAACTACCAATAGGCTAGGCTTTCAACTTTTGATGTATCAGATTATGTATATTTATGAATTGTAATAATGGCAAAGAAATGTAAATTTATTCAGAAACCTGTTTAAGGTGTATTGGCATATAATTGTGGAATAAAATGACTTGTGGTTATTTTTGGATGTTCATCTCTGAGACTATAACGTGTGGTGTGTGTGTTTATTGTGGGGTCACAGTACAGAGTAGTTGAGTAATTATTAAGATTGGGTGTTATTAAGGGAAATGGAACTCGTGACAACCCGGATCCCCGACCCCGGATCTGGGGGTGTTACAGAAATGGTATCAGAGCTAAGCGTTATAAACCTCAGAGATGATGGGACGTTAAGATAATAAGTTCACCAAGATAATAAGAACTCTTGCCAAGTTCATAGTCGGACTACCTAACGTAGTACTGACAGTTAAAACCCTTATGGGAACCCTTATAAATGTAGCGATAGAAGCGTAGTTCGTTATCGTATATGGTAGCGGGACTCCGAACCCTGAAGTTGAGGAACATCAACGCGATGATGTTTTATTACTAATTGGAGATCAGATTGTGGATCCAATAGAGCGTCCTAACGCAGGACCGGATGATGTTGATATTGAGGATGTAGCGGTTGAGGATGTTGTCCTAGAAGGGATAGTTGTTGAGGAGGATCCCATGGAGGATGCTGACGAGATTGGATAAAGGACCACTGATGAATTGATGACCCTGGTTGGGTCGACTACCAGAGGTAGGATTGGCCGGTCACTACCAGAGGTTCGTTCAAGTTTGTAAAGATAGTAGCACCTTTAACGTGGCTTACTCATAAGACTGAGAAGTTCGAATAGACAGAGAAATGCGAGAATAGCTTTTAAGAACTGAAGCAAAGGTTGGTGACGGCCCCTATGTTGGCGTTGCCGGATGGAAAAAGGAGATTTTGTGATTTGTAAGTGACGCTTCGCATAAGGAATTAGGGTGCTTCTTAGCACAGCAAGATAATCGCGTCTGCGTCAAGACAATTAAGGTAATATGAAATTCGATATCCCCGCCCATGAGCTTAGGCTCGTGGCAATAGTTTTACCCTAAAGATTGGAGGCACTACTTGTATGGAGAGAAGTGCGAGAATTACCTAAGCCATAAGTGCTCTAGTACATTCTTACGTAGAAAGAGCTCAACATACGCCAGATGAGGCGGTTAGAGCTAATCAAGAATTATGATTGGGAGATTCTTTATCATTCGGGGAAAGCCAATGTGGTGGCTGATGCCATTAGTAAAAAGGAGAGACTCAAGATGATAATGTCTTTGGGAGAGTTGATAAGAGATTTTGAGAAAATGGAAATAGTAGTGAAGGTAACCGGAGCCGGTACCGAAAAGCTGTTTGAGATTGCAATAGAGACCGAATTATTGGAAAAGAGCATATTGTGCCAGAAAAAGGTGATGAATGAAGGCAGAGAGCCAACAAATAAATATGAGATTAATACTGAGAAAGATGATAAGGGAATAATGAGGTATTCCTATAGAATTTGGGTTCCGAAAGTTCAAGAGCTTAAGGATGAGAACTTAGATGAGAGCCATAGTTTGAGGAATAGGATTTAGGGCAAACCCAAAGTGTGATAGTCAGGGAGGTTGCCATCAAGAAAGAAAGAACCCATAACATAATAGAGTGGAAAACAAGGTTTTTAATGTATAAGATAACCCCGATTATGGGAGAAGGTTGAAACATTTCATACTAAGGAAACAGAAAGTCGAGTAAGGAAAGGAGACCCGAGACGGTACTCCTATATGGCAATTTATGGACCTGTCTAGACAGAACTTAGACTATTATCCCCAACCACCACCCTGAGGGGACAATGCGGCAGGAAATTCTTTCATGACCTTTAAATCATTAAGCTCTCAGAGTTCCAAGGAACAGGTTGACCTAGTCGAGGCAAGAGCCTGGCTAAAGGAAATATAGGAATCATTTGAGATTCTAAATGATTGACGAATCACAAAAGACTATTTTTATCACTCACCCTCCTAAGAGAGAGACCACCTGCTGGTGAAAGGCCAAGGAAGGCACGGAGCAAGAGATTATAATAAACTGATTTAAGTCCAGTCAATTGTTTTCGGGAAAGTAATTCCCAAAGATAAGGAGATAGTGTAAAAGCTTTAGAGTCAGAACAAAGGCAGACGAGTATGATAAATTATGAATCTAAGTTGTAAAAGTTGTCAAGATTCGTTCTGAGGACACGAATCCAGAATGACGGGATGTTTGAAATCAATGTTTATGTTGTGTTAGTTCATGAAATAATGATAAGGAAGTTGGGTATGAGGAAACCCTAAAGACTCGTAGTAATAGAAATAGAAAAGTAAGTAATCGTCAGGATGAGGGTGATTCACCATGAGTTAAAATTGATGGTTGAGGGCATAAGAGATACATATATATTATCCCCTGTAAGTTGGGAGGATTCGAAGAAACCTTGAGATAGTTCGAAGGATAAATAATGAGACGCGGATAGACTGAGGAGACAAGAAAGTAAGAAATTAAGAAAATTGGATGAAGGAAGTGACCTTCAAGAATGTGAAGTGTAAGACCGGTGGCTTGATACCCAGGAAGGGAGACGCCAGGTATGAAAGATATCCCAACATTGAGATGACTGTTGAGATAAACAACAAAAGTAAATAAGGAATTATTAAGAAGAAGCTCACGTTGAACACGACCAATATCTTCCAGAACATCCATGTTATCGTTACCAGATTAGGCAAGAAACGCGGATAACCGTTGTTATCTTTTGGAGGCCATTTTGATTAACCTCATTTTGTATACAGATGTTATTGTGAAATTAGGCATTTACTATCGAGGTGGGAATGATTGAATAAGATACCCATATCAGGGATATATGACTTTATTTATCCATGGAAGGATGCTTGTACCTTTTTAAAGGTGGAATTAAGGATAGAACATCGGTAACTTAAAACGAATCCTAGGGGAATGCATAAAGGTTGGCATTTCACCCTTGATAGGGATAGTATGAGTTTTGACAGTATGAATTGGAAAGCATTAAGGTAATAATAACCTTTAAGGATCAGTGGAGAAATTTTTCAGAAGTATATAGACAATGGTTCTAGTAATAGTGAATGGTATTTTGATATGCCCTGTATCTAGGGAATACAGGAGGAACGATTGAAGGATAACCTTAGAGGTTTTATAAGGAAAAAGGTAATATTCAAAATTCTCAAGAATAGAAATGTTGATAAAGGAAATATGACGTAATTATAATGTTGCCAAGTGGGGCACGTGTTAAACCACGAGAAAGTATGGATCGAACCAGTAATGGTCGAAATTGTTCAGGGCAATTAGGACTTAAGATAAAAGATGTTCTAATTATGATTGAGAGTCAGTCATGACAGTGATTAACCTCTAAAGACTGAGGCAATAACTTATGGAAAAATGGTGATTTTTTTTTTACTCATCAGATTTTAAGGAAAGCATTTTCACATAAGCTGTGATTGAAATAAGGTAGAAAATTTATTTGGAGATGGTTAAAGTGACATTGACTGTAAGGAAATTTTACTATCAGGAAAGGCCAAAGAGGTGGCCGACACTTTAAAGGTAAGAGGATAATTATAGGCGCTCGTGCGAGAGGAATACAATGATGATGGTTAAAGCTGTGAAGGTTGTATTATGGTTTGGAAGATTGACATTCCTTCTGATGACTGTGCAATACCCAACCGTAATAGTAGTTGGTAAAGGTTTAATTCGTGTAATCGCCATGAACGGGCTATCTATCTTAGGAGGTCTTATCTTGAGATAAGCCAGAACCATGTTTCAAAAAGGACTAGATGAACCCTTGAGTTAAGTCTTCTATTGAAGGCATATGATTACGAATGGTATTAACCTACTATCGTTGCTTTGATGGAAACTCTTCTGCAATTTTATTTGCTTCATGTCATGTATGTATGTCAGGATCAGGAGTGTTCTTCATGAATCATGAATGGTGATTATGTTACCTCCTTAGAAGGATTAGATACGATATGTATGGACTCCGTATGGTTAGCTATTAAGACTTCATGGAAAATGAATGACTACAGTAGGTCAGTGGTGGACCATGGTAAGGCAGCAATGGTTATGCGAGTATTGAGCTGATTACAACCGTGAGAGTTGTATTGGAATGGGTGTTGAGATTGAGTACCACTAATCGGGTCGTGGTAGTGTATAAGTTATCGTTGATAGACTAATTAAGTAGAGTATCTACCTAGTGAATTATTATTCTTCCTTATCAATAGAGAGTCGTATTATTATACGAGGAAGGTTGCAGTGCAAGCATAGAATTCTAGTAACGATGATGTCTAGAATGAGATCCCAGGTTCGATTTTCGATATCGAGGGAGTTTCAAAGGTAATTGTGTATAAGCTAGAGGAAGTGCATGGGTCCATAGAATGATGGACGGAGTAGCAAATATTTAAGCATGTGAAATGCGATGCGATAATACTCGATGTTGATATAAATACATATATGTTTTGTTCTCCTATGACAAACCTCTATAGTTCAGAGGTAGGTTCCAAGCCAGATATTTTGTGGCAGTATATTTTTTTCATATATACAATTCTCTTCAATTCGTTCTTTTCTCTTCTTTTCATTTCATGTAAGCTGAGAAGAACAACCCTTCCAGAAAGGGGAGGTATTGCCGAATGACTATCTATCTGTGTGATAGAAGCCTAGTAGGATACCAGCTATTGTTTAATTACTTGTCAAGTACTAAAGGCTGGCCACCTTCTGTACTAACTATGCAATGTAACAAGTGTTCATGATCATAGTGATCTCTCAATAAATTCTTTTACTTCTATATGAAGGACTAAGCTTTCGAAGATAGAAGCAGCTGAAAAAGGAGTAGTAAAGTTGTGGTGGTATGTGGAATGGAAACACATTCGTGATACTAAGGTTGACGAGGTTATTAAAAGGTTATAGAACGCTAACGAGCAAAAGTATAACCAGTATAATATTAGGAACAGAAGGTAGTAGCGATTACGAACTGGAAAAGAATGGGTATTGAGAAGCAAAAGCTCTAATGCTAAAAGCTATAATGAGAGTCTGTGCAATAGACTTGAAAGAAATTGGAATGATCACTTAATTCGGATTGAGTTATCTTACGACAATAGATCATATGTCATTATCGAGATGTCGCCTTATGAGATCCTTGAGGGAAGACAATGTCGATCTCCCTTATGTTAGGATGAAGTTGTAGAGCGCAAGATGCTCGGACCCGCAGTAGTCCAAAGGACCAAGGATATGATAGATCTAATCAGAGGACGGCTGGTAGTAGCCCAAGATGGTCATGATAAGTATGTTGATTTGACACGAAAGGATAAAGAGTATGAAATAGGGGACCTAGTAATGTTATAGGTATCCCTTGGAAAGGATTGATGAGGTTCGGAAAGAAAGGAAAGCTAAGTCTACAATTTGTTGGACCCTTGGATATATTAAGACGTTTAGGAAGTTAGCATATGAGCTAGCCCTACCCCCGAACCTGTAGCAAGTTCATAACGTGTTTCACGTATCAATGTTAAGGAAGTGTAATTCAGATGCCAGATAAATAGAGGCATATGAGCGCATAGATATGCAACCCGACGTAACCTATATGGAGCAACCAGGAAGGGTTATAGAGTGAAAAGGAACGAGTGCTTAGGAGAAGGGTTATCAAACTAGTAAGAGTTTGATGGTAGAACCACAATGTGGGAAAATTGACTTGAGAGTTAGAAAGTGCAATACTAAGAAAGTATCCCTATTTATTTCTATCTGATTCCGGGACGGAATCCTTTTAAGGAGGGGAGACTGTAATAACCCCAATTTTTGGAAATTTTTGAAACCCTTATGAATAGTGTTTTTGCTGAATGAGAAAACTGTTCATGCCACGCTATGTAGGGGTTCTGTTATTGATCTTATGGGATATTATTAGTACTCTATGTGGTATATAAGTGTATGTAAAGATCGTCAGAATCCAATTCTGAACACTTGGATTTTTCCCGGAAATCCACTAGATACGGAAAGAATTGAGAAAAAGGTAACAGGATAAAAGGATTTAAATTAAAGGATTATAGGAGAGGATCATAAAAGGAATACAATATATTGAGAAAGGTTAAGGGAACCTAAGTAATAAGATCCCGGGTATGATCCCTCAAACGATAAACAAGAACGAAAGATAAGCGAACCGTAAAACAAATAAGTGACCAAGAGACAAGCTTGTACAAGAAGCCAGGGACTGTGACATCATCAAACCACAAGGTGTGGACAAGTGGGAGCATTATGACATGTGCAAGGTGACATAAGCATGACATGGGAAGGAAGGAGGTGTGGTGGCTTTGTAACCACACAAATTCAAGGGCAAGAAGGTAATTGACTAAAACAAGCACAAAAACCAAGCAACCAAGCCAAGTAAAATCATTTTCATCAAAAATCAAAAGCAACCAAGGCTTTGTTCTTCATTGCTCACGGCTTTTCACTATTCAAAAGGCAAGAGAAATTCAAAATCCAAGATCCAAGCTTCCTAAATTGGTAAGATAATTCCCTAATCATCTTCATGCTTAGTTAGGACTATATCATGAGTTTAAGCCATTAATTCCTTCTCAATCTTCTTCATTTAATCAAAGAAGAAGAAAATGAATAGTGTTTTCAAGTTTTTTAACTTGAACTTTTCTTGGTTTTCTTGAAGATCCAAGCATTCTTAAGACTTCTCCAAGCTTCTTAAGGCTTCCTAGCTCCACCCACCACTTCAAGGAAGGTATACCATCTCCAAACCCTAGATTCCTATATAGTATAAGATGATTTTGATTAGTGGGTTGATATTGTAGCTTGTTGTTATGATTTAGAGTTTGGGATTTGGAATGGTAGTGAAATGGAATGGTAATTGTTGTGGTTTTGATTTAAAGGAACTTAAGTATGATTAAAGTTAAGTTTAAGCATAAGTATGAATGATTAAATTGAATTGGTTGGGGTTGTTATGATGTGATAAGGATGGATGTTGGTTGTATGATTGATTTGGGGTTGATTTGTGGTTGGTATTGAATGGTTTAAAATTTGGGAAATCGCGTAAACATAGCCGTCGTAACGTCCGATTTTCTTTGGACTGTTTTTGTGCATAGCATTAGGACCCGAGAACCCCCTGCTAGATTATGACCACTGCCATGTTTAGATAGCTCATGTTACGAGCTTCGTTTTGATATGTAGTTCGTTCGATTCCAATGCACGGTTTAGGAGAAACGACCGTTTCAAGTAACGGCGTTTCGCGAACGAAACTTTTCCCCTCGCCTTACTTTGAAACATAGGTTAAAGACCAAAAAGGGTTAATTAATGTATGAAACATTTAGGGTAAGTGTGTTAGGCAGTTGGTAAGACACTCGCGAAGGAATCGCTTTAAAACTCGTAAAGGTTAAATTATTAAAAATGGTGGAGCCGAGGGTACCCGAGTGACTTAAGCGAATCAGTGAGCGCAAAATGAGCGTTAGAGTCTAAGTTAGTTAAAGTATAGATTTACAAGTGACTTTGGTTTAATTCCAACTTACTTGTTGTTTATAGGTTACCAGACTCGTCCCGAGCCATTCGTAACCCCCAGTCGCTCAGGCAAGTTTTCTACCCGTTATACTGTTGTTGTGATGAATATATGTATATGCATTATCTTGCGATAGATGCATGTTGGTTAATTAGCAAATGTTGCAATATATTGAAGCATGCTGATATGGTATATATGCATGCCTGTTTCATATTCTTGCCATATATATCTGTTGGTTCAGTTGATAATACCTATGCTAGAGGATAGCGGTAACTTGCATATACCCTTAGTATAGGGACCCAAAGGTGTAAATATTTTCTAAAACCGGGAGTCGAGGATCCCGAGTACATTTTGTATATATGGATATGGATATATATATATATATATTTATATATATGGTTATAGTTTTTCCAAACTATTAAACGAATAAGGTTTATTCGATAACTTTAAACTTTATTTTATTATTGAGTATTATTTCGAATATTATTCGAGGACTTATGACTCCTTTATATTATTTATTGAATATTACTTGGATATTCATTTGAGGATGTATGACTCCTTTATTTTATTTAATGAATATTATTTATAATATTCATTCGAGGTATTATGACTCAGCTTATTTATTAAATGAATATTATCTTGAATATTCATTCGAGGACTTATGACTCTTTTATATTATTTAATGAATATTTTTGAATATTCATTTGAGGATCTATGACTCCGATTATTTGCTGAAATATATTCTTTATTTTATTAAAGAATAAGGTGTAAATAATCAAACTTATTTTCGATTATTCAAATAAAGATAATACTTTTATATAAGTATATCTTTGGTTATTTAATACTCGTTTCAAGTATAAATTTCAATACTTCTACTTCAATTATTTTTATAAAGATTATTCTTTATGGGAATATTATTTAATTAATAATATTCAGTCATTTTCTAAATATTCTGGGGACTGATTTACTTCATTAAATCAGCTTTACTCCAAACACTCTATAAAGTGTTTTCGAGTCTTCAAAATGATTTTTAAAAGATAGAGCGGATCCCAAAACTCATTTTTATATTTAAGATCTTCCTTTTAAAGGGGATTTAAATACTCGTTCAAAACTTGAGGGATCCGGCTCAGTGGTGTATTTTACATTCGCAACGAGGTTGCTGTTTTGAGAAAACATCTTGATTACTTGCCCATCGTTCGGGAAGTAAGTCCATCTATTGAGTCGGCATAAGCAACATGGGCTCAGTGGGCGTCCATGATAGTGTAAGTGGCTCAGTGGGAGTCCATCAAATGCATAAGTGGCTGAGTGGCAGTCCAGCATAAGGTCCTAATTATGACCAGGGTGATGACCAGTGGGGAATTCGTCCATCTACTAGTAGAAAAGGTTACTAATGGGTATCTTTGCCTGATCAGCAAGATATCTGGTTTATGCCAAAGGTTTTCTTTTCCTTCCAAATTCATTGGATATTGCAACTCTGTTCATACTTTACATAACAGAGGTTCCAGGAAATGTTTTAGAGATATATATATGTGGATATATATATATCGGAACTAAATAAAGTATCTCATAACTTTTTCATTCAATAATATTTCAAAGATTGAATCTATTCAAATCTTGTCTTGTAGTCTCATCTATGTGATGAACTTTTGAAACTGATTATAACTTGAACGGTGGTAGTTCAAGTAGTATTGGGAAAGATATAAGTATATTGGGGTATTTGGTAACCTCATCTTTTAAACTTATATCTAATTAATAATTGTCTTATGAATGACAAAGATTTTCAGAAAAAAACGTTGAGACAAGGTTAGATATATGAGATCACCTTGCAACGATATTTTTTATACAGTTATACACTGGGACTTTGTGTATATTATGCATGGAAGAGGACTTCCAATATTTTGAAAAGTATATGTATATATATATATACTGAATATTTTGCGACTTCATCGTATTAAGATATCAACTTGGTTCATTTCTTTTGACCAAGACTTTCATGAGTACTAAGAGAAGGCTCATATACTATTAATCATTATACATATTATTTTGGTGGGCTTGCTGCTCACCCTTGCTTTCTTCTTTCATCACACAACATCAGATAGACAAGATGAACCGGACCAAGCTCCCGATTCGCAAGAGGTTAGGAGACGTTCCGCAGTTTTCTAGAAGCACTGATGCCGCCATAGCTGAGGTAGGAACTACCAATAGGCTAGGCTTTCAACTTTTGATGTATCAGATTATGTATATTTATGAATTGTAATAATGGCAAAGAAATGTAAATTTATTCAGAAACCTGTTTAAGGTGTATTGGCATATAATTGTGGAATAAAATGACTTGTGGTTATTTTTGGATGTTCATCTCTGAGACTATAATGTGTGGTGTGTGTGTTTATTGTGGGGTCACAGTACAGAGTAGTTGAGTAATTATTAAGATTGGGTGTTATTAAGGGAAATGGAACTCGTGACAACCCGGATCCCCGACCCCGGATCTGGGGGTGTTACAATTATTCTTAATAATAAATGAAAAACCATCCACATCCAACATAGGAATAGAAACAATATTCCTCACAATAGAGGGAACATAATAACAATTATTCAAAATAATAGTCTTGCCCGTAGGCATATGTAAACTAAATGATCCTACAGATATGGCTGCAACCCTTGCTCCATTGCCCATACGTAGAATCACCTCATCTTTTTCAAGAGTCCTACTTCCCTTTAGTCCTTGCAACGAATTGCAAATATGAGAACCACAGGCGGTATCTAATACCCAAGTAGAAATTTGACCTAGTGACATATTAACTTCGATCATGAACACGCCTGAATCAGAAGCGACAGTCTCACTACCCTTCTTCTTCAATTCTGCAAGGTAAACCTTGCAGCTCCTCTTCCAGTGCCCCAACTTGTTACAGTGAAAAAAAACAGCTAAATTAGGACCAGTCAACTTGTGAGCATCTAGTATGATTCGGAGTGATAGTGTAGAAGACATGACGAATATAGTAAATCTGTATATGATAAACACATAACAACACTTAGCAAATATTCAATTTCATTTCAAAAACACTATATGAATCGGGTCTTTATTCATAAGTGTCTCCCACTAGTTTATCTAATTTTTTTTTCAACCCCCTAAGTGAAAATTAAGCATTCATAATGCTAGTGGGAATAGGGATCCTACATTCCATCACACAACCTCGGTTGTGGCACGAAACGTCATGTGATGTTCAATAGGCAGACAACTCTTGTCAATTACATCTTATGTTATTCCCTAATATAAGTTTAGCCTCTTGAATAATTGAGTCACGGCTGTGGCATGACACACTCAATAGTCTAAGTCAAGTCTAACCCAATATTTCGTACAATTATATCAGTCTCCAACGGCCCACGGCTGTAGCACGTACCGACCTTTAGACTCTAATTCAATGTACACATCTCTATGTAATAGACAAGTATTTCTTATTTCGAAATCAAAGCCCTCGGCTGTAGCACGAAATGACAATGATTTAAAAATAAGAACCACTTTCTACCATGTTGGAAGGCTATGACCGACACAAGCCCATTGTGTCATTGGCCAATTACTGCTTGATATTATTTAATTTTAGAGGGATTATATAATGTTACAATCATAATCATATTATAAAGAGATTCTTCCTTTTAAATTAAATATTTCAAATCAATAATCGATAATCAGATGATTCCCAGATCGGGTGGAGCATTGTCAAGAGGCGTCACTTAATAACCCTTTCTTACAGATAGAAATCTGTTGTTGACAGAATCTTCCTTTCTCTCAATATTGAAAATTTATATTCAATTACGTGTTTCATAAACACAAGAATCTCATGATCGTATTCATAATATTTATTGTTAAGGCAAGAAACGATTCCTATTCTAGATTTTCTAGAGCACGCCTTATATTGATTTAAGTTCACCTAAATCTATCGTCGCATGGTAAACATAGGCATATATCTCATATATAAAATTAAATAAACAAGTAAATGTAAAGTGCAATAAAGTAAATGTGTTTGGTTATGGCCCCATCCTATGTGATCTTTATCAAGCTCATGATAAAGATCAAGGTCAATCTAATATGGTGATGGAAATAAATACAACTACTTATTACATAAGTCTTTTTCTTTGTTTAGACTTCTTGTATGCCTCGTCTTCTTCTTTGTATCACCTCCATTGGATAGCCTTCTTGAGTCTTCAATTACATTACATGATTGAAAGTAAAACTATTCTAATGAACTTACAAGAATAACTCGAGTTACATTCGAGATTTATGATTACAAAGATTGACGACATGCAAGTCGTATTTAAAACCAAAACCAAAACCAAAACCAAAACCAAAACCAAAACCATTACACTAAGGTCGAAAGGCCATAACCATCCATCATGCTCATACAACATATAAAAGCATGTTAAAACACATAATCTGATCTTAACATATCATATTATCCATGATCTAATCATTAAAAGAAAATATGACAAAAATCAGAAAAATCAGAATCAAATCAGAAAAACAAGAATCACTGTTTACGGGCAGTAAACGATGTCAAACGCCTTACAGACTAGTCGTTGATAGTTTTTGCTATCAGTTTTGTTCAGACGCTCATTTACCTATGGAATAGTGTATTCGTTTGCGTAAATCGGACACCAGACCCAGATTTCAGCAAATCTGCAGCAGCCAATTCAGAATCCGTATCTAATGTGATTCTCATAATTAGAACAAACATAAATCATGTATATATCAGTATATATACAGATTACATAATCATCTTATGATTATACAACTCACATGAATATCATATATTCAAAACCATACATATATAAGCATATTATATCAACATCAAATCATGGCGAATCACGTACATGCTCATATATCGAAAACAGTTAAACACATAAATGAATTAAAAACTTTTCACAAGTAGCTCTGATGCCATTGAAGGGTTTTTAGCACATAAACGCAGCGAAAACTGTAAATTTAAATCTTAAAAAAAAATAAAACCCTCCGCAGGATCCATGCGAAAAATAATATTTAATTCGTGGTTCAGTATGTTTACCTTAAGAAGCTTTACGTTAATGGAAAGATGGAGGTCTTTAATGGCGATCCAAAAATGATGAACGGAGATCCTTAGCAGCTGCTCCTCAAGTGTGAAGCACTCCACCGGTATCCACCAAGAAAACGATGTAATGAAGGAGGAGGAGATGGAGAGAATTAGGGTTTTGTAAATCTTTTTGGTTGAGGCAAAAATAGGGTCTATAATAGTATATTTATAGGCAAAATTTTCAGCTGAAAATTTTCCCATAAAATATTATTATTATTAACCCTTTATTATTCTCACTAATAATTAAAACACCTTTTAATTATTAATCCTTTTTTCTAAACTCTTTAGAAATAATTCTCTCACTTGATTTAATTTCCAAAAATTAAATTCTTAATTAATAATATTAAGAACCTTTTCTTAATTAATTTATAAGTAATTAAATCTCATTTAATCAATTATTAAATTTGCCAATTAATTATTTATTTCATAAATAAATAATTATCAGCCATTATTAATTAATTCCTCCACCATTAAATCATTCTCTTTTATGGTGTGACCCTGTAGGTTCAATATTAAGCCGGTAGTAGAAATAAATAATAATAAAACTATTTTATCATTATTTATATAAATTCTCTAATTCATTAAATATGATTAATTAATTAATCATATTTATTCTACATCGTGAGGGATACTTCTCAGCATATCGCGACTATCCGGATAATACGAATTCACTGCTTAGAATACCAAGAACCTATTCAGTGAGTAGTTACCGCACAATCAATTCCTTCTACCCTGCAATGTCACGATTAAATACAAGGCATGGAACTTATGTCAAGCCTATCTTATTTAATCACTTGCTTTCCCATTCACTATGCTTAGTTCTATTTAATATAAATTAGAAACTCCTTTCTAATTTCATTCACTCTGGCCAGAGATTCCTGAACTAGCATAAGTGGATCAGCATTGACATTCTCTTCCTTCACTGGAAGGGGTAGATCCTTTATTGATCATACACTATCTTCGTGTACAAATTCCTATACCGAGTAGAGCCCTTATAATTGTCCCTTGAGACTAAGAACTAAACCAAAGCATAGTTCAGTGTAGACAAGATGACTATGATGACCTCAAGTCTAAGGATACTTGTACAACTATCACTATGTGAACAACTGCTAACACGTGAGTGAACTCCATCAGTTGTTCAGCTGTGTGAGTCATGTTCAGTAAACTTATTCTATAATAAGCACCTACATACTAGCTATAGTGTCACCACACAAATGTCTATGAGAACAGACATCCTTCATAATGAAGCAAGCATAGTATGTACCGATCTTTGCAGATTATTAATTACCAGTTAGTAATCCTACAACCAGGAACTATTTAAGTTTAGAGTTATCATCTTTTAGGTTTCATTATTATGATCTCATCACAATCCATAAAAATCTTTACTCTAAACTGTGGTATATCTTATTTAAACATTTAAATACATAGAGCCCGTAATAAAAACAAAACAAGTCGTTTATTAATATCAATGAAATCAAAACAGATTACATAAAAGTTATTCCTAAATCCTCGTACATGATTAGACTTAGGACATATCTCTTTCAGAGGTGAGCTGAAAATAAGGTCCACTATGACACCAAAGCAATGTCCAACATGGAAACAGACTCCTATACGGAAGGATCCATAATCCGCCGTCTTGAGGAGTCCTACTTACCTCTCTAAGTTGGAGATTTTTCCACCAAATCTCATAACCTAAGTATAACCCTAAACTCAACATCTATATAAAGGACTATAACCCTTCAACTTAGAACTATATTTTTTGCTTGATTCTCACAACACAGAGATATGTAGGCATCTTGTGAGGACCGTCTAGTCCCGAACATAAACACATCGATTAAAACTCGAAACTCAACAAACCTGATAAGTGGCATTTTATACCACTTAGAACATTTTATAATGGCTTGAATTGATGTTTTGAAATCAAGTATTTTGTGTATTTGATGCGTTTTTCTAGTGTTTGTGCATTTCAGGGTATTACTTGCATTTGTGGGGAGATTTCATCAAGAATAAGCTTTAGTATGTGCTTGGCATTGTAAGTGGGAAGTTAGGAGCAGAATGCAGCAAAGAACGGGAGCAAAAAAATGAATTTTCCAGAAAGGTGCTGGGCGCCCGCTCAGTCTGGCTGGGCGGCCGCTTAGGAAGCTGGGCGCCCGCTCAGGATTGCTGGGCGGCCGCTCAGGGGTGCGAAATTAGAATATGATTTTTAGAGTTCTTATTCTGCTGGACTTCTGACTTCTTAGATGGCTGGGTTTTGTGGGGTTTCTATATAAGTAGTTTTCAGAGACGTTTCACGTGTGTTGAATCGTGGTATTAATCAAGGAGCAAGGAGATAAAGAAGAAGACCTTTTTAGCACATCGCAACGAAGAGGAAGCATAGTTTTCTTATGATTCTTTTATTCGTTGTATCAGTGGATGCTAGTTTTCTTTGCTTTGAACATATTTACTCTTGTGATGTACTCTGGTTTAATATAAGTAGTTTTATTAATTATTCTCGTGTGTTATTATCATGTTTACATATGAACCCATAATGACGATGAGTTCAATCATGGGCTAATCGTGATCATGGGGTCGTAACAGATTTATTATGGAATTCTTTAGTTAGTTGTTTAATACCTTAGTGTGTGATGATTGTATGATATCTAGTATTGGTTGTGCTTATTCGTCTTATGTGCATCGCGAACATATAAGATAGGGTGTTAATCTCTTGTGAAGCGATGGTGGATCTTATCTGCTTGGGACAACTGGTGACAGTGTTCACTGATCATGCGGCCATTCACTATTTGGTTTCCAAGAAGGATTCGAAGCCTAGACTTTTGTTGGGTGCTCTTACTAGAGGAATTTAAGTTAGAGATCAAGGATCGAAAAGGTACTGAGAATCAAGTAGCTGACCATCTCTCTAGATTGGAGAATCCCGATTCTACTTCACAGGATAAGACATTGATCAATGAATCTTTTCTGGATGAGCAGTTGTTCGCAGTTCAGGAGGAAGAGCCATGGTTTGCAGATATTGTGAACTATCTTGTCAGTAACATAATGCCTCCTAATATGAGTACAGCTCAAAAGAAGAAGTTTCTGCATGAGGAAGTGGTACATGTGGGATGAACCGTATTTGTTTAGACAAGGAGCTGACCAGTTCATCAGGAGATGTATCCCATTCTGTGAGGCGGAGGGGATATTATGAGACTGCCACTCCACAGTTTATGGTGGACATTATGGTGGTGAAAAGACAGCAGCTCGTATTCTGCAAGCAGGTTTTTTCTGGCCTACTTTGTTTAAGGATACTCATCAGTTTGTTTTAAGGTGTGATCATTTCCAAAGAGTGGGGAATCTTACGAGGAAGGATGAGATGCCGTTAAATGTGATGCTTGAAGTCGAGGTCTTTGATGTTTGGGGAATCGATTTCATGGGACCATTTGTCTCATCCTGTAATAATCAGTACATCTTGCTGGAAGTTGATTATGTCTCAAAATGGGTAGAAGTCAAGGCTCTACCGATGAATGATGCAAAGGTAGTGTTGAATTTTCTTCATACGCAGATTTTCACAAGGTTTGGAATGCCACGAGTAATCATAAGTGATGAGGGGTCGCATTTCTGCAACCGTAAGTTCACTTCTATGATGCAACGCTACAATGTGAATCATCGTGTTGCTACTGCCTATCATCCGCAAACGAATGGTCAAGCGGAAGTGTCTAATAGAGAGATCAAGCGCATTCTAGAGAAAGTTATTTGTCCGTCAAGAAAGGATTGGTCTTTAAAGCTCGATGAAGCTTGTTTGGGCTTATAGAACAGCATACACGACTCCACTTGGGATGTCCCCGTTTCAACTTGTTTAGGGTAAGGGATGTCATTTACCTGCGCAGCTTGAGCATAAGGCTTATTTGGCGTTGAAGAAGTTGAACCTTGATCAAGATGCAGCTGGAAAGAAGCGAATGCTTCATTTAAATGAACTTGATGAATTTCGACTACAAGCGTACGAGAACAACAAAATGTACAAGGAAAAAGTGAAAAGGTGGCACGACAGGAAGCTATATCCTAAGTCATTTGTGCCGGGGCAGCAAGTTCTTTTATTGAACTCTCGTCTCCTGACTTTTTCCTGGAAAGTTGAAATCAAGGTGGTCTGGACCTTTTATTGTCAAAACTGTGTTTCCACATGGAGCTGTGGAGATTTTTGAGAATGATCCGGGCCAAGCATTCAAGGTTAATGGTCAGCGTTTGAAGCATTACTATGGAGACATGGCAAACCTGGGAAGTGGTTAGTGCCGTTTTATTGTCAACTTGAGCAAGGTATGCTACGTCAAGCTAATGCCGTAAAAGAAGCGGTTTTTAGGAGGCAACCCAAGACTTATTGTTATAAAAACCCTTAGGAATCAATAACCTATCCAAAAATACAAAAAAAATCAGAAAAAGGGCAAGAATTTTTTTTTCCAGTCAACATCTGGCCGCCCGCTCAGCTCTGCTGGGCGGCCGCTCAGGATGCTGGGCACCCGCGCAGCTTTGCTGAGCGGCCGCTTAGCCCCCGAATTTCTGAATTTTTTTTAGCCTTATAAAATCCAAAAAAAATCAGAAAAATCAAAAAATCAAAACACAAACCCACAACCCACGAATTTTTTTCCCATTAACCCACGTTTTTTCCCTCAAACCCCACTCCTAATCAATTTTTAACCCTAATTCCTACCCTATATATACATACAACTATTCCATATACTCTCCCATATACTTTCAACCTTAAAACTCTCTCCCATATTCAAAAACACAAATCTTAAACACTTTTTCTCAGTTTCAATGGCACCCAAGAGAGCCCGAACTATTGATAGCAGCAGCACTGTGCCTACCGCTGATTCTTCAAGGGGTACTGCTGCGAGACCTCGTTTTTTTGATAGGGCTGCTGAGGAGGAGTATACTAGGCTTCTGGGTAAGCCGATTTTGAAGGAGAGGGGATTCTTACCATCGGGGAGGGATGGTGAGTTGTTGTCAATAATTGCGGAAAAGGGGTGGATTTCTTTTTGTGAGTCGCCGGAGGCGGTTCCGATGAGCGTGGTCGCGAGTTTTATGCGAATGCAAAGGCTGAGAAGAATAGGTTTACTATTGTTCGTGGGCTTACAGTGGATTATAATCCTGAGGCGATTCGCCGTGTGATTGGGCAGCGACAGCGGAAGCCCACAGAGAAGAATTGGAATGAGAAGCCCTCCGAGGAGTTTGAATTTGAATTTGATTTGTGCTACTCTCTGTCAGCCGGGCACGGTTTGGAAGTTCAAGACTGGAACTAACGAGTATCGTTCTTTTCCGGTGATTGCGATGAATAGGTATGCCCGCGCATGGAATGCCTTTATTTATGCTAATATTCTGTCTACTTCACATGCACATGAGGTTACAGTTGAGCGAGCAAGGTTGTTATGAGGTATTTTGAATGAAGAGTATTATGTGGACCTTGGTGAGTTCATCTACAAGGAATTCTGAAGTTTTTAAGGGGAGCGAAGCACATGAACATCCCTTATGCATCTACGGTCACGAAGCTATGCCGAGCGGTGGGACTTCATTGGCCTTCTCACGAGCAGCTTGCAGATGCCAGCCGCTCCTATTAATTCAGGGACTCTGAATGCGATGCAGGAGTGGACGAGTGGAGAGCCCGAGGAGCATGGGATGAGTTATCATCTTCCAGGAGGACGTCCAGCAGCTGGTGCTACCATGGCTAGGCCGGGGCGTGATGAGACAGGCTCTTCTAGAGCTCATGAGGGTGCTGGGATGGCTGATGCCCAGTATAGGAGGCTGCCGAGGAGGATGGATGCTATGTACGAGACGCAGAGTAGGTTTGCTCAGGAGCTCACCCTTGCACTTGGGACTGCTTTTAGAGGCCTTGGAGCTGACATCCAGTGGCCCGTTTTTGGTGAGGACTCTGCTTATCCTCCTCCTGATACTCCACCCTCTGAGGGTGATGATGATGATTTCTCCGAGTAGGTATACCCTGTGTTCCTTTCTACTACCTTTGTTGGGGACAGTGAAGATTTTAAGTTTGGGGGTGGTAGTTAAGGAATATTTTTGTGTGTGTGTCATGTAGTTGTATATTCATGATAGTTTAGTTCATATAATTGCATATTTTTGCCATATAGTTTTTTTATTTTATTTTATAGCTTTATTTATCATGTCATTTAGCTCATGCATATACCATGATCCCTTTTGTGTTGCTTTACCAATTGAGTTGTGATATTGATGCGAGTGTAGTGATAGCGTTAGAGTGATGTTGAGTCTTGTAGGCTGACATGCATGCTAGAAACACTTGTAATTTCACTAAGTCTTAGAAAATGCTTAAGGACTAGATTGTTGTCATGGTTTGATGGTTTTTGAGGATTAATCTATTGATTATGCTTAGAATTTATAATAGGTTCTTAATGATAAAAGGCATGAAAAGAAAAAAGTTGGGGTAAAAATTGGAATTCATTGCTAATTGTGGCTAGGCGTCAAATGGATAGTAGCCGGCTCGTATTTTTATGCGAGTAGTCTAGGGTTGAGCAAGATGGAGCGAAACGCACTTGCTCAGAAAAATAAAAAAAAAAAAAAGAAGAAAAAGAAAAAAAATATAAATAGTTAATGCATAATTGATCACGAGTGGGCTCTTTGCTATTCGAGTTATTAAGTTCTTAGGGGACTTTGTGCCTAGTGACCTAAGACTTTTATAGTCTGGGATCCGCTAACCTAACGCTCGCTAAATGGATGCCATTGTATAAGTCTTTTGTGGACCTCACTCATTGCACGGTCAAATAAGCATTGTTGTTGTGTTGAATAAAAAGCATGATTCCGCAATAAGCTCCAGTAATCTTAAAGTGTTTAAGTCATTTTGTGCCTAGAATTTTATTCTTCATATAATCATGTGATTACCTTGAGGATAATCGAGTTATGATAATTGATCTAGTTTCGAAGCATATCTGTTAAGCATTCGCACACACCACGTTTCTGGTTGTATGTTAGTTTGCATGATTTGATTGATCTTTATTCGCCTAATTGCATTTGTTGAGATGACATAAGTTGGTTGGTTTGGTCGTAGTAAGGGGGATCGCTGCATTTCATATAGATTGCATTCATGCTATTTTTATTTTATTTTTGAGTCTGTGACGCTTGAGGACACGCATCGATTTAAGTTTGGGGGTGTGATAAGTGGCATTTTATACCACTTAGAACGTCTTATAATGGCTTGAATTAATGTCTTGAAATCAAGTATTTTGTGTATTTGATGCGTTTTTCTAGTGTTTGTACATTTCAGGGTATTACTTGCCTTTGTGGGGAGATTTCATCAAGAATAAGCTTTAGTATGTGCTTGGCATTGCAAGTGGGAAGTTAGGAGCAGAATGCAGCGAAGAACGGGAGCTAAAAAAATGAATTTTCCAGAAAGGTGTTGGGCGCCCGCTCAGCCTGGCTGGGCGGCCGCTAAGGAAGCTGGACGCCCGCTCAGGATTGCTGGGCAGCCGCTCAGGGGTGCGAAATTAGAACATGATTTTTAGAGTTCTTGTTCTGCTGGACTTCTAACTTCTTAGATGGCTGGGTTTTATGTGGCTTCTATATAAGTAGTTTTCAGAGACGTTTCACGTGTGTTGAATCGTGGTATTAATCGAGGAGCAAGGAGATAAGGAAGAAGACCGTTTTAGCACATCGCAACGAAGAGGAAGCATAGTTTTCTTGTGATTCTTTTATTCATTGTATCAGTGGATGCTAGTTTTCTTTGCTTTGAACCTATTTACACTTGTGACGTACTCTGGTTTAATATAAGTAGTTTTATTAATTATTCTCGTGTGTTATTATCATGCTTACATATGAACCCATGGTGACGATGAGTTCAATCATGGGCTAATCGTGATCATGGGGTCGTAACGGATTTACTATGGAATTCTTTAGTTAGTTGTTTAATACCTTAGTGTGTGATGATTGTATGATATCTAGTATTGGTTGTGCTTATTCGTCTTATTTGATTCGCGAACATATAAGATAGGGTGTTAATCTCTTGTGAAGCGACGGTGGGTCTTGAGATTTAGAACTTGCCATGCTAGCATAGGTTCATGTATGTGTATGCATGATTAGTGGGTAACTCTAACCGTTTTACTTGCCCTGTGTAATCATAAGGAATAACTTGTGCTTAATTCGTTATGTTGTCAAATTCTGTAGACATATAGGGTCTCAACATAATTGATGTCTATTCAACTTCTATCTTAATTGTGGATGTTTGGTAGAATGGTATTAGTACAACGAAAGTTGGCTTTTATCAGTTTCAGTGTTGTTCGATTAATTTCATCACCGTTACATGCTAAGGGTAATAACAATAACTATTGAAGGAAGTAGTAATGAAGTTATGATCTTATGCGTGTTTAATATGGTTAATTCAAGTGTCAATTAAGTGTTTAATTCTCATAGTTAATTCTAGTTAATAATTAGTTAATCAAATCTACGTGTTATTGTCTTGACATTGAGAAGTAATCATACATTGGTGAGTAAGTATTAATTGAATATAATTAGTCTGCGTCTCTGTGGGAACTAGACTAGAAATTATTCTATATTACTTGCGAACGCGTATACTTGCGTGTATTATTAGCGCGTGTTTTCCGCCCTAACAAAACCTAGCATTAATTTCAAACGAAACCCTAGTTTTTATTTTACAATACTTGTGGTGGTTTATTTTGCTACAATTCCATGTTTGGTAATTGATGTTTTTGGCTTTTAAAAATCATATGTTATATTAGTTGGTATTTATGATTATATGTTAGATTTCAAAATATTCAATTTAAAAGGTTGTAGGAATTAGGGGGAGTTTATTTCCTTCCGAAAATATGTGTGTGATTATAAAAATGGGAGATTGAGCCCCTTAAAATTTTGATGATCACACTATCAGTAAGCTGTTAGCTTGTTATTAGATACCATGAGCAAACTAAGTTGATTGATATATTTTGTTATGCTGACATTGTTTTCCAGAACACTATCAGCTAGCTAACAAGAATTTATTAGGCCTTATCAGCTTGCTATAAGCCTCTACGCAGAATTCATCATTTTAGATCAACTTACTCAGCTATTTTCAAGGAGATATTGCATGATATGTTTTGTAAGGACTGTAATATACTTATATAAGTAGTGTATACCATTAGAGCTCAATTTTATTTAAAAAGGCTTTATCTAAATGTTTTCCTTAATAATATGTAGTTGATTTCAAATGCATTTCTCTACAAAAGAACTACCCTATTCTTTCATTTTTCATATTCACTAAAGATATCAGATTGATTGTTATGCTTCATTTTATCTTTAGTTTAAATGTATTTTAGATTGTTTAACGATCAAATTGAAACTAACAACATACGAGACTTGGTCAAGAATGCTGTTAAAAGATATTTGAGAGTTAACCGGATCTATAAATACATTCGGGTATACTCACTACTAGACTGAGCCTCGAGTATACTCCAACTATTTTCATATAAATATAACTACACTTATTGAATATCTTTTAGATTCGAACTCTAGAAATGCACGAGTATATTAATATATTGAGTTGATAGTTCATGTTGTAACTTTCCATCAAACTTGTATTATCAAGGTGTAATTGTTGTTGTTGAGTAATGAGTTTGGATAACAAGGGTTCATAAATTTAGTTTGTTGGAGGAGACTATACAGTACTTGGGTTAATGTAAGTCTTATTGGGCATTTGAATCAAGGAACGAGGTTATCAACAAACTGATATCAGGAACAAGAGAAAATATGAGATATATTATTAAATCTTGTAATCGTATCATTTCATTGATTAATAATATATTCTCTTACTAATACTTATAATGTTATAAGTAGTATGCACTCTTATATAATCTCGAGTTACCAATAATCAACCTAATAATTTAGGATTAGTACAAGATAATCCTCACAAACTTAACTATAATAATAATAATAATAATAATAATAATAATAATACTAACAATAATAATTATTTTAAAATTGAAAATCAGAAAATTTAAGATTCAAGATAATCCATAAAGATCAATATAACTTGTACAACTCCAGTGAGTTGATATACATGAGTCAATAAATGCATATATTCCACATCCATTTTTCTCCATGTTATTTATAATATGTCTAAACTTCTGTATGCATAATTTGTATTGTACATGTAATTTATTTATGTGTAAAATAATTTAATCTTTCTAGTTTTGGATAAAGATATGACATTATAGAACAAAACAACAAAGAACAGTGACTACACTTTTCACGAAAGCATAAATGAACGACATCTATACCCCGAACTAGTTCATCATCCATTTTGGACTACTCTGTAACATTTAAAAAATTGAAACAAATGTATGTCTTAATCTTCTTCTTTCATAGAGCACGTCAATTATGAGCGTGATGAATACTAACAAGATTGTGAAGTATATATGATAAACCCACGCGTTTTTTTAAATATGATTGATTTTATCAACCACGTATAGAGCACATCACTTGATATTGTGCCAAACTACCAATCTAGTTATTCACAAGATTACAAACGATATATTATAGGCATCACCTAAATTTTTATGTTTCATAAAATATTCAACATCGCGTACCACATATTCTTGAAGTGTATGGAGCACATCATTTATTGGTGTGTAAATATGACTATTTACAAGATTTTAAAGAATTTATCATAATTTCTAGCTAAATTATTTTAAATCTGCATGATTTTTACAACAATATTTAATATTAAAATACGTGTATAAACTAAATCATTTACGGGGGTTCCAATCTAGCTATGTATAAGATTTTGAAGGATATGTACTAATTTCACTTAAAATCTGTCTAAATTTGCATATTTTATAACAATGTTCAATGTCAACCTACGTCGTTGTGCGAATATAGTGCATCTTATCGAGTATTTTTATAGAGTCTATCATTTATCTGTGTGCAAATCTTAGTATTTACAAAATCTTAAAATACATGTTATAAACTCTAACTACATTTGTGTGATTTTATAACAATATCTTGATATAAAGCACAACATTTTTAATCTGGTTATATACACGATTTTGAGTGATATATGATAATTTCAGCTTTGGAAAGTATTTGAATCATTCAATAACAATATAAACGTTAACTTATACGTATATAACATATCATTCACGATCGTGTCAATTTTAACATATATCTTCAATATTTTAAAATTTTATGAGGAATAAGAGAACTTTTCAGGTAGAGATCAGGGATTGGGGGAAAAATATATAAACATTACCAGGATCGGGGCCCGATCCCTGAACCTTATTTTAAATAACATAATATATACAATATCATATAAATAATTAATTTTTTTATTTAGTTATATCATAATTACATAAAAAATTGCAACAGATCCTATAAATAAATATCAATCCAAATTAAGGTTAATAAATACTCTTAAATTTAAAGTAAGTTTATAAATGATATCATGTTAATTTGTACTACAAAATATTATTCACATTTTAAATCTTTAAGGAAAAAAAGAATTTCCGACTACTCATGGGGATCCCTAATCCCCGTTCGGAGTGGGGATCAGAGAGTAAAATAATTTTTGTTCGGTGACCGTGACGATTTCAAGCTTAGGGCGCGTCCTAGGCATGAGAGAGGACTCCAGAGGACTCCAAACCCTTCCTAGGGCACACCCGAAGAAGGAAAAGGGCCTTCTGGGAGCCTGACATCTCGAAAAAAGTAATGAAGCGTCTTTCTATAGTCTTGCAGGTTATCCTCGTAGGTGAACAGTCGTAAACATCTAGTGTGTGTTTTTGGGAGCCCTGTCTCCGTATTCGATGGGTTGTCTTTAACGAGAGATTTTTAGGTTATCTCGCACTTTGCACTTCTACAATTGGGATCACTTGTCCTGTAATCTGGTGGGTTATCCTCATCAGGGGGCAAGGATGCGCTTTGGCATTTGCGATAAGTCATGGCTATACCTGTATTTACGATCGACGAAAGTAGCGATAGCTGATGGGGATATCCACCGCCGGGAAGTTTCCTTGTCCGCGAAGTCCCGCTGTCGTAATCGAGCCTTGGGCCTTTGTGAATAGGCCACATCGACGGGCACTCCTAAAGAAAATCAATGTTTAAGTTATAATAGAATGCTGGTTCGACAACTCCTATTGGCCCACAGAATGAGAAGCCAAGTCCATCTAGGTTTCTTGTTCTCTAAGAACTACATAGGGCTTGATTCTCTATAAAAGGAGGTACGTAGGCACATTGTAGGGGGTGGGAGCTCTATATGCCACCACCAAACACCCTTGGGATCTAAGCCCCCGATTCATCAGAATCCCCACACTCCGACGACTTCTATGGTGAACGAACACCGTTATAGATCTTGATTCTGGCCGCGAGCCTCTAATATTTGTTAACCGAATTTCTCCGTTAACAAATTGGCGCCAGAAGGAGGGGGCTTAAATTAAATCGAATCTTAGGATGAAAAGATGTCTAACAATGGTGGAAACTTACACGATAACGACTACAACTATAATGAAGATGTACGGAAAGGTTGTCATGGATCTCATGACAATGAAGGCCATGGTCCTCATGGTCTTCAAAAGAAAAAAGGTATTGAAGATGGACGAGAAGGTTGTCATGGATCTCATGACAATGAAGGCCATAGTTCTCCTAGTCTTCAAAGGAAGAAAGCTATTGGGGATGGGCGGGAAGGTTGTCACGGATCCCATGACAATGAAGGCCATGGTTTTCATGATTTTCGAAGTAAGGAATATATTGAATATGAATAGAAAGGTTATTATGGATCTCATGACAATGAAGGCCATGGTTCTTATGGTCTTCAAAGTAAGGAAGCTATTGAAAATGGACACAAAAGTTGTCATGAATCTCGTGACAGTGAAGGTCATGGTTCTCATGGTTTTCAAAGGAGGGAAGCTAATGAAGATGAACGCTACATGGAAGATCAACATGAAGATGGAAAAAGAATGGAGATCAACATGAAGTAGGGTCTAATTATGTGACAAAAATCTGAAGACACTAATTCTGCAAACGCAAAAAGAATGGAGATCAACATGAAGTAGGGTTTCATAAGCATGCATATACACCCCTCACAAGGGAGGAAAAGTTTCACGACAGTAAATACCCTCATATGGAACAAAGGAAAAGAAGCTTTGGATATAAAAGAAGGGAAAAAGAACCTAAAGACATTGGCCGCATGAGCCATAGCTGGGGAATAAGAAGCGATGTTCGAAAAAGCATGAGCAAGGTCTAAGAGACTTCATATTAGCGATGATTAAGAAAGAAGAATGAGCGTGCTCTCATGGTCAATGGTAGAGAAAGACTATTAGAGGAATATCAAGGATCGGAAGGTAGACAAGAGACTACCGCTCAGAACTCTATTCAGCCACAATCACAAGTAGTAGTGCCACCGCAGCCGCAAGATGTCACGACTCAACCACAAGTTATTGTGCCACCACAACAATAGGATGTGATGGCAAACTCAACCTCAAATAGCGGAAATATATGTGGTATTTCCACAACCTAATATTCAGAATGTATGTGTAGTAGGAAATGTCAATATGGATGATTTAAAGAAACTATTATCACATTTAGAATGAGGGAAAGTCATGGCATCCGCACAAACTATGTCACCATTCGCTTTGGCAGTTAGGGATGACCCTTACCCATATGATATAAGAATACTACTCATGACCTACGCTTTCATGTAAATTCCGATCCATTAGAGTTTTTAGGAAGGTTCAATATTGAGATGAATGTGTACCAGGTGCAAGATTTAGCAAAATGTAGGGTGCTTGCAGTATAGTTCAGGGATACTTCTCAACACTGGTTCCAAATTTGGAACCTGAGATGATTTCATCACGGGAATAAATGAAAGTAATGTTCCTGACTCAATTTCAATCTACGGTGAAGTACACCCCACCGGAGATGTTTTGATGAATACGAGACAAAGAGAATGGGAAATTTTGCATGCATATTTCAAGAGATTCAATACTGAAGCATCAGGAATAAGAGATGCCACTGACGAAACATTGAAGAACTTTTTGATTGTTGGTTTATGCACAGGGACAGATTTTTGGAAACACGTTGAAGGAAAGAATCCTAACACCCTCATAGATTTCTATGAACAAGAGAGTCCTTTGAGTTTGTTGAAGAACCATTAATCGATAACAAAAAAGCAGAGTCTTGTGGAGTTGTAAAGGTTCTGAATGGGAAATGAGGAGATAAATCTCTTACTCCAAACTATCGGAGGGAATGTAAGGTACGTCAAGTTGAAATCAGGAAGTGGAGTCCTCCGACTAATTATAAGAAAGATTTCACCGCTTACACTCCTTTGGCGACGTCCATCGAACATATCTATGAAGTTAATAAGGGAAAAACATCTTTTGGAGACTGGCTCCTTTAACCGAATGGCAAACCAAAGATAAAAATAAGTACTACGAGTACCATGAATCTGTCGGTCAGTATACCTATGAGTGTCGAAACTTGAAATATGAAATAGAAGAACTCATCAAGGAAGGGTAACTTGGAGATTGGATTGTCAAAAAAGTGAAGAAGTATCGAGGCGACCGTCGGACCAACCAGGAAGAACTAGGGCGCGCCCAAGAAAGGGAAAACAGGAGAAAGTCGATGACATAAATATCGTCAAATCAGGAAACATTCATGTCATTTTTTGAGGACCTCATTGTGCGAGAGACACAAATGGAGCAATGAATTGATATGCTAGAAAAACACGATGACCTATACTCACTGACATTAATCGTCTTGAAGAGATATCTCCTAAGATGTTTCGAGGAGAAGCAAGAGACATCACTTTCACCAAGGAAGACTGCCAAATGGTTTCATCATCCTCATAATAGCGCCTTAATTGTGAAGGTCTATATTGGAAGAATAAACGTCTATCGTGTGTTCATCGATAATGGAAGCTCAGTTAATATCCTTTACTATGATGTTTACAAGAAGACAGGTTCTCGACAAAGATATAGAAATTGAGAACATATACATCTATGGCTTTATCGGAGAAATGATGAAAGTTAAAGGGATGATGAGACTCCCTGTCATCATTGGAGAAGACCCTATCTCAACTACACAGATCATCAATGTTCATGGTGGTGGATCATGAGTCATCTCATAATGCTTTTCTCGGAAGACCATTTCTAAAAATATGCGGGTCGTCATATCCATTCATCACTTATCCATAAAGCTTCCAACACCTAACGACATAAGATGTGTCCAAGGATGTCAAGCGAAATCAAGGGAATGCAAAAACAAATTTGTGAAAGAATTTCGTAAGAAGAACCCTAACCGAAATGAAAGGATCAACATGTTGTATTCTTTTAACGAGTCAGAGGTAGAAAATTTGGAAGCTGAAGACATGGAGATTGAAGATGAAGGGGAGGCAGATGTGACTTTGGCCATAAAGGACATAATTTGGGAAGACACCCCAAAATAAGATGTGCAAGTAGATAAGATGGAGAAAGATCTCGATCACAGTCTGTGTATGCCATTTGGGTTACACAATGCTAAAGTTATGGATGAAAAATTTATGAGTCCTCATGTAAGACGGGCCATTAGCACCTTACTCACTTACATATGTTATAATTGAGTCAAGAATAAAGAAATGAATATGACAAAAGAGATGGTGATCGAAGCGGGGTGGTGAAAAGCCCCAACTTATGGTTGAATTCGGATGGAAGGGAGTATGCGAGTCGTTGATAAAGAAAAGTAGTTAAGATGCGCAACAACATCAACAAAAATCAAAATATATTTTAAAGGAGATAAGGCACGCCCCAACAAGGAAAATAGGTCACAACCCGAGCTCTAAAAAAGTACCTTCTGAGGAGATCGCGACCCGCGAACCCGGAAGCTCCGGGCGCGCCCCGTGTGTCTCCGGAAGGGGGAATGAAGAAATGTTTTTACGGAAAATATTTGCAGAGGATATTTTCGGAAAATATTGGTGAAATATTTTGCAGAATAAAAATTGAAGCACTTCTCAGGGAGACTAGGAATATAATTTACTAAGAATATTATCAACTAAAGCATTTTTTGACGAAAGAAAGAATTTACGCATATGGAGGGAAGTTTATTAGCAAAAGATGAAGTGAAGATATTATGGATGATAAAGGTAGAATTATTCACGGAATATCGAAGGAAGTAATAGAAGATTTTCCACTTTGTTTTTTAACAAACTAGAAAATCGGGGGGGGGGGTAGTTGTTATACCATAAAATCTTCATGGGTACTTTGTCGGATCTTTAAGGAAATGGGTCGGATCACTGCCGAGGAAGAAGACAGATGAGCTTCGGAGAATGCATCTTCGGAGCCTAGGGCATCCCTTATAGGGCATCCCTTATAGGGCTCTCCCTATATAGAAGTCGCTTACGACGACTATTGTCGACGAGAATTTATAACGACGATTGGTGAAGTTGTATATGAAGTTTAATGATGACCATCACGACAGGAGATTATAACAACCATAGTGAATAAAGTGTACGACGACCGCTACGACGATGATACCACGACGGTCGCTATAGTAGAAGATGATGACGAAGAACAAGTATTTATGAGGAGTCTATAAAGGATAATTCTAAGCTAAGTGAGAAAGAGTGAATTGATTAAGAAATAAAGAACGATCCGGACTCTGGGGAAATATTCCCGGACCCTCCTAGGGGGCGCCCTGTGCTATATGGCCACATGGGGTGGTTGTTCCGTAACGTAAGTGAGATGACAAGGAAGAATTAACGAGCATGTTGCTTCCACAACTAAACTAAGAAGTAAATGAAGCATAAGAATCACATAAGAGAGAAAGAGGAGTCCTGGGGGAGCTCTCCAAGCTTAGGGCGCGCCCTAGGCATGTGAGAGGACTCCGGATGACTCCAAACCCCTCCTAGGACGCGCCCGAAGAAGGAAAAGGGACCCTCCGAAAGTCCAACATCCCGAAAAAATGTAATGCAGGCGTCATTCTATAGTCTTGCGGGTTATCCTCAGTTGGGGAATGGTCATAAATAACTAGTGTGTGCTTTGGGAGCTCTGTCTCTATATTCGACGGGTTGTCCTCGACGGAAGACTCTGGGGTTATCTCGCACTTTACACTTTTAGGCTTGGGATCACTTGTCTTATAGTCTGGTGGGTTATCCTCATTGGGGGCGAGGATGCACTTTGGTATTTGTGGTAAGTTATGGCTATACCTGCGGTTACGATCGACGAAAGCAGTGGTAGTGGATGGGGATATCCATTGGGCGGTGAGTTCCCTTGTCCGTGAAGTCCCGAAGTCATAACTGAGTCTTGGGACTTTGTGACTAGCCTACATCGTCGGGCACTCCTAAAGCAAATCAATGTTCGAGTTATAATAGGAAGTTGGTTTGACAGCTCCTATTGGGCCACGTAATGAGAAGCCAAGTCCATCCAGGTGTCTTGTTCTCTAAAAACTACGTAGGGCTTGAGCCTCTGTAAAAGGAGGTATGTATGCACATTGTAAGGTGGAAGGAAGAGCTATATACGCCACCAAAACATACCTTTGCGATTTCAGCCCCCGATTAATCAGAATCACCACACTTCGATGACTTTTATGACGAAGAACCACCACTATAGAACTTGATTCCGACCGCGAACCTCAAATCTTTGTTAACCAAATTCATCTGTTAACAAGTGCCTTTAATGAAAGTGTAGTAATCGATAGTTACACCCACTGATGACTGATCCATGTCCACTTTAGACTAATAGATAACACTAAAAATGATAAGTAACTTGCATTTTAATCTTCTTTTTTCGTAGAGCACATCATTCATGGGTGTGATAATTCGAATATCTACGAAATTTTGAGGGATATATGGTAAATTTCATGTAAATTTACAAAACTCTGTATGATTGCCCAAAATATCGGTTTAAACCTACAAAACAAATCTTTTTACGAGCATGTTGATTTAACTATATTCGGCAGATTTAGATGGATATTTTGATGAAGGTATGACAAATTTCATTTAAATCAACTTAAATTTACATGATTTAATAAAATTATTTAACATAAATATGTATATACAAATCAGATCTTTCCAAATTTTTTATACATCTATACTATACCATAATAACCGGAATGAGGTATAATGTAACACCCCCAAATCCGGGGTCGGGGATCCGGGTTGTCACGAGTTCCATTTCCCTTAATAACACTCAATCTTAATAAACAATCAACTACTCTGTACTGTGACCCCACAATAAACAAACACACCACAAGTTATAGTCTCAGAGATGAATATCCAAAAATAACATGAGTCATTTTATTCCACAATTATATGCCATTACATCCTTAAAAGGGTTTCTGAATAAATTTACATTTCTTTGCCATTATTACAATTCATAAAGATACATAAGTTTGGTACATCAAGAGTTGAAAGCCTAGCCTATTGGTAGTTCCTACCTCAGCTACAGCGACATCAACGCCTATAGGAAACTGCGGAACGTTTCCTATCCGCTCGCGAATTGGGAGCTTGGTCCTGTTCATCTTGTCTATCTGATGTTGTGTGATAAAAGAAGAAAGCAAGGATGAGCAACAAGCCCACTAAAATAATATGTATAATAATTAACAATATATGAGCATTCTCATAGTACTCATGAAAGTCTTGGTCAAGAAGAAATGAACCAAGCTGATATCTTAACGCGTCCAAGTCGTAAAATATTCAGTATATATATACATATATACTTTTCACAATCTTTGAAATCCGTCTGACATGTATAATATACACAGAGTTCCCGTTTATAACTATATAAAATATCGTTGCAAGGTGATCTCATATATCTAACCTTGTCTCAACGTTTTTCCGAAAATCTTTGACATGCACAAGATAATCATTTACTAGATATAAGTTTAAAAGATGAAGTTACAAGATACTCCAATATACTTATATCTTTCTGAATACTACTTGAACTACCATCGTTCAAGTTATAATCAGTTTCAATAGTTCATCACCCATATGAGACTACAAGATAAGACTTGAATAGATTCAATCTTTGAAATATTATTGAATGAAATGAAGTTACGAGATACTTCATTAAGTCCCGATATATATCCACATATATCTCTCATACATTTCCTGAAAACCTCTGTCATGTAAGGTATGAACAGAGTTGCAATATCCAATAAATTTGGAAAGAAAAGAATTTTGGCATAAACCCGATATCTTGCTGATCAGGAAAAGATACCAATAAGTAACCTTTTCTACTGTAGATGGATGAATTCCTCGCTGGTCATCACCCTGGCCGCATTCGGACCTCGCGCTAGACCGTTACCCGACCAGTCACGCATGGATGGACTGTCACCCAGCCTCTTACACCTTCATAGACCGTACCCCGGCCTGTCACTTATGCCAACTCAATCAGATGGACTTGCTTCCCGAACATTGGGCAAGTAATCAAATTATTGTCTCAAAACAGCAACCACGTTGTGAATATAAAATACACCATAGAGCCAGGATCCCTCAGGTTTTGAGATCTTAAATATAAAAATGAGTTTTGGGATCCGCTCTAACTTTTAAAAATCATTTTGAAGACTCGAAAACATTTTTAAGAATGTTTGGAGTAATGCTGATTTAATGAAATAAATCAGTCCCGATATATTAGAAAAAATTTAAATATTATTATTTAAATAATAATCCCATAAGGATCATCCTTATAAAAATAATTGAAGTAAAAGTTTTAAAACTCATACTTGAAATGGATATTAAATAACCAAAGGTATACTTATACGAAAGTATGATCTTTATTTGAATAATCGAAAATAAGTTTGATTATCGAAACATTATTCTTTAATAAAATAAAGAATATTAATTAGTAAATAAACGGAGTCATAAGTCCTCGAATAAATATTCAACTAATATTTATTAATTAAAATAAACGGAGTCTTAAGTCCTCAAATGAATATTCAAAATAATATTCATTAAATAAAATAAACGGAGTCATAAGTCCTCGAATGAATATTCAACTAATATTCATTAAATAAAATAAAGTTATCGAATAAACCTTATTCGATTAATAGTTTTGAAAACTATATCAATATATATATATATATATATATAAATATACATATATATATAATATACTCGGGAACATCGACTCCCGGTTTTAGAAAATGTTCACCTTGGGGTCCCCTATACTAAGGGTATACGCAAATACTGCTTATCTTTAGCATAGGTATTATGCAACTGAATCAACAGATATATGTATCAAGATTACGAAACAGGCATGCATATATACCATATCACATGCTCCAATATATCGCAAGAATTTGCTAATTAACCATCATGCATCTATCACAAGATAATGCATATACATATGTATACATCACAACAACAGTATAACGGGTAGAAAACTTGTCTGAGTGTTCCGGGGTAGACTTAAGCTTAGAGTGGGTCCGATAACCTATGAACAACAACATAAGTCAGGAATTAAACCCCGGTCGCTTAAGAAACTAGACTTTAACCAATTGAACCCTAACGTTCACTTATGGTAACTTATACGCTTAACGAATCACATAAGTCATTCGAGTACCCTCGGCTCCACCATTTTTAATAAATTAACCATTAAGAGTGTTAAGGTGATTCTTTCAGCGAGCACCTTACCAACTGCCTAATCCACTTTACATAAATGATTCATACTCCAATTAGTCATTTAAGGTCTTTAACCTATGTTTCAAAGTAAGGCGAGGGGTAATGGTTCGTTCGAGAAACTCCGTTACTTAAAATGGTCGTTTCTCCTAAACCGTACATCAGATTCAAACGAACCACATATCAAAACGAAGCCCGTAACATGAACTATCTAATCATGGCAATGGTCAAAATATAACAGGGAGTTCTCGGGTCCTGATGTTAAGAGCAAAAATAGTCTAAAGTAAATCGGACATTACGACGACTATGTTTACGCGATTACCAATTTTTATTCTACTCCAAACCAACCACCAATCAACCACAATTCATTCATACAACCAAAATCCATCCATACCATACTACAACAGCCCCAACACCTTAAGTTCTCTAATTTATATTATTCTCAAACATGAATTAAAACTATACTTAAGTTCATTAATCAATAATCCAAGAATTACAACTCCAACTCATTACAAAACCAACCACACTCTAAGTCTACAAGAATCATGCTTCTCATGAACCATAACAACAAAAATAAACCTAATACTCAAAGTAAAGTTAGGGTTTGGAGGGGTATACCTTCCTTGGAGAGTAGAGAATCAAAGTAATTAGCTTGGAATCACCCTTAAAAGTCCTTATCCAAGCTTAATCTAAACAAAAACTCAAGAACAAAAATTTAAGTTCTTGAAAAACACTATTCACCCTCTCCTTCCATGATTTTTAGGAAGAGATTGTGAATGAATTAGAAGCTCAAACTTATAGGATAGCTATATCTATGCATAAGGAGTATTAGATAATTACCTCACTAATTAACAAGGCTTGGATCTTAGATTTTGGTTTTTTTCTTCTTGAAATGGAAAAGAGGCCGAGAGATTTCTTTGAAGAAAAGAGAAGTCAACTTTGTGTTTTGGTGAAATGAATTGTTTTGGCTTGGTTGATGTTGTTTTGTTTTGATTTATTACTTTTAACCATGGTAACTTTTGCATGGCCGAGAATCAACCAACAACACCCTTCCTTTTTGTCATGCTTATGTCACTTTGTTATGTCATCCTCCCACACTTGTCCTCTTCTTATTGGTTTGATGACATCATCCTCACTAACCTCTTTGATTAGCTTCTAATTACTTGGCTAATGACCGCTGATCTATTATACGGTTCGCTTAACTTTCGTTTTCATTTATCATTTGAGGGATCATACCCTGGATCTTATTACTTGGGTTTACTTATACTTTCTCAATACATTATATTCCTTTTATGATCCTCTCTTATAATCCTTGAATTTAAATCCTTTTTATCCTGTTATCTTATACTCAATTCTTTCAGTATCTGGTTGATTTCCGGGAAAAATCAAAGTGTTCGAATTTGGATTCTGACGATCTTTACATACACTTATTTATCATATAGAGTACTAATACGATCTCAGAATAACAATAAAATAACCCCTACATAGTGTTGTGGCATGAAAAGTTTTCTTATTCAGCAATATCAACAAAAACACTATTCATAAGGGTTACAAAAAAAGTTCAAAATTTTGGGGTTATTACAGTCTCCCCTCCTTTAAAGGATTCCGTCCCGGAATCAAATAGAAAACAAGTGGGGGTACTTTTCTAGCATTGCGCTCTCCAGTTCCCAAGTTGATTCTTCCATATTATGATTCTTCCATAACACTCTGACTAGCTTGATTACTTTGTTCCGAAGCACCTGCTCCTTCTTATCCATAATCTTTACTGGTCTTTCCACGTAAGTCAGATCTGGTTGCATATCCACCTGCTCGTACTCCGCTATGTGCCTGGCATCCCTCCTTAGCATTGACACATGGAACACATTATGAACTTGTTGTAGGTTCGGGGGTAAGGCTAGCTCGTAAGCCAACTTCCCAATCCATCTTAGTATCTCAAAAGGTCCAATGTTTCTTGGGCTTAGTTTTCCTTTCTTTCCGAACCACATCCATCCTTTCCAAGGGAATACCTATAATAGCACTAGGTACCCTACTTCCTATTCTTTGTCCTTTCGTGTCAAATCAACATACTTCTTATGTCCATCTTGGGCTACTACCAGCCGTCCTCTGATTAGATCTAGTATATCCTTGGTCCTTTGGACTACTGCGGGTCTGAGCATCTTGCGCTCTACAACTTCATCCTAACATAAGGGAGATCGACATTGTCTTCCCTCAAAGATCTCATAAGACGACATCTCGATACCTGACATACGATCTATTATCGTGAGAAAACTCAATCCGCGTTAAGTGATCATTCCAAATTCTTTCAAGTCTATTGCACAAACTCTCATTATAGCTTTTAGCATTAGAGCTTTTGCTTCTCAATACCCATTCTTTTCCAGTTCGTAATCGCTACTACCTTTCGTTCCTAATATTATACTGGTTATACTTTTGCTCGTTAGCATTCTATAACCTTTTAATAACCACGTCAACCTTAGTATTACGAATGTGTTTCCGTTCCGAATACCACCATAACTTTACTACTCCTTTTTCAGCTGTTTCTATTTTCCAAAGTTTGATCAATCATATAGAAGTAAAGGAATTTAGTTGAGAGATCACTATGATCATGAACACTTGTTCTATTACATAGTTAGTACAGAAGGTGGCCAGCCTTTAGTACTTGACAAGCAATTAAACAACATGTGGTATCCTACTAGGCTTCTATCACACAGGTAGATAGTCAATCGGCAATACCTCCCCTTCTGGAAGGGTTGTTTTTCTCATCTTACATGAAATGAAAAGAAGAGAAAAGAACGAACTGAAGAAAATTGTATATATGTAAAAAAATTTATTGCCATAAAATATCTGGCTTGGAATCTACCTCTGAACTATAGAGGTTTGTCATAGGAGAACAGAACATATATGTATTTATATCAACATCAAGTATTATAGTATCGTATTTTACATGCCTAAATATTTTTGCTATTCCGTCCATCAATCTATGGACCCATGATCTTCCTCGAGCTTATACACAATCACCTTTGAAACTCCCTCGACAGCGAAAATCGAATCTGGGATTTCATGCTAGACATCATCATTACTAGAACTCTATGCTTGCACTGCAACCTTCCTCGTATAGTAATACGACTCTCTATTGATAAGAAGGAATAAATATTCAATAGGTAGATAATCGACTTAATTAGTCTATCAATGATAACTTATACATCACCACAACCCGATTAGTGGTACTTAATCTCAACATCCATTCCCATACAACTCTCACGGTTGTAATTAATCGGCTCATTACCCGCAGAATCATTCCTGCACTACTAGGGTCCACCGTTGACCTACTGTAGTCATTCATTTTCCATGAAGTCTTAATAGCTAACCATACGGAGTCCATACATCTCGTATCGAATTCTTCTAAGGAGGTAACATGATCACCGTTCATGATTCATGAAGAACACTCCTGAACTTGATGTACATATGACATGAAGCAGATAAAATTGCAGAAGAGTTTCAATGAAGGCAACGATAGCAGGTTAATACCATTCTTAATCATATGTCTTTATTGGGAGACATGCATCTTAAAGGTTCATTTAGTCATTCCGTAACATGGTCCTGGCTTATCTCAAGATAGTACCTTCTAAGATAGATAGCCCGCTCATGGCGATTATACGAATTAAACCTTTACCAAACTACTATTACGGTTGGGTATTGCACAGTCATTAGAAGGAATATCAATCTTCCAAACCATAATAGAACCCTCATGGATTCAACCATCATCACTGTATTCCTCTGGCACGAGTGCCTATAATTCCTCTCTTACACTCAAAGTGTCGGCCACCTCATTGGCCTTTCCTAATAGTAATAGTTCCTTATAATCAATGTCATTTTAACCACCTTCAACTAATTTTTCTACCTCATTTCAAAATACTGCTTGTGTGAAAATACTCTTCATTACGCCTTGGTAAAAAAAATAAAATTATCATCACTTTTCCATAAGTTATTGCCTCGGTCTTTTAGAGGTTAACACTGTCACGATTGACTCTTGATCATACTTAGGACGTCTCTTATTTTGGGTCCTTCTTGATTTCACCAATCTCGACCCTTATTGGGTCGATCTATACTTTCTTATGGTTCAACATGTGCCCCACCTGGCATTATTATAATTACTTCACATTTCCTTTATCAAAATTTCTATTCTTGAGAACTTTGAATATTACCTTTCTCCTTGTAAAACCTCTAAGGTTATCCTCGAATCGTTCCTCCTGTATTCCCTAGATACAGAGCATATCAAAATACCATTTACTAATACTAGAACCATTGTCTATGTACTTCTGAAAAATTTCTCTACTGATCTTTAAAGGTTGTTGTTACCTTAGTCCTTCGTTCCATACTACCCCAAACTCATAATATCCCTATTAAGGGTGAAATGCCATCCTTTATGCATCCCCCATGGTTCATCTCAAGCTATTGAGGTTATGTCCTTAATCCCACCTTTAAAAAGGTACTTGCATCCTTCCATGGATAAGTCAAGTCATATATCCTTGATAGATTATCTTATTTAATCATTCCCACCTTGATAGTCTATACCAATTTCACAATAACCTTTGTGTTCAAAATGAGGTCAATTAATATGGCCTCAAAAAGATAACAACGGTTATCCGCTTTTCTTGCCTAATTTGGTAAAGATAACAAGGATGTTCTGGAAGATATTGGTCGTGCTCAACGTGAACTTCTTCTTAATAATTCCTCATTTACTTTTGTTGTTTATCTCAACAGTCATCTCAATGTTGGGATGTCATTCATACCCGGCGTCTCCCTTTCTGGGTATCATGCCACCGGTCTTACACTTCACATTCTTGAAGGTCACTTCCTTCATCCAATTTTTCCTAATTTCTTACTTTCTTGACTCCTCAGTCCATCCGCATTTCCTTATTAATCAATCGATCTATCTCAAAGTTTCATCGAATACTGTCAACTTCAAGGGAATTAACTATAAGTATCGCTTACGCCTTCAAACCTTGAATTTATCTCATGATCAGTCACCATCGCGCTGATGATGACACACTTCTCTATATTTATTGCAAGGGTTTCTTAGGGTTTCCCATACCTAACTCCCATATCACTTCTCAACTCTATTTCCTTTATATCCCTTTATACTCCTACCCTTTTCAGTCTTTTATATTCGTTTCCATTACAACCATTACATGAACCAACACAACATAAGCATTGATTTCAAACATCCTGTCATTCTAGATTCGTGTCCTCGGAACGAATCTTGACAACTTTTACAACTTAAATTCATAATTCATCATACTTGTCCACTTTTATTCTGGCTCTAAAGTTTTTATACTACCTTCATAACCTTGGGAATTACTTTCCCGAAAACAATTGACCGAACTTTAATCAGTTTATTCTAACCTCTGGCTCCGTGCCTTTCTTGGTCTTTCACCAGCGGGTGGCCTCTCTCTGAGGAGGGTAAGTGACAAAAATAGTCTTTTGTGATTCGTCAATCATTTAGAATCTCAAATGATTCCTATATTTCCTTTAGCCAGGCTCTTGCCTCGACTGGGTTCGCTTGTTCCTTGGAACTGTGAGAGCTTAGTGACTTAAAGGTCCTGAAAGAATTTCCCACCACACTGTCTCCTCAGGGTGGTGGTTGGGGATAATAGTCTAAGTTCTCTTTAAACAGGTCCATGAATTAGCCGTATAGGAGTACCGTCTCAGGTCTCCTTTCCTTACTCGACAATCTGTTTCCTTAGTATGAAATGTTTCATCCTTCTCCCATACTTGGGGTTATCTTATACGTTAAAATCCTTGTTTTCCACTTTATTATGTTATGGGCTCCTTCCTTCTTAATGGCAACCTCCCTGACTATCACATTCGGGGTTTGCCCTAAATCTTATTCCTCGAGCTATGAATTTTGTCTAAGATCCAGTCCTTACGCTCTTAAACGTTTGGAACCCAAATTCTGTTAGGAATACCTCGTTATTCCCTTATCATCTTTCTTGGTATTAATCTCTTCTCCAGTCATTGACTCTCTGCCTTCATTCATCACTTTTTCTTGGCACAATATGATCTTTTTCGATAATTCGGGCTGTATTGCAATCTCAAACAGCATTTCAGTACCGGCTCCGGTTACCTTCACTTCTATTTCCATTTTCTCAAAATCTCTTATCAACTCTCCCAAAAACATTTTCATCTGGAGTCTCTCCTTTATACTAAGGGCATTAGCCACCATTTTGGCTTTCCCTGGATGATAAAGAATCTCATAATCGTAATCCTTGATTAGCTCTAACCACCTCCTCTGGTGCATGTTGAGCTCTTTCTGCGTGAAAATGCACTAGAGCACTTATGGCTTGTGTAAATCTCGCACTTCTCTCCATACAAGTAGTGCCTCCAATCTTTAGGGCAAAACTATTGCCACGTGCCCAAGCTCATGGGTGGGGATATCGAACTTTATATTTCCTTAATTATCTTGACGCGTACGCGATTACCTTGCTTTGCTGTATAAGAAGCACCCTAATTCCTTATGCGAAGCATCACTAAAATTCACAACATCTCCTTTTTCATCTGGCAACGCCAACATAGGGGCCGCCACCAACCTTTGCTTTAGTTGTTAAAAGCTTTTCTCGTATTTCTCTGTCCATTCAAACTTCTTAGTCTTACGAGTAAGCCGCGTCAAAGGGGCTACTATCTTTACAAACTTGAACGAACCTCCGGTAGTGACCGGCCAATCCTACCTCTGGTAGTTTCCCTAACCATGGTCATCAATTCCTCAGTGGTCCTTTATTCATTCTTGTCAGGATCCTCCACGGAATCATCCTCAGCCACAATCCCTTCTAGGACAACATCCTCAACCGCTACATCCTCAATATGAACATCATCAGGTCCTGCGTTAGGACGCTCTATCAGATCCACAATCCGATCTCCAATTAGTAATAAAACATCATCACACTGTTGCTCCTCATCCTCAGGGTTCGAAGTCCCGCTACCATATACGATAACGAACTACGCTTCTATCACGATATTTATAAGGGTTCCCATAAGGGTTTTAACTGTCAGTACTACGTTAGGTAGCCCGACTATGAACTTGGCAAGAGTTCTTATTATCTTAGTGAACTTATTATCTTAACGTCACATCATCTCTGAGGTTTATAACGCTTAGCTCTGATATCATTTCTGTAACACCCCCAAATCCGGGGTCGGGGATCCGGGTTGTCACGAGTTCCATTTCCCTTAATAACACCCAATCTTAATAAACAATCAACTACTCTGTACTGTGGCCCCACAATAAACACACACACCACAAGTTATAGTCTCAGAGATGAATATCCAAAAATAACACGAGTCATTTTATTCCACAATTATATGCCATTACACCTTAAAAGGGTTTCTGAATAAATTTACATTTCTTTGCCATTATTACAATTCATAAAGATACATAAGTTTGGTACATCAAGAGTTGAAAGCCTAGCCTATTGGTAGTTCCTAGCTCAGCTACAGCGACATCAACGCCTATAGGAAACTGCAGAACGTTTCTTATCCGCTCGCGAATTGGGAGCTTAGTCCTGTTCATCTTGTCTATCTGATGTTGTGTGATGAAAGAAGAAAGCAAGGGTGAGCAACAAGCCCACCAAAATAATATGTATAATAATTAACAATATATGAGCATTCTCATAGTACTCATGAAAGTCTTGGTCAAGAAGAAATGAACCAAGCTGATATCTTAACGTGACCAAGTCACAAAATATTCAGTATATATATACATATATACTTTTCACAATCTTTGAAATCCTCTGACATGTATAATATACACAGAGTTCCCGTTTATAACTGTATAAAATATCATTGCAAGGTGATCTCATATATCTAACCTTGTCTCAACGTTTTTCCGAAAATCTTTGACATGCACAAGATAATCATTTACTAGATATAAGTTTAAAAATGAAGTTGCAAGATACTCCAATATACTTATATCTTTCCGAATACTACTTGAACTATCACCGTTCAAGTTATAATCAGTTTCAAAAGTTCATCACCTAGATGAGACTACAAGATAAGACTTGAATAGATTCAATCTTTGAAATATTATTGAATGAAATGAAGTGACGAGATACTTCATTAAGTCCCGATATATATCCATATATATCTCTCATACATTTCCTGAAAACCTCTGTCATGTAAGGTATGAACAGAGTTGCAATATCCAATGAATTTGGAAAGAAAAGAATTTTGGCATAAACCCGATATCTTGCTGATCAGGCAAAGATACCAATAAGTAACCTTTTCTACTGTAGATGGATGAATTCCTCGCCGGTCATCACCCTGGCCGTATTCGGACCTCGCGCTAGACCGTTACCCGGCCACTCACGCGTGGATGGACTGTCACCCAGCCTCTTACACCTTCATAGACCGTACCCCGGCCTGTCGCTTATGCCGACTCAATCAGATGGATTTACTTCCCGAACATTGGGCAAGTAATCAAATTGTTGTCTCAAAACAGCAACCACGTTGCGAATATAAAATACACCATAGAGCCGGATCCCTCAGGTTTTGAGCGAGTATTTAAATCCCCTTTGAAAGGAAGATCTTAAATATAAAAATGTTTGGAGTAATGCTGATTTAATGAAATAAATCAGTCCCGATATATTAGAAAATATCTGAATATTATTATTTAAATAATATTCCCATAAGGATAATCCTTATAAAAATAATTGAAGTAAAAGTTTTAAAACTCATACTTGAAATGGATATTAAATAACCAAAGGTATACTTATACGAAAGTATGATCTTTATTTGAATAATCGAAAATAAGTATGATTATCGAAACATTATTCTTTAATAAAATAAAGAATATTAATTAGTAAATAAACGGAGTCATAAGTCCTCGAATAAATATTCAACTAATATTCATTAATTAAAATAAACAGAGTCTTAAGTCCTCGAATGAATATTCAAAATAATATTCATTAAATAAAATAAACGGAGTCATAAGTCCTCGAATGAATATTCAACTAATATTCATTAAATAAAATAAAGTTATCGAATAAACCTTATTCGATTAATAGTTTTGAAAACTATATCAATATATATATATATAAATATATATATAATATACTCGGGAACATCGACTCCCGGTTTTAGAAAATGTTCACCTTGGGGTCCCCTATACTAAGGGTATACGCAAATACTGCTTATCTTTAGCATAGGTATTATGCAACTGAATCAACAGATATATGTATCAAGATTATGAAACAGGCATGCATATATACCATATCACATGCTCCAATATATCTCAAGAATTTGCTAATTAACCATCATGCATCTATCACAAGATAATGCATATACATATGTATACATCACAACAACAATATAACGGGTAGAAAACATGCCTGAGTGTTCCGGGGTAGACTTAAGCTTAGAGTGAGTCCGATAACCTATGAACAACAACATAAGTCGGAACTAAACCCCGGTCGCTTAAGAAACTAGACTTTAACCAATTGAACCCTAACGTTCACTTATGGTAACTTATACACTTAACAAATCACATAAGTCATTCGAGTACCCTCGGCTCCACCATTTTTAATAAATTCACCATTAAGAGTGTTAAGGCGATTCTTTCGCGAGCACCTTACCAACTGCCTAATCCACTTTACATAAATGATTCATACTCCAATTAGTCATTTAAGGTCTTTAACCTATGTTTCAAAGTAAGGCGAGGGGTAATGGTTCGTTCGCGAAACGCCGTTACTTAAAACGGTCGTTTATCCTAAACCGTACATCGGATTCAAACGAACCACATATCAAAACGAAGCTTGTAACATGAACTATCTAATCATGGCAATGGTAAAAATCTAACAGGGAGTTCTCGGGTCCTGATGTTAAGAGCAAAAACAGTCTAAAGTAAATCGGACATTACGACGGCTATGTTTACGCGATTACCAATTTTTATTCTACTCCAAACCAACCACCAATCAACCACAATTCATTCATACAACCAAAATCCATCCATACCATACTATGAAAGCCCCAACACCTCAAGTTCTTCAATTTATATTATTCTCAAACATGAATTAAAACTATACTTAAGTTCATTAATCAATAATCCAAGAATTACAACTCCAACTCATTACAAAACCAACCACACTCTAAGTCTACAAGAATCATGCTTCTCATGAACCATAACAACAAAACTAAACCTAATACTCAAAGTAAAGTTAGGGTTTGGAGGGGTTATACCTTCCTTGGAGAGTGGAGAATCAAGTAATTAGCTTGGAATCACCCTTAAAAGTCCTTATCCAAGCTTAATCTAAACAAAACTCAAGAACAAAAATTTAAGTTCTTGAAAAACACTATTCACCCTCTCCTTCCATGATTTTTAGGAAGAGATTGTGAATGAATTAGAAGCTCAAACTTATAGGATAGCTATATCTATGCATAATGAGTATTAGATAATTACCTCACTAATTAACAAGGCTTGGATCTTAGATTTTGGTTTTTTTCTTCTTGAAATGGAAAAGAGGCCGAGAGCTTTCTTTGAAGAAAAGAGAAGTCAACTTTGTGTTTTGGTGAAAAGAATTATTTTGGCTTGGTTGATGTTGTTTTGTTTTGATTTATTACTTTTTAACCATGGTAACTTTTGCATGGCCAAGAATCAACCAACAACACCCTTCCTTTTTGTCATGCTTATGTCACCTTGTTATGTCATCCTCCCACACTTGCCCTCTTCTTATTGGTTTGATGACATCATCCTCACTAACCTCTTTGATTAGCTTCTAATTACTTGGCTAATGACCGCTGATCTGTTATACGGTTTGCTTAATTATTCATTTTCGTTTATCGTTTGATGGATCATACCCGGGATCTTATTACTTGGGTTTCCTTATCCTTTCTCAATACATTATATTCCTTTTATGATCCTCTCTTATAATCCTTGAATTTAAATCCTTTTTATCCTGTTATCTTATACTCAATTCTTTCGGTATCTGGTGGATTTCTGAGAAAAATTAAAGTGTTCGAATTTGGATTCTGACGATCTTTACATACACTTATTTATCATATAGAGTATTAATATGATCTCAGAATAACAATAAAAGAACCCCTACATAGTGTGGCATGAAAAGTTTTCTTATTCAGCAATATCAGCAAAAACACTATTCATAAGGGTTACAAAAAAAGTTCAAAATTTGGGGGTTATTACATATAATTTGTAGTTTAGTTGACTCCTTATTTTGGTTATCCCTTTCCATCACGACCTTCAGATCTTCTTCATCAAATAATCAGAGTCGTTAGATCCAAATTATAAAAAATACACTCCAAAAGTTTTCAGGTTTGAATCCCGTCAACAACAAACATTTATATTATTATTTATAAAGGTACATATAAGTTCTCATGTTTGAATCCTGTTGATAACAAACATTTATATTACTAAAAAAATTCATTCCACGAGTTGACAGGTTCGAATCCCGTCAATAACAAATATTTATATTATTATTTATAAAGATACAAATGAGTTCTCAGGTTCGAATCCCGTTAAAAATAAACATTTATATTATTATTTATAAGGATACATATAAGTTTTCATGTTTGAATCTCCACAACAACAAATATTTACATTATTATTTATGAATAAGATCTCATCAACCATATACTTTTCATATTATTTGAACTTAACTTAAAATTATACATAATGATATTATAATTATATAATCATTATTTAGTATTCAATCATTTATATAAAATTTTATTAAAATTATATAAAATAAAAATAAAAATTTATAAACATTAACCAAGATCGTAAGCTAGTAGTGAATAATTTATGAATCAACTGTGTCAATCTTACTACTTAAAGGATATGTAATTTGCTTAAAAATATGTCATTGTACAATAAAATTAATATAAACCTACATGTATAAAGCATATCATTTACAAACCTGTTAATATAATTATAAATTTTTTTTTAAAGCATATATGAAAACTTTGACAAATTTAAATTTATACGATTCTACAACATACTTGTTATGTCTTAAATTTTGCTCTGACATTACGAGATGTTGTAAGACAGGAAGGCATCGGGGAAGGCTTGACATGAGGGAGCATAACGGAAGGGGATGAACGGGGATTGGACAACAACAATAGAAAAGGGATAAGCATGAAGAACAAGTCTTGTAATAACCCTAACTTGTAGGAACAAATTAAGCAACAAGAATGAGTCTTCATAAGGCACTGCCTGCAAATGAAAAAAGAAGGGGATGTGGATGAGGATAAATTCAAAAGCGGAGCATGAAAATAGGAATGACCAAGGAAAAAGCACGGGGAATAAGAATAAAGTGAGCACTCATACTCAAGGGAGAAGGGATCAGACAAAGATAACACACACATTCTGCACAAACACATGAACACGATCATATCCCTTGTACTGAAAAACACTACCATATAGCACAAATTCTATCTTGTAATCGATATCAAAACATGGTGATATTCTTTAGGTTGGGTACACTCTCCCATCCGCGGATTTTACCTATTCACGAGTTTTCCGCGTCACCAAATTCTTGTGTTATTTACATTTATATTCTAGTTCATTTAGTTTAAATACTTGAATTGATCTCACTAATCCTTAACAATTAACCTACAAATTTTGGTAAAAACAATCGGCACCATCTGTGGGAAACTTGATAAGGATTTGATTGATTCAGTACAATGACAAGCAACGAGCCGGAGTTAGGAACCACAAACCAAGGAGCTAAGGCAGAGATCAACAAAGAAATAACTGCAGCATTAAAGAAACTATAATAAGGGATGGAGAAAATGCAATCCTGAAAATGAAGCACTGAAGAAGGAGATAACTAGACTAAATCAAAGAAAAAAATAGCCACAAAGAAGATGATTCTGAGTGTGGTCAGACATTTAAACATGGATGATGCAGAAGAATGGGATCAACAGGAGGAACCAAGAGAGGATACTGATGATGTTATCGAAATAGAGGAGAATACAAATGCAATGAATAACAATGAGACACGTAACGACAACATGATGAATGACATTATGATGATTATAAGGAACGGGATGAGGATCGTGATAGGAGAAGATCACGACATTGGAGTTCAAAGTCTCAAAATCACGTTCCAAAAGTGTTTAAAAGGGAGTTAAAAGAGGTAAGGGAATTGATCAAATGGATCCCTGCTGTCCTAATCTATTGGAGAAAGCGACCCTACAAGCTATGCAGATTCGCCCTTTGATGATAACATCACTTTGTTGGAAATATGAAAATGCTTTACCGTGCCACAAATAAGGCCATATGATGGGACCAACGATCCATTGGAACACATAGCACAATATAAACAAAGAAGGTTCACAGTGCCCATTACTCGAGACTTGAAAGAAGCTTGCATGTGTAAGAGGTTTGGTTCAACATTATCAGGACCTGCTCTATAATGGTTCATTAATTTACCAAACAGGAGCATACAAATGTTTGCCAATCTAGAAGATGTATTCAATATACAGTTTGCAAGCAATAGAGTGTTCAAGAAAACTACGAGTGATTTGTACAAGATTGTGCAACGTGATAGAGAACCATTACGTGATTACTTGACACGATTCAATAGAGAGAAGCTGACTATAACCAATTGTGATATTCCTACAGCAATTGAAACATTCAGGAGAGGCTTGGAAAGAGAATCACCACTCTATGAGGAACTCACAAAGTATTCATGTAGGACTATGGATGATGTAAAAGCAAAGGCCATGGTACAAGTCAGACTAGATAAAGACATGAGGGAAGATGATGAAAAGTACTATAGACCTTCCAAAAAGATCACGACACCAAGGTGTAGGAAATACAAACCCTATTCAAGGACTACTTGAGAATAAGCATATGTCAACACTACACAAGAATGTAATAAATGGAGAAAGGAAGAACGTACAGACTAAAGGAAAGACCCCAATTTACCATGAACATATGATAGTTATGGTTTCTCAATAACACCATCAACCATGATGAGGGAGTTCACAAAGCTGGGAGATATAATCAAGTGGCCAAAGAAAAGCAACAAACCCAAGAAAAATCCAGACTCTAAGCTATGGTGTGATTACCATGAAGATTAGGGACACAAATCCTATGATTGTGTAGCTTTGTGAAAGGAGTTACACTTCTTGACTAAAAAAGGGCTATTTAACTGAATTCATGATGGCTAATAAGACCGCACACGTCAGAAGAGAAAGGTCACCAAATAGAGATGACAAAACACCAATGAGATAGCCACCATCACTACCACATCATAAAGTGATTAATTTCATTACAGGAGGTTCTGAAGTGTGTGGGTTGACATACTCGCAAGCTAAAAGAATGGCTTGGGAGACGGATATACGAGTTGCTCAAGAAGAAGCTGATAACAACAATCTACCAGCCTTAACATTTGAAGAATCAGACAAGGGGAATATTTGAGAACCACAACAAGACGGTCTTATCATCTCACTTCCAGTGGGAAATTGCTTGATCAAGAGGATTTTGGTGGACAACAGGAGTGCTACCAACATCATGATGTTAAACACGTTAAAGGAAATGGGTTTGGCAGAAAGTGACATGATAAAGAAGATGAAAATATTGGTAGGATTTATTTTATAAAATAGTTTTTGTAATTATTCATAAAATAATTAATAAATTCATAAATCAATATAAAATCATATAACACTATAAGAATTTACCAGAAAAATATCATAATCATCTGTATTTTATTCTGGACATAATAAAATTAACATACTTATACTTTACCACATATAAACACCCACATCTCAACACCAATCATTAGATAATTTACCAAAAATTCACATAATAATCAAATATTAATTATTTATTGCTGAAAATAATTGCACAATATTTCCCGAATATTACAAAAATAATGCCTTAGCTTTGTAGAAGTCATGGATAATGCAAGTACTAGTTTTTCAAGAGATGTGTACCTTGTCTCCACATCCACTAGACTTTTACTAACGTAATAAACCGGTGTTTGGGCTCCTTCATGCTCCTTGACAAGTACTCAACTCACAGCATGATCACTGATAGACAAGTAGACATAAAGATCTTCACCTTGAGATGGTTTGGATAAGAGTGGAGGAGTGGTGAGGTAAGTCTTCAAGTAATCGAGCGCAACTTCATGTATACTCGTCCACTCAAACTCTTTGTTCTTTCTTAAGATGCCATAGAATAGCTTGCACCTGTCTGAAGATTGAGAAAGAAATCTATTCAGGGCTGCAACTCTCCCTGTCAGATTTTGGACGTCTTTCACATTAGATGGACTTTTCAACTCGAAGATTGCTTTAATTTGTACTAGGCTAGCTTCAATTCCCCATTTTGTCACCGTATGTGTAAGAAATTTTCCCGAAGATACAACAAAGTTACATTTTGATGGATTGAGCTTCATGTTGTACAATATTAGAATGTCAAACACTTCCCGTATATCACGAACATGATTCTCTGCATTCACTGACTTGACCATCATGTCGTCTATGTAGACTTCCATTGTTTGACCTATTTGATCTTTAAACATCTTTTTGGTAAGTCTTTGAAAGGTTGCACCAGTATTATATAATCCAAAAGGCATATCTAGATAGCAATATATCCTCCTGTGAGTGATGAATGATGTTTTCTCGTAATTAGACGGCTCCATTTATTTTTGATTGAAACCACTTGATGCGTCCAAGAAGGTAAGTAGCTCATGTTCGGCTGTTGAATCCACCATGGAATCAATATGGGGTAATGGATAAGGATCTTTGGGATAGGCTTTATTCAAGTCTGTATAATTAACACAAACCCTCCATTTTCCATTTTTCTTTTGTACTATAACAACATTAGCCAACCATTCAGGATAATCTACTTCTTTGATCATCACAGCCTTCAAGAGTCTGTCTACTTCATCATTGATTATCTTGTTTCATTCTGCTGTAAACTTTCTCCTTTTCTGTTGTACAGAAGTGTAAGTTGGATCAACATTTAGCTTGTGTGTTATCACGTTAGGATCAATACCCGTGATGTCGTCATGTTCCCATGCAAATGCATCTAGTATGGTTGTCAAGAGCTCCACCAAGTTTTCCTTAATTGTTGGTGAGAGGACTTCTCCTATCGAGACATTTTCTCCCCTGTCTTCAAGTCAATATCGGCTAACTTCTCAGGTCCCGTTATTGTGGCTACATGTGCTTCATTCTCTTTGTGTTGAATAGTTGGCTTCAAACACGTCTTATAACATTCCCGTGCTGTATTTTGGTCTCCTCAAATTTCTTGTGCACCCCATGGTGTTGGGAACTTGAGCATTTGACGATACGTCAACATGACAGCCTTCAAATTGTGAATCCAAGTTCTTCCCATAATTACGCATGGAATCAATATTAATTATGCAAAACTTTCCAAGAGATTAACTCTTTGTGCATATTTAGGCAACGCAATTTTACCCATTGTGCGTTTAGTCTCTAATCGTCCAACTTCAACCGTTTTTACATTTTTACAATCCAAAACTCTTCCGAAAACTCCTTTTTAACCTAATTTGGTAATTCCGAACATTTTTCGTGTATTGACTTTTTCGATCCGGATTACAGTTTGACCCATACGCGTCCCAACGCAAGATTTTCGATATGATAATCATTTTGATAGATCAACAAAACCCATATTCTCGAAAGACGAGATAATATTATGTTATTTTCGTATAAAGTGTTTTATTAGAAGCCCGGTTCGGATAATTATCCAATACGGGTATCAAATCGGATCGTCTTTGCAGTTACTTAGAGGCGACGTAACTTAATTATCGATCCAATACGATCCAACTCGTACCAATAATTCCATAAATATAAATAGCCCTTTTATTATTTCATTTTATTCGTATAATCATAATAAATCATTACAAATTGATAAAATACAGAGAAAACCCTACAAACATCGCGTTCCTAAAAATTAAACTCACAAACGAAGATGTTATCGAACTCCGATTCGGGCGTACCATATATCAAATCGAAACTCTCAAAAAACTCTTTTGAATCAATCATCATTTTTGGTGCAGAAATCAAGGGTATTGTCTTATTTAATTATTTTATTTTGAATTAATTAGTAATTAGAAGAGGAATTTTTGATGTTGATGTGATTTATGTGATTTGATGATTGTATCATGTAGATAATTTTGTCCTGATCATTTTGGTATATTATATGTTGAATTTGGAGTTCAATAACATATAGAAATTTGGGTTTGATTCTCGAATTATTAAAATTAGGGTTTATAAGGGGTATGAATGTTCTTAATTGAATTTGGGGCTTTTGATTCAAGGGTTATTGATTGATTTGGATGATGGGTATAACTTCCTGATGTGTTTTTCAATCGATCCACATGTTTAGTTTCACCAAACGATTGCCCAAAGTAGTGAACCGAGTTCATGATTTTTTTTATTTTGATTCAAATTTCTGGTTTGTGTGTTAAATGTTTGGTGTTAAGAATGACTGCATCAGATTTTACGTAATTAGAGCTTTATTTTGAGATATGTATCGAGGTTTTTGGTTCCAGGTTGGCCTATACCTGATTTTCGCCAGAATGAAGCTTCGGGGTTGATCAATTTTAACGATCGATCGTTGAGTGTTTTTGAGGCTATTTCTGGGCTTTGGTGAGAATTTAAGCGGATTTGGATGAAAAACCGGGAGAAAATAATCCCATTTTGGTCCCAAGGGAGTCGCCGGAGCGAGCAGGCGGCGACCGGATAAATCTTCCAGTTATCTTCTCCATTTTCCGGTGAGAGTTCCTAACGACCCGTTTTCTGATCCGTTAACCCAGATTCTGACCCGTGAAAAACCCGGTTTTGATCTATATGACTTATTTTCCAGTTTTCCAATTCTGTTTTTGAATATTCTTTTTAATTTTATTATTTTTAATTTTAAAAAAAATTAGTTTTATTATTTAATAAATGGATTAATTAATCTAATTATTTAATTAATTTAATTTATAAAAAAACTGAATTAAATTAATAATCTTCCAAAAATCCAAATTTTATTTATGATTCAGTTATTTTTCTTGGTTATTTAATTAAATTGATTAATTATTTTGATAATTAATCAGTTTACTTAAATAATTTATGTCAATTTCATTTTAAATTTCAAAAATTATAGAAAAGTCATTTTAATTCTGATTTTTCCTAAATAATGATTTAAAATCATTTGAGTCTTTTTTTCATGATATAAAGGTATTTAAAATCAATTAATATTATTATTAATTGAATTATTCTCATTTTATTCATAATAAATCAACCGTTCGTCCGTTTAATATGAAACGAACGCCTTTAGACTAAAAAAAATATTCCGCTTCCAATAAAAATACTTTCGAAACCTAATTTCTTTTGTATCAAAAGATCATTTGTTTTCCGAATCGTTCCGAGTCAATTATTGATCGATAAATACCCTTTTGACCCGATTTAAATTCTAAACGTATCGAGACCTATCTTTTGACGATTCAACTTATGTGTTACATGAATTATGTGACCATGTATTATATGAATAAAATGATTACATGCCTTATGTGTACGTGTTATGTAAATTATGAATCAACGTGTCTTTTAAACATTTTTTGATCAAAATATGATCCTTATCTGTTATTATCAGATGGGTAGATGATAAGAATAAGCGTAGAATAGAAAATTATATATTGTCAGTTAATTGAATGGTATCTTTTATAATAGATACACATAGTGTGAGGCATTCAAAGCCAGACGAAGATTGTAAATGTAAAGCCTGATTACGTGTAGTAATGAAACTAGTAGATTCAGAATAAATATAAACCTGAAGTGGTGATTGACATGAAAGGTCAAGTGGCCTGTCAATGGAAATATAAATACATCAAGACTGAGTGATATGGCAGATAGTTAAAGATCAGAGGGCTATCAATTGAGGCAAGTATTCATAAACTTTCTTCTAAAATACTGAAAATATTTCTTCATTCCTATTCTAAGTTCAGAATAGTTAAATCTTTTTATATTTCATTGCAATTACTCTTATTTATGCAAGTACCTCGTAAATCTTGTTCCTTGATTATCGATTGATCTCTTGAGCAAATACCCATTATTTCGGGTTATTTGCTAACCCTGAATTGGAATGTTTTGAAATCAAAATGATTTGATATCAAAATACTCTACGGAGTGGATGGTTACGATGAGGGCCAGTGATGGACTGGACCGTATGTAACACCCCCAGATCCGGGGTCGGGGATCCGGGTCGTCACGGTCTTTCTTTCCACAATATCACTTCACTTAATTAATAATAATAACCTTATGCTGTGACCCCACACTAACACACACCACAACCCGTTATAGTCTCAAAGATGAAATAGAAATAAGTACAAGTCTTTGAATCCACAATTTAAAAGTTATTACAACCCAAAATGATTACTTGATAAATTTACAGTTAATTGCCATTATCTGCCACAAGTTATAATTATACATAATTGATTCTCAAAAGTAGATGGTCTGATCTACAATAGATCTACCTCTGCAGCTATAGCAGCTACAACATCATCGGGAAGACGCGGGACGCTTCCCACGCGCTTGCGCTGGGTCTGCTGGAGTCTGGCCATCTTTCCTAACTGTTGTTGTGTGATGAAGAAATAAAGCAAGAGTGAGCCTTACAGCTCGCAAGATAATACATAGTGATAACAATAATATAAGTATCTAAATGGATACTTACTAAAATCTTTTACCAAGTGTAAGATAATTACTTACTAGATATAAGTAAAAACAAGGGATGAAGTTACCAAATACTTCACTATACTTATATCATTTATAAAGCTACTTGAACTACCACTGTTCAGAGGATAAAGAGTTTTCAACAGTTCATCACATAGATGAGACTACAAGACAAGATTTGAATAGATTAAATCTTTGAAATTTTATTAAAGGAAATGAAGTCATGATATATTTCATTAAGTTCTGATATATATATATATATCCACATATACATCTTCTTTATACAATTTCCTGAAAACCTCTGTCATGTAAAGTATGAACAGAATTGCAATATCCAATAAATTTGGAAAGGAAAAGAATTTGGCATAGACCAGATATCTTGCTGATCAGGCGAAGATACCCATAAGTAACCTTTTCTACTAGTAGATGGACGAATTCCCCACTGGTCATCACCCTGGTCTCAATAGGACCTTATGCTGGACTGCCACTCAGCCACTTATGCATTTGATGGACTCCCACTGAGCCACTTACACTATCATGGACGCCCACTGAGCCCATGTTGCTTATGCCGACTCAATAGATGGACTTACTTCCCGAACGTTGGGTAAGTAATCAATTTATTTACCAAAACTGCAACCGTGTTGCGAATATAAAATACACCACAGAGCCGGATCCCTCAGGTTTTGAGCGAGTATTTAAATCCCCTTAAAAAGGAAGATCTTAAATATAAAAAAATGAGTTTTGGGATCCGCTCTAACTTTTAAAAATCATTTTGAAGACTCGAAAACACTTTATAGAGTGTTTGGAGTAAAGCTGATTTAATGAAGTAAATCAGTCCCCAAAATATTTAGAAAATGTCTGAATATTATTATTTAAATAATATTCCCATAAAGAATAATCTTTATAAAAATAATTGAAGTAGAAGTATTAAAACTTATACTTGAAACGAGTATTAAATAACCAAAGATATACTTATACGAAAGTACTATCTTTATTTGAATAATCAAAGATAAGTTTGATTATCGACACCTTATTCTTTAATAAAATAAAGAACATATCTCAGCAAATAATCGGAGTCATAGATCCTCAAATGAATATTCAAATAATATTCATTAAATAATATAAACTGAGTCATAAGCCCTCGAATGAATATTCAAATAATATTCAATAAATAATATAAAAGAGTCATAAGCCCTCGAATGAATATTCATAATAATATTCATTAAATAAAATAAAGTTATCGAATAAACCTTATTCGATTAATGGTTTTGAAAACTATAACCATATATATATATAAATATATATGTATATATATACATATATACCAAAATCTACTCGGGATCCTCGACTCCCGGTTTTAGAAAATGTTTTCACCTCTTGGGTCCCTATACTAAGGGTATATGCAAGTTACCGCTATCCTCTAGCATAGGTATTATCAACTGAATCAACAGATATATATAGCAAGAATACAAAACAGGCATGCATATATACCATATAACATGCTACAATATATCGCAAGAATTTGCTATAACAAATATGCATTTAACGCAAGATCATGCATATACACAAATACATCACAACAACAGTTATAACAGGTAGAAAACTTGCCTGAGCGACTTGGGGTGATAAAAGGCTCGAGACGAGTCTGGTAACCTATAAACAACAAGTAAGTAGGAATTAAACCAAAGTCACTTGTAAATCTATTCTTTAACTAACTTAGACTCTAACGCTTGTTTTGCGCTTACTGATTTGCTTAAGTCACCCGGGTACCCTCGGCTCCACCATTTTTAATAATTTAACCTTTACGAGTTTTAAGGCGATTCCTTCGCGAGTGTCTTACCAACTGCCTAACACACTTACCATAAATGTTTCATGCATTAATTAACCCTTTTTGGTCTTTAACCTATGTTTCAAACTAAGGTGAGGGAAAAAGTTTCGTTCGCGAAACGCCGTTACCTGAAACGGTCGTTTCTCCTAAACCGTGCATCGGAATCGAACGAACTACATATCAAAACGAAGCTCGTAACATGAGCTATCTAAACATGGCAGTGGTCATAATCTAGCAGGGGGTTCTCGGGTCCTAATGCTATGCACAAAAACAGTCCAAAGAAAATCGGACGTTACGACGGCTATGTTTACGCGATTTCCAATATATTAAACCATTCAAAACCCTCCCAATTCAACCTCAAATCCAACATACAACCAACATCCATCCTTATCACATCATAACAACCCCAACCAATTCAATTTTAACATTCATACTTATGCCTAAGCTTAACTTTAACCATACTTAAGTTCTTTTAATCAAAACCACAACATTTACCATTCCATTTCACTACCATTTCAATTCCCAAACTCTAATCACAACAACAAGCTACAATATCATCCTACTAATAAAAATCATCTTATAATACATAGGAATCTAGGGTTTGGAGATGGTATACCTTCCTTGAAGTGGTGGGAGGAGCTAGGAAGCCTTAAGAAGCTTTGAGAAGTCTTAGGAATGCTTGGATCTTCAAGGAAAACAAGAAAAACTTCAAGTTAAAAACTTGAAAACACTATTCATAGTCATCTTCTTTGATTAAATGAAGAAGATGGAGAAGGAATTGATGGCTTAAACTCATGATATAGCCCTAACTAAGCATGAAGATGATTAGGGAATTAACTCACCAATTTAGGAAGCTTGGATCTTTGATTTTGAATTTCTTGCTCTTTTGAATAGTAAAAAGCCGAGAGCTCTTCAAGAACAAGCCTTGGTTCTTTTTGATTTTGATGAAAAAATGATTTTGCTTGGCTTGGTTGATTTGTTTTTGTGCTTGATTTAGTCAATTACCTTGTTGCCCTTGAATTTATGTGGTTAAAAAGCCACCACACCTCCTTCCTTCCCATGTCATGCTTGTGTTATCCTAATGATGTCATCCTCCCCTCCTTGTCCTCTTTCTATTGGTTGGATGACATCATCCCCACTAATCCCTTTGATTAACTTCCTAATTGTTTGCCTAATGACCGCTGATCTGTTATACGGTTCGCTTAACTTTCGTTTTCGTTTATCGTTTGAAGGATCATACCCGAGATCTTATTACTTAGGTTCCCTTAACCTTTCTCAATACATTATATTCCTTTTTATGATCCTCTATTATAATCCTTTAATTTAAATCCTTTTTATCCTGTTACCTTATACTCAATTCTCTCCGTATCTAGTGGATTTCCGGGAAAAATCCAAGTGTTCGGAAATTGGATTCCGACGATCTTTACATACACTTATATACCACATAGAGTACTAATAATATCCCAGAATATCCATAACAGAACCCCTACATAGTGTGGCATGAAAAGTTTTCTCATTCAGCTAAAATACTATTCACCAGGGTTACAAAAAGTTGAAAATTTTGGGGGTTATTACAGTCTCCCCTCCTTAAAAGGATTCCGTCCCGGAATCAAACAGAAAATAAATGGGGGTACTTTTCTAGCATTGTGCTCTCTAGTTCCCAAGTTGATTCTTCCACATTATGATTCTGCCATAGTACTCTGACTAGCTTGATCACTTTGTTCCGAAGCACCTGCTCCTTCTTATCTATAATCCTTACTGGCTTCTCCACGTAAGTTAGATCTGGCTGCATATCCACCTGCTCGTACTCCACTATGTGTCTGGCATCCCGATGATACTTCCTTAGCATTGACACATGGAACACATTATGAACTTGTTGCAAATTAGGGGGTAGGGCTAGCTCGTAAGCTAACTTTCCAATCCGTCTTAATATCTCAAAAGGTCCAATGTATCTTGGGCTTAGTTTTCCTTTCCTTCTGAACCTCATTAATCCCTTCCAAGGGGATACCTTTAGCAGTACTAAGTCCCCGACTTCATATTCCTTGTCCTTTCGGGCTAGGTCTGCATATTTCTTCTGTCTGTCTTGGGCTGCTACAAGTCGCCCTCTGATAAGATCCACTATATCTTTGGTCCTTTGGACCACTTCGGGTCCGAGCATCTTCCGCTCTCCTACTTCATCCCAGTATAAGGGAGATCGACACCTTCTTCCGTACAGGGCCTTATAAGGCGGCATTCCGATGCTAGCATGAAAGCTATTGTTATAAGAAAACTCGATCAACGGCAAGTGATCATCCCAACTCCCTTTAAAGTCTATTGCACAGACTCTCAACATATCCTCTAGTGTCTGGATGGTCCTTTCACTCTGCCCATCCGTCTGGGGATGGTACGCGGTACTCATATTTAACTTGGTCCCCGCACATTCCTGAAAGCTCCTCCAAAATCTGGAGTTGAACCTGGGGTCTCGGTCTGAGACAATGGATGCTGGGACTCCATGTCGCGTCACTATTTCCTTAAGGTAAATGTCCACCAGTCTATCGACTGTGTATCTCTCATTGATAGGAATGAAATGAGCTGACTTTGTCAGTCGGTCTATAATTACCAAAATGGCGTCGTGATTGGCTTTCGTCCTTGGCAATCCTACAACAAAATCCATCGCTATCTGTTCCCATTTCCATTCGGGAATCTCCAGGGGTCGTAAGAGTCCACTGGGTCTCTGGTGCTTTGCCTTTACCCTTTGGCAAGTCAAACATTTGCTTACCCATTCTGCTACGTCCCTCTTCATGTTGGGCCACCAGTAATATTTCTTCAAATCCCTATACATCTTGGTACTTCTCGGGTGAATGGAATACCTTGAACTATGGCTTTCATCCAATATCTCATCTTTAAGCTCTTGAACATTCGGAACCCAAATTCGGTAGGAGTACCTCATTATCCCTTTATCATCTTTCTCAGTATGGATCTCCTCTCCAGTCATTGACTTTCTGCCTTCATTCATTATTTTCTCCTGGCACAATCTGATCTTTTCCAATAACTCTGGCTGCATTGAGATCTCAAAAAGCTTTTCAGTTCTGGTTCCGGTTACCTTTACTTCTATTTCCATTCTCTCAAAATCCCTTATCAATTCTTCCGAAGTCGTTATCATTCTGAGTCTTTCCTTTCTATTAAGGGCATCAGCCACCACATTGGCTTTCCCTGGATGATAGAGAATCTCACAATCATAGTCCTTGATTAGTTCTAACCATCTCCTCTGGCGCATGTTGAGCTCTTTCTGCGTAAATATATACTTGAGGCTCTTATGGTCTGTGAAAATCTCGCACTTCTCTCCATACAAGTAGTGCCTCCAAATTTTTAAGGCAAATACTATTGCCGCGAGCTCAAGGTCATGAGTAGGATATCTAACCTCGTATTCCTTCAGTTGTCTCGACGCATACGCAATCACTTTACTGTGCTGCATAAGCACACACCCTAGTCCTTTGTGCGACGCGTCACTATATATCACAAAATCTCCTTTTCCGTCCGGCAATGCCAATACCGGAGCCGTTATCAACCTTTTCTTTAATTCCTGAAAACTGTTCTCGCATTTCTCCGTCCATTCAAACTTCTCTGTCTTACGAGTAAGTCAGTGTCAAAGGGGCTGCGATCTTCAGCAAAGTCCTGTACAAATCTACGATAGTAGCCGGCCAATCCTATAAAACTCCTTACCTCTGTGGGTGTGGTTGGCCTTTCCCAATTTGAGACCGCCTCTATCTTGAAGGGGTCGACCAATACTCCTTCTTTATTGATCACATGTCCTAAAAACTGTACTTCATTCCGCCAGAATTCACACTTCGAGAATTTGGCATATAACTGTTCCTCTCTGAGTATTCCTAGAGCTATCCTCAAATGCTCTGCATGTTCTGTCTCAGTCCTTGAGTAGATCAAAATATCATCGATAAAAACTATCACACATTTGTCCAAGTACTTCTTAAATACTCTATTCATTAAATCCATGAAAGCCGCTGGGGCGTTGGTTAATCCAAAGGACATTACCAAGAACTCATAATGCCCATACCTGGTACGGAACGCTGTCTTGGAAATATCTTCGGGTTTAATCTTTAGTTGGTGATATCCAGTTCTCAGGTCGATCTTGGAAAAATAAACAGCATCCTTTAGCTGGTCGAACAGATCGTCTATTCTAGGTAATGGGTACCTGTTCTTTATGGTTAGCTTGTTCAACTCTCGATAGTCTATGCACAGCCTCATGCTCCCATCTTTCTTCTTAACAAATAAAACTGGTGTTCCCCATGGAGACACACTAAGCCTTATCATACCCTTATCCAAGAGTTCCTGCAATTGGATAGCTAATTCCTTCATTTCTAACGGGGCTAACCGGTAAGGTGCTTTTGAAACTGGCGCCATCCCTGGGGCCAACTCAATAGCAAATTCAATCACTCTATCGGGTGGTAATCCCGAAAGGTCTTGTGGGAATACATCTTCAAATTCGTTGACTACTGAAATATCTTGTAAGTTGGGCACCTCCTTCTGCGTGTCCACCACATAGGCTAGGTAGGCCTCATTTCCTTTTCGTAGCATCCTTTTAGCCTGGGCCATGGTCAAAAATTTCTGCGTCTGCCTCTTTCCTCTAAATATAACTTCTTTCTTCCCTGGGACATTTAGCTTAACTTTCTTCCCTTTACAGTCTATCTGAGCATCATTGCTAGATAGCCAGTCCATTCCCAAAATTACATCAAACTCCCCTAATTTAAAAGGAATCAGATCAACACTAAAGGATTGCTCCCCTATGCCTATCTCACAGGCGGGGTGAATCTGGTTAACAGGAATAATTTCATGATTGGCGCCTTAAGTCTTAACTTACGCGCAAAGTCCTTTGATATAAAAGATTTAGTTGCTCCCGAATCAAATAAAACATTTGCACTGACTGAATTTAGAGAAAGGGTACCTGCTATCACATCTGAATCTTTCATAGCATCCTGGACTGTCATGTTGAAAGTCCTCGCAGTAGGTGGCTTATTAGAAGCAGCCCTGCTTGCTCCCGAAGCTGCTGGTTTGTTCATTGGGCATTCCCTCTTCCAATGACCTGGGCGTCCACACTGATGACAAGTGGTGGTTGGAATGACGGTAGGGGTTGATGATGGGCACTTAGTTGAATAGTGGCCTTCCCGACCGCACTTAAAACAAGTTACTGGCTTTCCTTTACACTCCCCAGTGTGATTCCTTCCACATATGTTACAGGCTGGCAATGGGGGTCGAGACTGGTTGGAATAGGACATTCTTGATTTCTGGCCGCCCTGGCTCACACTCACACTCATTGGCCGCTTAAACCCAGTGTTCCTTCCTGGTAGGGACACTGCTCCTCGATTAAATCTAGTTGGGAAGCTCCTTCCTGCGGAACCTCCACCCATGCTCATACTTTTCCTTTTTATTCCTTTCTTCTCTCTTTCCTTCTGCATCTGTTCACTTCCAACTTCTACAATCGTTGCCTTTTACACCAGAGTGGCATAGTCCGTAAGCTCAAGGATTGCCACCCTATTCTGAATCCACGGTTTCAGTCCCTGCTGAAACCTCCTAGCTTTCTTTTCCTCGGTGCTCACAAACTCTGGCACAAACCTTGATAACTCAGTAAATTTCGCTTCGTACTCTGCTACAGACAAGTTATTCTGCTTTAGCTCCAAGAACTTGAGCTCCATCTGATTTTCGATAAACCTCGGGAAATACTTTCCCAGAAACAACTGACTAAATCTCTCCCAGGTTATAATAGCATCTGTCTCCATGTTTTTCTTGGCCTCCCACCAGTAGTTAGCTTCTCCTTTCAGAAGGTAGGTAGCAAATACAGTCTTCTGTGCCTCATCGGTACTCAAAATCTCAAAGGATTTCTCCATTTCCTTTAACCATGCTCTTGCCTCAACTGGGTCGGCTGATCCGTGGAACTCAGGGGGCTTAAGGGACTTAAAAGCCCTGAAAGAGTTTGCCACAGTATTGTTATTTCCTTGAGGGGGTGGGTTGGGTTGACGTTCCAAATTCTGCCTTAGGAGTTGCATGAACTGGCCCATGGGATCCATGCCTGGGTTTGGTACTGGTTGCTCAACCTCGGTTTCTCCTTCTTCAGCCTCTATCTCAAATCCCTCAACATCATATGTTTCCTCTTCCTCTTCATACAGGGAGTCATCCTGTTCCACATAATCCTCATCTTCCTCTTCACTGTGTTCCTGGTTCCTATCATCCTGGTTATGGCTTCCCTGGTCCTCAGATCCAGGGTTCGCCCTAGTTCCAATCTTTCTTGGCGGCATGATTCTGATAATAAAAAAAATTATTGGGAAAAATTCAACGTTAGGTCACAATCATATACAACATTGTGCCCTGCACAGCTCTTATAATGGGGAGAACGTATATCGCAATTCTATTATTTTAAGAAAGTTCTAATACGAAGTGCAGTAATAATAATGATAAAAACAGTGATCCCGTCACTAATGAACTGAACCAAAGGGAACAAATATATACATAATGCGAGAAATACATAGTTTGATCTGGTCAAAAGTACAACAGTGCTACAGTCATCTGTCCCAAAAGTGATACACAAGAGTCTATCTGTCTAGTCAGAAAAAGGGATGCTATATACAAGTCAACTATCCCGGAAAATTGGCTCTTACTAAGGCCTCGGCTAACTAGACAACTAGACTATTCCATCATCAATCCTGAATCACACACCGGAGCGGGTCAGCTCCCATACCCTTTCCATCGCACGACGGAAGATATAGTCGGCCTGCCGCCTGGAGATCCTACCATGCCTGTCCCCCTGGAGCGATCTGAGCCTCGCTCAGGGATGTGAGCTCTATCCCCGTAAGCTCCCTCCTCAAGGATCGGGGTATAGAAGCCCTAGTCTCATAAGCTCGGGTACGCCTACCCGCCCTCTCTGCATCCAACTCCCTCCTGGCCTCATCCAGTCGGCCCTCGGCAACAGCCACTCGGGTCCTCAGAACATCCTGAACATATCCATGAGCTAACGAAGACTGCCTGTGGGCAGGGTCAAGAGGTGGTGAATCCGGAGCTGCTGAGGGTGCCTCCTCGGTCTGCCTAGGCTCGGAAGTATGGGTCTCTGAGCTGTCATCATCAGGAATCCAAGATAGTGGTGGAGGGGTAGGGGCTCTGACCACCGGAAGTGTGGGTAATGGGGTACCAGCATATACTACCATAGGTCCAACACGCTCCTCAGCTACTGGGACCTCATCCGGGTCCTCCTCATCTGGAATAGCAATAACCTCTGTCTCTGACTCCTCTGAGGGGTCCTCCTCATCTGAAATAGCAATGACCTCCGTCTCTGACTCCTCTGAGGGGTCCTCCTCATCCTCCTCCATCTCAGGCTCCTCCTGATCCTCAACATCTAGCAATGCCTCATCATGCTCACGCTCGAACATCTTCAGGGTCCTCTATCTCAGGCGCCTACACATTAAACGAGCTAAGTTACTATCATGATACTTATAAGGGTTCCCGTAAGGGTTTTAACTGTCAGCACTACTTTAAGTAGTCCGACCATGAACTTGGCAAGAGTTCTTATTATCTTTGTGAGTTTGTTATTATATCGACGCATCATCTCTGAGGTTTATAACGCTTAGCTCTGATACCATTTCTGTAACACCCCCAGATCCGGGGTCGGGGATCCGGGTCGTTACGGTCTTTCTTTCCATAATATCACTTCACTTAATTAATAATAATAACCTTATGCTGTGACCCCACACTAACACACACCACAACCCGTTATAGTCTCAGAGATGAAATAGAAATAAGTACAAGTCTTTGAATCCACAATTTAAAAGTTATTACAACCCAAAATGATTACTTGATAAATTTACAGTTAATTGCCATTATCTGCCACAAGTTATAATTATACATAATTGATTCTCAAAAGTAGATGGTCTGATCTACAATAGATCTACCTCTGCAGCTATAGCAGCTACAACATCATCGGGAAGACGCGGGACGCTTCCCACGCGCTTGCGCTGGGTCTGCTGGAGTCTGGCCATCTTTCCTAACTGTTGTTGTGTGATGAAGAAATAAAGCAAGAGTGAGCCTTACAGCTCGCAAGATAATACATAGTGATAACAATAATATAAGTATCTAAATGGATACTTACTAAAATCTTTTACCAAGTGTAAGATAATTACTTACTAGATATAAGTAAAAACAAGGGATGAAGTTACCAAATACTTCACTATACTTATATCATTTATAAAGCTACTTGAACTACCACTGTTCAGAGTATAAAGAGTTTTCAACAGTTCATCACATAGATGAGACTACAAGACAAGATTTGAATAGATTAAATCTTTGAAATTTTATTAAAGGAAATGAAGTCATGATATACTTCATTAAGTTCTGATATATATATATATCCACATATACATCTTCTTTATACAATTTCCTGAAAACCTCTGTCATGTAAAGTATGAACAGAATTGCAATATCCAATAAATTTGGAAAGGAAAAGAATTTGGCATAAACCAGATATCTTGCTGATCAGGCGAAGATACCCATAAGTAACCTTTTCTACTAGTAGATGGACGAATTCCCCACTGGTCATCACCCTGGTCTCAATAGGACCTTATGCTGGACTGCCACTCAGCCACTTATGCATTTGATGGACTCCCACTGAGCCACTTACACTATCATGGATGCCCACTGAGCCCATGTTGCTTATGCCGACTCAATAGATGGACTTACTTCCCGAACGTTGGGTAAGTAATCAATTCATTTACCAAAACTGCAACCGTGTTGCGAATATAAAATACACCACAGAGCCGGATCCCTCAGGTATTGAGCGAGTATTTAAATCCCCTTAAAAAGGAAGATCTTAAATATAAAAAAATGAGTTTTGGGATCCGCTCTAACTTTTAAAAATCATTTTGAAGACTCGAAAACACTTTATAGAGTGTTTGGAGTAAAGCTGATTTAATGAAGTAAATCAGTCCCCAAAATATTTAGAAAATGTCTGAATATTATTATTTAAATAATATTCCCATAAAGAATAATCTTTATAAAAATAATTGAAGTAGAAGTATTAAAACTTATACTTGAAACGAGTATTAAATAACCAAAGATATACTTATACGAAAGTACTATCTTTATTTGAATAATCAAAGATAAGTTTGATTATCGACACCTTATTCTTTAATAAAATAAAGAACATATCTCAGCAAATAATCGGAGTCATAGATCCTCAAATGAATATTCAAATAATATTCATTAAATAATATAAACTTAGTCATAAGCCCTCGAATGAATATTCAAATAATATTCAATAAATAATATAAAAGAGTCATAAGCCCTCGAATGAATATTCATAATAATATTCATTAAATAAAATAAAGTTATCGAATAAACCTTATTCGATTAATGGTTTTGAAAACTATAACCATATATATATATAAATATATATGTATATATATACATATATACCAAAATCTACTCGGGATCCTCGACTCCCGGTTTTAGAAAATGTTTTCACCTCTTGGGTCCCTATACTAAGGGTATATGCAAGTTACCGCTATCCTCTAGCATAGGTATTATCAACTGAATCAACAGATATATATAGCAAGAATACAAAACAGGCATGCATATATACCATATAACATGCTACAATATATCGCAAGAATTTGCTATAACAAATATGCATTTAACGCAAGATCATGCATATACACTAAATACATCACAACAACAGTTATAACAGGTAGAAAACTTGCCTGAGCGACTTGGGGTGATAAAAGGCTCGGGACGAGTCTGGTAACCTATAAACAACAAGTAAGTTGGAATTAAACCAAAGTCACTTGTAAATCTATTCTTTAACTAACTTAGACTCTAACGCTTGTTTTGCGCTTACTGATTTGCTTAAGTCACCCGGGTACCCTCGGCTCCACCATTTTTAATAATTTAACCTTTACGAGTTTTAAGGAGATTCCTTCGCGAGTGTCTTACCAACTGCCTAACACACTTACCATAAATGTTTCATGCATTAATTAACCCTTTTTGGTCTTTAACCTATGTTTCAAACTAAGGTGAGGGAAAAAGTTTCGTTCGCGAAATGCCGTTACCTGAAACGGTCGTTTCTCCTAAACCGTGCATCGGAATCGAACGAACTACATATCAAAACGAAGCTCGTAACATGAGCTATCTAAACATGGTAGTGGTCATAATCTAGTAGGGGGTTCTCGGGTCCTAATGCTATGCACAAAAACAGTCCAAAGAAAATCGGACGTTATGACGGCTATGTTTACGCGATTTCCAATATTTTAAACCATTCAAAACCCTCCCAATTCAACCTCAAATCCAACATACAACCAAAATCCATCCTTATCACATCATAACAACCCCAACCAATTCAATTTTAACATTCATACTTATGCCTAAGCTTAACTTTAACCATACTTAAGTTCTTTTAATCAAAACCACAACATTTACCATTCCATTTCACTACCATTTCAATTCCCAAACTCTAATCACAACAACAAGCTACAATATCATCCTACTAATCAAAATCATCTTATAATACATAGGAATCTAGGGTTTGGAGATGGTATACCTTCCTTGAAGTGGTGGGAGGAGCTAGGAAGCCTTAAGAAGCTTTGAGAAGTCTTAGGAATGCTTGGATCTTCAAGGAAAACAAGAAAAACTTCAAGTTAAAAACTTGAAAACACTATTCATAGTCTTCTTCTTTGATTAAATGAAGAAGATGGAGAAGGAATTGATGGCTTAAACTCATGATATAGCCCTAACTAAGCATGAAGATGATTAGGGAATTAACTCACCAATTTAGGAAGCTTGGATCTTTGATTTTGAATTTCTTGCTCTTTTGAATAGTAAAAAGCCGAGAGCTCTTCAAGAACAAGCCTTGGTTCTTTTTGATTTTGATGAAAAAATGATTTTGCTTGGCTTGGTTGATTTGTTTTTGTGTTTGATTTAGTCAATTACCTTGTTGCCCTTGAATTTGTGTGGTTAAAAAGCCACCACACCTCCTTCCTTCCCATGTCATGCTTGTGTCATCCTCATGATGTCATCCTCCCCTCCTTGTCCTCTTTCTATTGGTTGGATGACATCATCCCCACTAATCCCTTTGATTAACTTCCTAATTGTTTGCCTAATGACCGCTGATCTGTTATACGGTTCGCTTAACTTTCATTTTCGTTTATCATTTGAAGGATCATACCCGGGATCTTATTACTTAGGTTCCCTTAACCTTTCTCAATACATTATATTCCTTTTTATGATCCTCTATTATAATCCTTTAATTTAAATCCTTTTTATCCTGTTACCTTATACTCAATTCTCTCCGTATCTAGTGGATTTCCGGGAAAAATCCAAGTGTTCGGAAATTGGATTCCGACGATCTTTACATACACTTATATACCACATAGAGTACTAATAATATCCCAGAATATCCATAACAGAATCCCTACATAGTGTGGCATGAAAAGTTTTCTCATTCAGCTAAAACACTATTCATCAGGGTTACAAAAAGTTGAAAATTTTGGGGGTTATTACACCATAAGGGCCAGAGATGGCTGGACCCTTGATTATTAGTCCATAGTGTCTGGGTACCCTATATATGTTGGTGGGTCTATGCAGTTAGGTATAGATCCGCACTATATCCTGACTGATCAACAGGTTATAGTGCATATATTGGTTTCTAGTGTCCAGTCTAATATATTAGTGATCTCCATTAACGGCATTTCTTCTCAGAAAGTTTATGATTACGAAAATAAACAAATATTTGATTCATGAAATGAATCACTGAAATGTTCACTGTTCTTTTATAGGGAAATATGATTTATGATTAAAGGCCAATGAAGGTTGATGCTTTTATTCGCTCAACTGTTTTAAAAAAATAAAAGTGTTTTGAATTTCCAAAAGTTTCTTTGATCTAATACTTGGAAATCATTTATGATACCTGCTGGGCATTTTTGGCTCATTCTTGCTTTGTGAATTCTTATTTCTTTCAGTATCAAATGAGGACAATAGTGAATAACTTTTAATAGACAAAAAAAGTGGATAAATTCCAGCTGAAGGAATTTGGAGGTGTCAGAGTGAATAATACGAGGAAGTTAGTTAAGAGGTAATGAAATTTTATTTAGTTATTGTAATTTTAGAAGGTTAGATTCTTGTTTCATACCATAACCTATAAGCGATCCGGAGTAGTGAGGGGTTATCTGTATATTTGTTTTAATATACATATTTATGTTGTTTAAAGGTGTTTAGTGACACCCAATCCTGACCCCGAATTTGGGGATGTTACAGTTGGTATCAGAGCCACAAGTTATTGGTCCCTGAAATAAGAATAGGTAGAAGTAAGATAGGATTGACAGGTTATATAAGATAAGGAAAACCCTAAGTATACTCATCTTGAGTTCAAAGTTGAGTGTGAGTTAAGATTAGCGGATCCGATATGGATTAGTAAGATAGGATATTGTTAAGATAAGTGGAATGGCAAGTATATTGGAGATATAGATATATTGAGTTCCCAGATCCTATGGTTGCGAAGAGTCGGCAGCTCGACTGGAGAATGGGTAAATTACCCTGCTTTTATGTGGTTTTAAAGAAAAATGGAGATTGATTCGCGTGAGAACTTCAGTAGAAGGAAAGATAGATGAGTTTTAGTATGATTCAACTTAGAATTATGTAGTAGGTCAAGCTTCAGACTGGAGGTAACGAGTTGATTGAAGCTGACGAAGAGCCAACGTCGCAAGTTTAAAGGCACCACTGTGGCAAAAGCTTCTTAATACTTTTCGGGCGCCGCGCAAGGAATGATATCTACCTTATTAGATATACTGAAGATTTACAAGAAGATACATTTTTATTTACGGATAGAATGTTGAATTGTGTTAACTGTTATAAATATGACATCAAGGACGATGATGAAAACATCAAAGATAGTACCTGATGCCAGCACTGGAGTTAGAGTTACGAATAAAATGGTATATAACTGTAAATAAAATTTTTGCCGACTAATGAAGGTGAAATGAATCCAATAAGGGTTAGATGATATACTGAAATGGATGGACCCTTAGGTGGTCGTTTCTTCAATTAGGTACCTTGTTGTGGTTGAAGAGGACAACAACCAACTCATATAGTAAGGACAACCAGATGTTTGATTTTCAAAATTCTAAAACAAGTTTTCGAAAAAAATATTTTCTTAACAGAATTTCTAAAAGATCTTTACACAAAATGAGTTTTAAAATTTTGGTTGTCAAAGTACTACTTGAGTTCTTGTTGTTATAAGCATTAGATTACCGGAAGAATATTTGATCAAATTAAGTATCGTTAATTCAGAGGGCCAAGTAGAGCCGCTAATACGGAGAAGTTTAAAATTTCCTCGGAAGAAGAGTGCAAATCTTGTCGAATAGTATCAACAATCGAATCAACATGCGGAAACATTATTTATCCAATTTATAGAATTATTAAAGTTTAAAATAGGCTCGTTGACCCAAAAGAAGCTCGAGGATGATTGAAGAAAATGGAGGAATCTTCCAGATGATTGAAGCATAATAATATTCCTATCGACGGAGTCGAGATGTTGCATGATCAATGATTACGGTACGCGGAATAGAAGAAATTAGAAATTATGATTATAAATACCGTAAGAACGCGATTATGGTCGAATTATTAAAGTATCAAACATGGAAGCATGACGCTAAAAATACAAGACTTACATGGCAGGGATGAAGCAAGAAATTATCACGGCAAATCCAACGAGAAGAAAATTATGCACATATTATTAAAAAGTTAAAGGTATTTCCAAAAGATATTACGAATCTATCATCTGACATGGATCTGGAATCTGTTACTCGAATGAGCCTTGAAAGTATGCATAAGCGAAACATAGATGGCGACCAACGGTGTCATTCTTTTCCACGACTGCGTATACTCATCTTGATTCTTGAATACGTGTGAGTTTCTCTCAGTGATAAATACATGAGACAAGAAGAAAAGAAAATTTATTGCATGCCTTTCAAATTATTTTTCTTCTCAGAATATTGCTTTCTGATCGAGACAAACAGTATTATGATGTGTCGCTTTATCAAAATGGCGAGGAGTCTGGTGGGACGCCACCTAATCATGTGCTGTATGCCATATAGTATGAAAGACTGGCCATCTTGAGTATAAATATGGTTGTCTCATTCATTTCTAAATCATCATTCATTTTATCTTCTTCCATTATGACTTATTAATTTATGGATCCTTCCGATTGTTTCCTTATATTCTTATTCTTTACAAAAGGTTTCCAATCAGAATCATATACACAAATTCTCTTCTTGGGTAAGGTCTATTCTTTGAGTGATTTAAAAGAAGTGAAACGACCTCGTGTAGCAGATGGAGTTACATGCTGAGAATGAATAATTACAAGCCAATAAATGATGGACATATTTGTGTAAAAGAAGAATCACTATGCCAATAATGTGGTTATTATGAAGACATCAAATCAGAAGTGGAAATCTGCATATATGATACGTCTTAAGTCTAAGATTTTGGCATGAATTGGAGTAGTTAGCAAACCGTATGAGGTAAATTAACCATAGAAATAAGAAGGTCAAGTTATGTACACCAGGCGAGGAAAACGATTGACGAGACAACAGAAGTAGATGAAGGAATTCTCAATAATGGCCCAGAAAATCGATTAATACACTGTGAAGATGAAGCATACCTCAATCATGCGGGAGATACTTGTCAAGAAGGTTCAAGATCGAAGGAATTCTAGTTACAAATAAATGAATTTGAATGTGTTCTTCAAGAAATTTTTAGGCTTCCTAACTTGAGTAAATAAGTTATGGTGAATTTGACGCTCATAACTGAGCCAACGATGAAGGTTCCATATAGGAAAATATAAATATAGATAAAGAACTGGTGATCCAACCGCGTTAAATCTTTTAAGAAGTAACACTTTAAAACCAAATGAGTTTTTATAGAATATGATAGTATGGATGGAGACCATGTGTTGGTTATCAGAAATTAGACGAGTTAACTAATGAGAAGAAGCGTATATTCTTAAGGGGAGAGTACTTGGTTGATCGGTTGAAAGCTGCAATATAGGTTCTTAAAACTATCCATATACAAGTATGAGCCGTGGAAAATAAGATTAAAAGATTTCTTTAGAACGGAATTATGAACATGTATAAGTGATATGAATTTTTAATTAGAGAGCTTGAAAAAAATGGACTAGAAGAATTCTGGAATAAAGTTTTTGAGAAACAACAGAATAATTTTATATTCATTAGCGGAGTTCCGAGATATTATAAAAGAATTGAGGAAATGTATGGTTATACTTATCATTGTGTGTTTGTCTAAGTTCGATTAAATGATGTATGTTATGTTAATTAGTAGTATATGTGGTTATCAACATGATATGTTCTGAAGTATGATGAAATGATGAGTTTGGTTGATGGTGGTGGATTGATATGATTGTGGGTTATTTGGCTTATTATTGGTGTCGGCTTGAGTCCGACTGGTAGTCAATGATACATAGGAGATGCTGCCCAAATTTTTAAAAATACCCTACTTTTAAAGGAAAAAGTATACTTTCATGTGTTATTAATATTCTGGTTGATACTCTAAATGATAGCGATCTCGGTTCCTGAAAGAAGTGACTATAGCCAAACTGACTTTATATAATTGGTCCCAGGTTTCATTTAGCTAGTCGTCACTAGGTTCGATTGATCAATTCAAAGAGTTAATTGGCTAATTTTAACAACTTATGATAAGTTAGATGGAAATCGATTCCAATTAGATTAAGTCAAATTCTGATGTGATTTTCAGATCCGAAATCAAAGAAATGAGAAATTTGGAGGAAGTAAGGACCCCGGCAGAATTTAAAAGTTTAGTGGAATTAGCGCGATGTTACTGCAAGTGAGCGAGGCTTTATTTAGATGAATATGCCCTTTGCAATAGACAAGGGAATTAAAATGTTATTTGCACATGTAAGTGAGAAGGACGTTTTCAAAAACTAAAGGTTCAAGATAAGAGCCAAGGGAAGGAAGGAAGAGAATGAAAGAGAGATTAATAACTACATCAATATGGATGTTGTTAGACGATCAAAGAGATTTTATCATCTGCAATAAGGTTTTATTCAAGGACTTGAAGGTATGCCAATATAGAACGACGATGTAATACGAATTATTCCCAAAATACCGGAGAACTCGCGAATACAAGTATTTGATGTATGATATAAGCTAACAATGTTGGCATGTGAACTAAAGAAAACGATCTCTTGATTATGTAGGAGAGACGATGTATAGCGGGCATAGGCCTCAATAATTTAAAACATATATTCAATGCGAAGAAGCCAAAGATGTGAAATAGAATTGTTGGAGTGGATTAAAAATAAAAGTTGTGCGATCAGTAATTGTGTAAGTAAGGTTAAGGAAGTAGCTGACAATGGGTTTTAAAAGTTCGGTCAACAAGAATTCAAATATTTATAGAAACCTTTCAGTCCAGTGATAGTCACAGAATGGCTTTACTAATGATAATCAAATCAGTACAATTAAAAAGAAGGGATCGCTTATGTTAAGAAGAGACAATGAGTCAGGAGAATGAAGAACTTAACTAGAAAGGGAAGTGGAATCAAAAGGATGATAAATAAATTTTATAAGATTGTCCAGGATATAAATAAGTCATGAATGTCAGGGTGCCAGAGCTAATATAAGAAATGGAGTGAAAGGCCTATATTTGGAGATAGGAAATTCATTCTAAGACTACGATTAAATATGGAAATTTAAATGAAGGTATGGATTGACATGGCATAAGAATGGAAATAGAAGGACATATAAGTAAATGAAGAATTAAAGCTAACATCAAAGGGTAAACCTATTACCGTAATCTCTTAAAAAATGAGTATAGCTCGTTAAGGAGCGATATAGAGAATCACTTGAAAACCAGAGATACAGCAAGCATTATTTAAGTTATTAAGGACAGGTTAACTAAACCCAACCATTCTTTTATTAACGAATACTTTACCTGAGGAATAAGTTGATATTGTTACAAGGAGATTGTGGTACGCTATCAGATTCAAGTATGAATTGGGATTGATCGATATTATTACTTAATCTAGTATTTTTGGACAGAAGTAAAGTGAAGAATTTGGTGAAACATTTGTAAACTGAGATAGGGAATACATCCCAGGAATATGATTAAGTACCGAGAGCTAAAAGAAATATCCAGTGACCCGACATGAAGAGAAAATGGGGGAAGGCATCAATTGAATCATTATTGATAGGTTATCCCAAACCTAGTCATTCTCTTTTATTAATGAACAGTTTGTCCAATAAGTGGGTTAATTGCTGCTTGAAGAAATGGGGGTACGTCATCAGATCCAGGAATTGATTGTAAATGATTAATATTATTTGATTGGAGATTTGACAAAAATATTTAAAATACGGTGAATTTGTCGAACCAGAATAGTATACACCACTCCTAGATGAACGAACATTAAGTAAGGCATAATTAAAAGAGAGGAATTTGGCTAAACATCATTGACTCAAGGGATTCAAGTTATTCCAAGAATATGATGCAAGACATAGATGTCAAAGAAGATAAATGATAATATAACATACAGAAAAGAATATGCGTTAGAATATGCGGGTGATATCTCCAGGTTAGTAAATTTCTCTAGTCGATTGTGATTCAAGAGAAGTAAGGTATGATGATACATTTGTGCATCAATCATATCCAGTTGAGATTTTCTCGTTAACTCTTAACTCTAGTGTAACTTCGAGAACTTCGGAAATCAAATACGCCATGGCCTCAGTATATCATTTGCAGATGGAGAAGAAGATTAAGAGAATGATTAAAGAGCCTCGAATGCGATTGGAAGTGACTACAAACTAGGTTAATTAAACAGAGAAACATGTGGGAATGAGGTTCAATAACCAGTAATTATTGGAAACATTCATGAACAAGAATTACTAGAATTAGAAAGAAAAGAAAATTTATATGCGTTATGCTGGTCCTTTTAAGACAGTAATATAGGCAGGATAAGTGTAAGTGAGTTGGATTTACCGCCACATGTATAGCAGATTCATAGGGTGTTTATATGTGTATATCCAAGAAGAGTAATTTGGCTTCATTACATATAAAATGGAGGCTTGAGTTGAGTTACATGAGCAACTAATAGGATATGATGTTAGCAAGAGGCTGTTGAGGAATGATTGATATTGCAAGTTAAAGTTTATGAAAAGTTGTAAGGTTGAAAGATCCGCCTGAGAAAATGAAAGTGAAATACTTGAAAAGTATCAGTATTTATTCCTTAGCGAGATTCTGTCCTGATTCTGAGGACAGAATCCTTTAAGGGGGAAGGATGTAATATCTGGGAAATATTTTGTAATTATTTTCAACAATAAATAATTAATATTTGATTATTATGTGAATTTTTGGTAAATTACCTGATGATTGGTGTTGAGATGTGGGTGTTTATATGTGGTAAAGTATAAGTATGTTAATTTTATTATGTCCAGAATAAAATACAGATGATTATGATATTTTTATGGTAAATTCTTGGAGTGTTATATGATTTATATTGATTTATGAATTTATTAATAATTTTCTGAATAATTACAAAAACTATTTTATAAAATCGGGAATCGCCCAACTTTAACCATTTTTACGTTTTTACAATCCGAAACTCTTCCGAAAACTCTTTCCTAACCTAATCTGGTAATTCCAGACATTTTTCGTGTTTTGACATTTTCGATCCGGATTACACTTTGACCCGTGCGTGTCCCGACGCAAGATTTTCGATACGATAATTATTTCGATAGATCAACAAAACCCGTATTCTCGAAAGACGGGATAATATTATGTTATTTTCGTATAAAGTGTTTTATTAGAAGCCCGGTTCGGATAATTATCCAATACGAGTATCAAATCAGATCGTCTTTACAGTCACTTAGTGGCTAAGTAACTTAATTATTGATCCAATACGATCCAACTCGTACCAATAATTCCATAAATATAAATAGCCCTTTTATTATTTCATTTTATTCATATAATCATAATAAATCAGTAGAAATTGATAAAATACAGAGCAAACCCTAAAAACAACGCGTTATTGAAAATCAAACTCACAAACGAAGACATTATCGAACTCCGATTCGGGCGTACCATATATCAAATCGAAGCTCTCGAAAAACTCTTTCTGAATCAATCATCACTTTTGGTGCAGAAATCAAGGGTATTTTCTTATTTTTTTTGCTAAATTAAGTATATATCAACAAAGGACCAGGGAACAACAGGGATCTACCCTATGCTCTATGACATGCCATAGAGAGGGAGCTATCTATAGCCAATCTAAAGCAAAAGATTGGAGATAGAAAGCCAAAAAAACAAATAACAAAAAACAAGCTACCAGCTACAAAGCAATACAAGAGATACAGGAATGTAAATTAGGCCTATTACAAGCTAGGTTGTTAAACCAAACTGAATTTTGCAGCCTAGCCACCAAATCAACCAGAATTCCATGCAAGAGCTTAGATGGACCAAAGACTCCCTTGTTGTGCACGCGCGCATTACGCTCCCTCCAAACATGATAACATAAAATTTGAATCATGCACAAGGCAAGCACGCTCCTGGAAGAGTCCTGGAGATCAATCAAAGTGTTAAGCATAGATAACCATGTGTCTCCAGCAATCGAGAGGCCTAGCATAGCAAGAACCCGAGACAAAATCCATTTACTATAAGTGCAATGAACAAAAAGGTGTGAGATTGTCTCCCTACCACCAATACAAAGAAAGCACTGCTGAGAGTCAACAATGCCAAACCTGTGCAATCTAGACAAAGTGTTGAGTCTTCCATGACATATGAGCCACTAGTGGTTGGCATATCGAGTAACACGAAGGCGATGCCATACTGCTTTAGACCACGACACTAGATCACCCCTGTTTTTGATAGAATTCCAAATATGCCAAGACTTAATCTTGATTGCATCTAAGCCATCCCAAAGCATATAATCTGTCCCATTAGGAGCAATGGCTGGGTAGTTGAAAGTCTCGAGCCAATGAACAAGCAAAGGATTCAAGTGGTGATGCCTAGAATTTGGCCTCGGGAGCCTCCAATCACCCAAGTGAATAACACTACTCAACATAGCACTATGATGTAACCCACACTGAGAGATGATAGTAGAGGTATAAGAGTCAGCTAGACAAACGCCCCCCACCAGGGATCAAACCATAGAGAAATATCATTTCCGGAGCCAACAGAATAGGTGATAAACTGGAGGGCAACCCTTCGTAATTTCAAAACTTTCCTCCAAATCCAGGAGCAATCTGTTGGGATTTTCAAGGTCCAAAAGGATTTGTTCTTCAACACTGTTGCATTCACCCACCTAGCCCAAAGAGAACTGGACTTAGTTACCACTTTGATCAGATGGTGGATGATTTGAGCACGGTTCCAATCAATCAAGTTTTTGAGGTCCAAGCCCCCTTCTTTCCTAGGGAGACAAATAGAATTCCATGCAACCTTTGCACCAATCTTTATGATTAATGTTACATTTCTATAAGAATCTGGTAAGCATAGATTGGATGGTATGATGAATGGAGGCAGGTAAGAGGAAATGATTACCCCAAAAGGCTATAATAGCATGCACAACCGACTTGATAAGCATTACTCTACCTGCAAGCGATAGCAAAAGAGTGGCCCAAGAGTGCAATCTAGAAGTAATTCGATCAATGAGAGGTATGCAATCATTTACACAAAGCTGAGAAGAAATTAGAGGCACCCCAAGAAATCTAACAGGAAAAGAACCTCTAGGGATAGTTAATGTGTCAAACCAGGTAGAGAAACCAGCATCACAGTTACACAAGAACCCGGTACTTTTCGAGATACTTGGAGCCAACCCACTCCAACCTGAGAAAGTATTAATCGAATTCAAAATGTGCTGAACAGATTGCTTCGAACCATGTGAGAAAAAAAGTACGTCATCAGCAAAGAAGAGATGGTTGATTTTGAGCTCCTTGCAATGCCAGTGATATTTGAAGTCCGCAAGAGTATTGTTGAGAATGCAAGATAAAATGTTCATGCACAATGCAAAGATATAAGGAGACATAGGGTCTCCCTGGCGAAGGCCCTTGGTACCCTTAAAGTAACCATGAACAATCCAATTTAGCTTAATGGAGAAACTTGTAGAACAAATGCAAGCCTTTATCCAACCAATCATAACCCCAGAAAACCTCATTCTTTTCAAAACAGCTATGATAAAGTTCCAATGGATGGAATCGAATGCCTTATGCAAGTCAATCTTTAGAGCATACTTAGGCACTCCAGTTTCTCTCTCGTAACCCCTAAACAGCCCCTGGGCAAGAAGAATATTATCAGATATAGATCGACCCGGAATGAAGGCGGATTGAGAAATATCCACTAAGGCAAGCATGATTTTCTTGAGCCTTGAGGACAAAATCTTTGAAATACATTTGTAAAGAACTGAGCATAAAGATATAGGCCTGAAGTCTTGCATTCTAGTTGGAGCCACCACTTTAGGAATTAGAGTAATAAAGGTTGAATTTACCCCTGAGGGCATCAAACCATGCTCAAAGAAATATCGAACTGCAACACAAAAACTCGCACCAGTGATGTGCCAAGTAGCAAGGAAGAACTCCACATTAACCCCATCAGGTCCAGGGGCCTTGTTCTTCTTCATACTCTTAATAGTGTCAAAAATGATGGCATCAGTCACTGAAGCCACCAGGAGCCGGGATTGATCATCGCTAATTTCTTTTCAGTTAACTGAAGAGAGATCAATGCTTATTTTATTACAAATTAATTAGTAATTAAAAGAGGAATATTTGATGTTGATGTTGTTTATGTGATTTGATGATTGTATCATGTAGATAATTTTGTCCTGATCATTTTGGTATATTATATATTGAATTTGGAGTTTAATAACATATAGAAATTTGGGTTTGATTCTTGAATTATTAAAATTAGGGTTTATAAAGGGTTTGAATATTCTTAATTGAATTTGGGGCTTTTTGATTCAAGGGTTATTGATTGATTTGGATGATGGGTATAACTTCCTGATGTGTTTTTCAATCGATCCACATGTTTAGTTTCACCAAACAATTGCCCAAAGTAGTGAACCGAGTTCATGAATTTTTTTTATTTTGATTCAAATTTTCGGTTTGTGTGTTAAATGTTTGGTGTTAAGAATGATTATATTAGCTTTTACGTAATTAGAGCTTTATTTTGAGATATGTATCGAGTTGTTTGGCTTTAGGTTGGCTTATATCGGATTTTCGCCGGAATGAAGCTTCGGGGTTGATCATTTAACGATCGATCGATCGTTGAGTGTTTTTGTGGCTATTTCTGGGCTTTGGTGAGAATTTAAGCGGATTTAGATGAAAAACCAGGAGAAAATATGATACAATGCAAATATTAATACCAAGATATGAACTCAACTTACTATAACAGTAAGCTAAGAACTAATGTTATATCCAGAAAACTAGCACAGATGAATGGCAGCTTTGAAGATAAATAACATACTAATTCGAGAACATTGAAATAACAGGAAGAGGAGAGAAAGTCTGGTTTATAATTTTGATAATGAACCCCTTTGACAAGATAGGGTATATAAATCTCTCTAGGGAAATGCAAATGAAATGACAGCTAATGTAAAATGAAATGCTAATGATGGGGAGAGCCAATGCTAGAATAATTCCAAATTGTGGTCCATGATTGTAACCAACCACCAGCTCTCTCATTGCTGTGCACCTGAGGTCCATTCTAGCCACTTTTATCCTTCTCATCAGCCACATCAACATTCTCTTGTCCCTTGTCTGAGGTGTCTGCCAGCTCAGTCGTGTACATTGTATCAATACCTCCTCCTTGAAAAGATCCTTGACCCCAAGGATCAAATTGAGGGAATTTCTGCATTACCTCATGAGTATTTTCCCAGGTGGCCTCCTCACTTGAATGATCCATCCATTTAACTAACCATTGGATTACAGCTGCGTTCTGCTTTTTGACACTACGAATTTCCAGCACTGATTGAGGAATCTTGTTTACTGAACTACTAGAATCATAGACTTGAGGGAGAGATTCATCAATGTTGACAGGAGCTGGGCCATGATGTTGTTTAAGCAGGGAAACATGGAAAGTGTTGTGAATTTTGGCTTACGGGGGTAATTTCAAGGAGTATGCTACTGCTCCCACCTTCTTCACTATCTGATATGGGCCAAAATATTTCGATGCTAGCTTAGGGTAGGGTCTTGAAGTGACAGATGATTGCTTGTATGGTTGTGACTTTAAATATACCCAGCTTCCTTCTTCAAATGATCTCTCAGATCTTCTTCTGTTGGCTAGTTGTTGCATCCTATTCTGTGCCTTGCATAAATTATGCTTGAGTATTGTTATGGTTCGCTCCCTTTGCTGCAGACTCCTATCCAAAGCCTCCACTGCAGTAGATCCTGGAAGGTATGGTCTATGAACAGGTGGCATGAACCCATAGACAATTTCAAATGGTGTCTTCTTAATGGCAGTATGGTAGTTAGAGTTGTACCAGAATTCGGCTAAGGGCAACCAGTTTGCCCATTCTCCAGGTTTTTTCATGGCACATACATCGCAAGTATCTCTCTACACATCTGTTTAGCACCTCAGATTGACCATCTGTCTGAGGATGGTATGCAGTTGACATCTTGTGGTTGACCCCTTGTAGCTTCATCAGTTCTGACCAAAAGTGGCTGATGAAGATCTTATCTCGATCTGAGATGATGGATTTGGGTGAACCATGTAATTTATACACCTGGTCCAGATAAGCTTGAGCTACCTTTACTGCAGTAAAAGGGTGTGAGAGAGCTATGAAGTGTGCATATTTGCTCAACCTGTCTATGACGACCATTACTACTTCTTTTCCATGTGATTTAGGCAGACCTTCTATGAAGTCCATAGTGATTTCTTCCCAGATGTTGTTAGGTATAGGTAGAGGCTGAAGCAGACCTGGGTAAGCACTCAAATCTGCCTTACATTTTTGGCAGATGTTACAATACTTAATGAAATTTGTGATTTCCACCTTCATGTGTTTCCAATGAAATAAGGTCTGAGCCTTTCGTAATGTGACTTCGATGCCAGAGTGTCCCCCTTGCAGGAGAAGAGTGCATCCAAGAGAGAATAGCTTGCTTCAGATTCTGATCATTGCCTACCACCATTTTGCCTTATCTAGTAAGAATCCCTTGATGCCATTTGTAAGAAGGATGTGATGTAGGATCTAATTGTAGCTTCTGGACAATCTGCTTCCAGTGTGAATCTTCACTCCAGTGTTTTCATCAATCTGTTCATCAAATCAGAGTGCACTGATGAGACACTCATAGTGAGTAACTGGGCATGTGTTATTCTGGAGAGTGCATCTGCTACACTGTTTTCAGATCCCTTTTTGTACTCTACCACAAAATCGAAGCCAGCTAACTTTGATAGCCATTTCTGTTGAAACGGGGTGGCAAGTTTGTGATCCAGAATATATTTGATACTTTGCTGGTCAGTCCTAATTGTGAACTGTTGTAGCATTAGGTAGTGCTGCCATCTTTGCACAGCAAAAATTACTGCTAATAGCTCCCTTTCATAAGCTGAAAGCATAGCATTCTTTGGTGAAAATGCCTTGCTTATAAAAGCAATGGGATGCCCATCTTGCATCAATACTGCCCCCATGCCCTGTCCTGAGGCATCTGTCTCAATTACGAAAGGTTTAGAAAAATTTGGTAGTGCAAGTACTGAAGGTTGGACCATGCTGTGTTTCAATTCTTGAAATGCTTTTTCTGTTGTTGCATCCCACTTGAATGCTTCCTTCTTTAATAAGCTAGTGAGGGGCTTACAGATCTGACCATACCCTTGTATAAACATCCTGTAGTATCCCGTGAGGCCCAAAAAACCTCTGAGTTGTTTCAAATTCTGTGGAGTAGGCCACTGTATAACAGCTTGCAGCTTTGCCGGTTCTGTACTCACTCCTTTTGCAGATATTATATGCCCCAGATACTGTATTTCAGTAGCTCCAAATGAACATTTTTTAAGATTGGCATGAAGTGAAATTATCTTGCATTAATTGCAAAACCTTTTGCAAATGTGCCAAGTGTTCAGTCCAGGACTTACTGTATACTAAAATGTCGTCAAAGAAGACTAATACTCCCTTTCTTAACAATGGTTTGAAAACAAAGTTCATAAGTGCTTGAAAGGTGGATGGGGCATTGGTCAGGCCGAAGGGCATTACTAAGTACTCGAAGTGTCCAAAGTGAGTTTTAAAAGCAGTCTTATATATATCACTAGCATGCATTCTCACTTGGTGGTATCCAGATTTAAGATCTATCTTAGAGAAATATTGTGTACCTTGTAGTTCATCAAGAAGCTCTTCGATAATGGGAATAGGGAACTTGTCTTTAATAGTAGCTTTGTTTAGACTCCTATAGTCCACACACATTCGCCATCCTCCATCTTTCTTTTTAACCAGAACAATCGGTGCCGCAAAGGGGCTATTGCTTGGCCTGATGACCCCTTGTTCCAATAACTCCTGTACCATTTCTTCAATTATATTTTTCTGTAGAACAGGATACCTGTATGGCCTCAGATTTACAGCATTGGTACCTTCTTTGAGTGGAATCTGGTGGTCGAAATGATCCCTGTGGGGGGGCAGCCCTTGAGGTTCCTGAACACAGTAGAGTAATTTTGCAGCAATTCGTCCAGATGTGAGTGTGTTACTTGGTGTGAAGTTGTCAGAGCAGATAACTGGGGAGTGTGTGACATGGTACAAGGAATAACTTGCAACATGGATAGTTCTCCTGCATTCTTCACCAATTTATCCAGCTTCTTGGAGTGAATACCCAAAAGCTTTTTATGCTGAACTCCCCTCAGTTTCATTTTCTTTCCCTTGTAAGTGAACTGCATAGTAAGATTAAGAAAATCCCATATTACCGGACCTAACTGGGAAAACCAGTGTATACCTAATACCATATCACTGCCACTGAGTGGTAACAACAGAACATCAGCTTCAAATTCCACTCCATGGATCCTCCATGTAAACCCCTTAATCATGTGATCACATTTCAACTGGTTCCCATCTGCTACCTTTACCCATATAGGGGCTATGGTTTCTATTTTACAGTCAAGCCTTAATGCTTTTTGTGCATCAATAAAATTGTGAGTACTGCCACTATCTAGTAGTATCTGCAGCTCTTTCTTGCCATGATATCCAGTTACTCTCATAGTTTGAAAAGATGTTATACCATCCATTGCTTGTACCGAAATCTCAACACATTCAGTGTCAATGGCCAGCTCTTCTTCCATAGTATCTTCTTGTACTTCTGTTTCTTCATCATCTTCCATTTCAATATGGTAGAGCTGTGGTTTCTTGCCCTTGCACTTATGACCAGGTACATATCTCTCATCACCCCAGAAACACATGTTCTTTGCTCTTTTCTCATTGAATTCCTCAGGAGTCAAAGTTTTCCGGTTGGCGTTGGGTGGTAATGCAGTGTTTCTGAAGGTGTTTGGTTTAAAAGGGCTGGTAGTGATTGGTTTGGTGGAGGGTGTTGGCAACAGAGATGGTTTCCCAGACTTATTTTTTCTTGGCTCTTTGTGTAGCTTCTTGTAATTTTGCCAGGCATAATGCCTGCTGGACAGTTTTGGGGCAAAACATACGCACTGCTAATTGAATCTCCTCCTCCAAACCTCCTAGATAGCAGCTCAAGAGATACTCCTCAGAAAGTTGTAGCCTCCCAGTAAGAGCATCAAACATATCATGGTATTCTTGTACAGAACCAGATTGTTTGAGTGCTTTTAATTCGGCCATGGGGTCATCATACAATTCACCAAATCTCATACTTATCTCCTCTGTATACTTGGTCCATGTAGGCATTATATTTTGACACCTCTTCAGAAAATTTTGATGCCATAATAAGGCCCTACCCTCTAAGTGAATAGCAGCAAGTCTTACTCTCTGAGAATCTTCAATGTCATCTAATTGAAAAAACTGATTACATTTATAAAGCCAAGATCTAAGATCTGTTCCCTCAAACCTAGGAAACTCTACTTTAGTCATACGAGAAGCAAAATTATGGTGCTTATACTGAGACCCATCCGTAGATCTAGTATTGGGGTCATCAGATGAACTAGAGGCCTTACCATCACTTGACAATAGCTTATTTATCTGTACTGAAAGACCCACTATGAGATCATTCATCGTAGATATGGATTTGGCATTTTGATTGATATTTTGAGCATTAGCAGAACATGCCTGATTTAAACGTTGTTGTTGTTCTTCGAGAAGAGTTCGAACAGTTACCTCTAAACGTTGTAGATCTGCTGAGCCACCTTCGTCATCGGATGAAGATTTTGTATGTTTTCCTTGAGCCATGATCCAAGGAGCGTTTGGCTCTGATACCAATGATACAATGCAAATATTAATACCAAGATATGAACTCAACTTACTATAACAGTAAGCTAAGAACTAATGTTATATCCAGAAAACTAGCACAGATGAATGGCAGCTTTGAAGATAAATAACATACTAATTCGAGAACATTGAAATAACAGGAAGAGGAGAGAAAGTCTGGTTTATAATTTTGATAATGAACCCCTTTGACAAGATAGGGTATATAAATCTCTCTAGGGAAATGCAAATGAAATGACAGCTAATGTAAAATGAAATGCTAATGATGGGGAGAGCCAATGCTAGAATAATTCCAAATTGTGGTCCATGATTGTAACCAACCACCAGCTCTCTCATTGCTGTGCACCATGAGGTCCACTCTAGCCACTTTTATCCTTCTCATCAGCCACATCAACATTCTCTTGTCCCTTGTCTGAGGTGTCTGCCAGCTCAGCCGTGTACATTGTATCAAAATAACCCCGTTTTGGTCCTAGGGGAGTCGCCGGAGCGGGCAGGCGGCGGTCAGATAAATTTTCCGGTCGTCTTCTCCGTTTTCCGGGGAGAGTTCCTGACGACCCGTTAACCCAGATTCTGACCCGGTGAAAAACCCGTTTTTATCCATGTGACCCGTTTTCCAGTTTTCCAACTCCGTTTTTGAATATTCTTTTTACTTTTATTATTTTTAATTTCAAAAAAATCAGTTTTATTATTTAATAAATGGATTAATTTATCTAAATGATTAATTAATTTAATTTATAAAAAACTAAATTAATTTAATTATCTTCCAAAAATCCAAATTTTATTTATGATTTAGTTATTATTTCTTGGTTATTTAATTAAATTGATAATTATTTTAATAATTAATCAATTTACTTAAATAATATATATCAATTTCTTTTTAAATTCCAAAAATTATAGAAAAGTCATTTTAATTCTGATTTCTCCTAAATAATAATTTAAAATCATTTAATCTTTTTTTCATGATATAAAGGTATTTAAAATCAATTAATATTATTATTAATTGAATTATTATCATTTTATTCATAATAAATTAACCGTTCGTCCGTTTAATACGAAACGAACGCCTCTAGACTCAGAAAAATATTTCGCTTCCAATAAAATACTTTTGAAACCTAATTTCTTTTGTATCAAAAGATCATTTGATTTGCGAATCGTTCTTTGTTAACTATTGATCAATAAATACCCTTTTGACCCGATTTCAATTCTAAACATATCGAGACCTATCTTTTGATGATTCAACTTATGTGGTATTTGAATTATATGATTATATGTTATATGAATAATATGATTACGTGCCTTATGTGTACGTGTTATGTAAATTATGAATCAACGTGTCTTTTAAACGTTATCTGATCAGAATATGATCCTTATCTGTTATAATCGGATGTGTAGACGATAAGAATAAGCGTAGAATAGACAATTATATATTGTCAGTTAATTAAATGGTATCTTTTATGATAGATACACATAGTGCGAGGTGTTGTAAAATACATGCCTGTACTTTAATAAGACTAAGACAATTTGTCAACCCTGAGTTTGTTGTATTGTTATCTAAATTTGTATTTTGTACTTGTAACACTTAAAGTCTGTAAAAATAGTAAAGGAGCAGACTGCAGTCTTTTTCCTAAAACAGTATTGTTATGGATCAAAAACTAAGGTATAATAATTGTTGTATCTATTACTAGGGAACGTGAGCTTCGAGGCTCGATTTGACTGCTCTTGTGTTTCGTGACTTGATCTGCCTTAACAAGATGCCTACGTACCTTGCTGATTGCCAAGGATCAAGTCAAAAAATGTAGTTCTGGGTGGTGGGGGTGAGATCACTTATATAGATGTTGGGAGTCCTTGAATTGGACTGGGGTTAGGAGACTTGGTGGAAAAGTCTCTGAATTAGAATGGACTTTGGAGTCCTAGGAAGTAGGAAACTGATTCCTTATCCTATTAGGTCCCTTGGAGGCTAATTTACAAGGATTTATATCGTCATTGGGACTTATCTCGACAGATGATTTATCCCTTATTAATTAATTACGAAATTAATTAATAATCAGGATTTTGGGCCCCTTTTAATTGGGCTTCAGTTATTGGACCGTATTTGGTCTTAATTAACTATAACATTAATTATATTCCCAGGATATTTTTGGGCCCTTATCAAGGACCCTGGGCCTCTGCTAACGGGCTTAACTGCCAGCCCAATATTAATATAATTAATGAGATATTAATTACACAATCCGGGTTTATTTTATTCCCTATCATTTTCCCCCCAACTTCTGGGAAACAATAAAAGATTTTACAGAAGTTAAGTTCATTCGTCCCCTTATAGGGTATCGTTTTGGCATAAAGCAAGGAGCGACCTACACATTTATAACAATTTTCCTTGTACGCGGCTTCAAGGTTGTTTCTTTAGAACTTCCCTATTATTTTCTTACCTTTTTCCTTCTTTCTAGGAATTTCTGTTATTTCTCAGGAATTTTCCCCTTAATTTCTAGGATTTTTTCCTAATTCTCAAGAATATTCTGATACTCATTAATATTTCAAGAATATCTTATCAAAAATAATTCTTACTTTCAAATTTTCCCTAATTTTTCTGGGATTTTTCAGAATTTTTCAAAAACATTTCAGCCCTTTTTCGACTAGGATCCTAGTCGAAAATTCGACGGGGATCCTGGTTGTACTTTGGGCCAGCTCCTGGGTGCTGGTCGAAGAATTTCGACTAGGATTCACGACCAGGATTTCGACCTGGATCCTAGCCGAATTGACGACTTGGGTCCTGGTCGATTTTTATGTCATCTTTTGACTCTTGCTCGTGAAACTTCGACTAGGATTCACGACCAGGAGTTCGACCTGGATCCTAGTCGAGTTTACGACCTAGGTCTTGGTCAAATTTTATGCCACCTTTTGACTCCTGCTCGTGAAACTTCGACTAGGATTCACGACCAGGATTTCGACCTGGATCCTAGTCGAGTTCACGACCTGGGTCTTGGTCGAATTTTATGCCACCTTTTGACACCTGCTCATGAAATTTCGACTACGATTCACGACCATGATTTCGACCTGGATCCTAGTTGAGTTCATGACCTGGGTTTTGGTCGAATTTTATTCCACCTTTTGACTCCTGCTCGTGAAACTTCGACTAGGATTCACGACCAGGATTTTGACCTGGATCCTAGTCGAGTTCACGACCTGGGTTTTAGTCAAATTTTATGCCACCTTTTGACTCCTACTCGTGAAAATTCGAATAGGATTCACGACCAGGATTTCAACCTAGATCCTGGTCTCTTTGATGGGTGTTTTTCTGGCTCCTATTCGAAAGAATTTGAACAGGTTTCATGACCTCAATCCTGGTCTTTTTTGTGGGTGTTTTTCTGGCTCCTGTTCGAAAGAATTCGAACAGGTTTCACGACCTCAATCTCAACCTCAATCCTGGTCTTTTTGATTTATTGGGCTTATCCTAATCTAACTTGGATTTGGGCCTAAAATCGGGCCTCTATTTTCCCAAATCCTATTTGGATTTGGGCCAAAGCTTGGGCCTTTAATTTCTCCAAATCATATTTGGATTTGGGCCTCGACATGGGCCTTAATAATTATTGAGGATATTCTGGAAGGTTCTAGAACTTAATAATTTTCAAAGATATTCTGGAAAGTTCCAGAATTTGGGCTTTTTCTTTGGGCCTTCAGCTTAACGGGCTTTTTTGCCCTTTCATCTTCCCTTTTCCGCCTATATAAAGGAGTGAGTAGAGTCACTCACTTCTCACTTCTCATTTCCAAAAAAATTTCTTTTCTCTCTTCTTCTTTCAAAAGTCTTGGAGGTCATAGAATAACCGGAGGTTGGAGTTTGCGAGCCTTTCAGCCTTTTCCAAACCAGTCTTCGACATTATTTCAGGTAAATATCCTCTTTTGTATTTTTGTTTTCAGGTACGCCTTTGTATAAAGTTTGTTTCCTAAAATTATTTTCTTTTCCGCCCTTTTCAGATGGTAGATAAGAAAATGACCCGTTTGGCCAAAATGGCTGTTGCCAAGAAATCCAACGAATTCCCCATTCGCTCAAGGTATACCTCTTTGATTGATATGATCAATACTCGAGGGGATGAGTACCCGTCTAACACGCACCTGGATGCGCATGATCACGTCAGTATTTTCCGGGATGCAGAGGAGTTGGATAAGATGAAAACTTATTTCAAGATTAAGGAGCCCTTCAAGTTGGTTCTTGCGGGTCCGGCCGACAGGGCCTGCCAATGGAAGAAAGACGCTCTATGTGTCTTTAGGGACACTTTAAGGGCAGATATCAGACTCCCCTTTCATCCTTTTATCCCTGTTTTACTAGCTGATGTGGGCATCAACCCTTGCCAACTCCCTCCAAACTCTTGGATGCCGATTCTTTGCTACCTGTCGCAATGTGCCAAGCACAACGTCCCTACTTCGGTTGCTGTGTTCAGAGAAATTTTTCAGTTCAAGAACAACCCCGATAAGAATTCGGGGTGGGTTTCTTTAAACCAGCGCCCCACTGTCCCCCACATAGTGAATGTGAAGTCCATCCCTGATAATAACTTGGGGTGGAAAGAAGTAGTTTATGTACTGTCCTTTGGGAGGGCAGCGACTGGGGCACCCTCTTTCTCTCGTCTTTTGGGAAAGCTGTGGATGGGAGCCCGAATGACATAGTTTTGACTGAGGAGGAGACTAGGGCCTTCAACCTCCTTACCCAGGATAATGGGAAATCCCACTCCTGGGATCTCATCAGGGAGACCGTTCTTGTGGAACGTGGCCTTTCTCCCGTTCCTAAAAAAGGTACAGTTTTCTTCCTTTTTCTAGTTGTCTTCGTTTCTCCCACTTTTTACTTTACTATTTTCTCAATCTACTTTACTTATTCATTACAGTTGCTGAGAAGATCGAAGAGGCTACCAAGCCTAAAGACCTGGAAATGACCAGGATGAAACGCGTCAGGAAAGTCTTCAAGGACCCGCGCCTTGGGGACCACTTCCCAGAGTTCCTTCTCCAGGAAAAGGAAGGAGACGAGGAATGCCCCAGCAAACCCTTACGCATAAAATAAAAACCAGGGCCCTTTTTCCAGCCTGCCTAGGGAATCCGGGGGAAGGACTCGATCGTAGGCAATACAAAACTTGCCGAGGAGTGGTTCATCCAGTCTATTTCCCCCGTAGACTATCATGATCTTGTCCTCTAACAGGACTTGGAGGCTAACGAGCTCTTCGGAGCTCAGGCCCTAGCGACGGTACATTCTTTTCTTTTTGTTATCCACAGTTTCTTATCATAATTTTTCCTTGTTTCTCACTTTTTCTTCATCTCTTGTAGGCGAACGTCCATTTTCAAGGGGTGCTTCACCAAGCCAAGGCTTGGAAAGTTGGCCTTGAAGACACAAACAAGAAGCTGGAGGAGGCTAACCAGCGAATAGAGGCTCTCCAAGCCCAACTTGCCTCCTCAATTTCTGATCTTGAAACGGCCCGGGATGAGATTGTTATCCTTAAGGCTCAGAAGGACAAGGCCTTTGACGGCTGGATGGATACACAAGAATTCAACGATTTAATGGTAGAGCATGATGCCCTCCTTCATCCAGTCAGCTATAAGGAAGGCTGTGACGCTACTGTAGAGGCTATCCAGGATGAGTTTCCTGAGATTCTTGAATAATTTTCCTTCCCTTAGCACTTGGGGGCATTGCTTGACAAGTTTACTGATCTAATTAAGGATGGCCCTTCAGCATCTCCGGTCAGAGCGCCATCAGGAAGCCAGGGCCAAGGCCAGAAAAGGAAGGAGCCTGAATCCAGCTCTTAAGAGGAGGAATCTTCTTCTGAGGAAGAGGACAAGCCCATTATAAAAAAGGCGATGGTGGAAGAGCCTAAAAACTAGCATCCCCTAAGGCATCTAAAGCGTCCGAGGGTAGTTCCGAGAAGACCTCTGCAGGAGACTTCTGAAGAAACTTCCGAGGGACCGAACCAGGATACATCCGAGGAGACTTTAGACAGTGGTTCTGAAGAATCTGAGCCTTCTAAGGACTAACTTCTTTACATTATGTACTTTTCTTTTCTTCAGACATTCTCAAACTTTGTAATTGATTTTGGTTATCTTTACTTGTTTCGCTCAGTGATTCAATCATAGTTCAACTTTCCGAGTTTTCAGACTCAAGTTTATAACTTGGTTTTATCCTTCACAATATAATCAATCCAACAAGTTAGGTCAAACTGAACGTTCTTCATTATAACTTGGTATTTTCGATACCTTACATGAGATGGGTTCAACCCTGATAAAACCTAAACACTTCTTCTATCAAATATATAAAATCCTAAGCAAGCGAAGCTTCAAGGTGCTTTTAAACCTACTTGTCATTCCGACAAGTGAGAATCGTGCTTTAACCGTTTTACACATAGTAAACCTTCAGGTTCTGCGCGTGCCAGGTCCGTGGGACTTCAAAATCATCCATAGTATCTAGCTTGTAGGTTCCTCTTCCTCGAACACTTTTGACCTTGTATGGTCCTTCCCAATTTGGGGCAAGTTTCCCTTTCTGCCCAACACCAGAAGCTTCCACCTTCCTCAGAACTAAGTCACCTTGCTTGAAAAACCTTTCCTTAACCCTTAGGTTGTAGTAGAATGAAGCCTTTTTTTGATACTCCACAATCTTTGTATGTGCCTCATCCCGTACTTCATCAATTAAATCCAGGGCTAATCTTTGCCCTTCCTCATTTTCCTTAGCATTAAAAGCTTGGATCCTGGGAGACGAATGCGATATTTCTACAGGAACAACCACTTCTTCCCCATATGCTAACATGAAGGGGGTTGCTCTGGTCGTGAATCTACAGATAGTCCTATAGGCCCATAGTATTGGGAGTATTTCATCCACCCAGTTATTCCTTGACTTCTTGATCCTCTTCTTTAGTCCATCCAGGATTATTTGATTTGCCAGCTCCGCTTTCCCATTGGCTTGCGGGTGGGCTACAGAGGTAAATTGTAACTCAATCTCATTCTCCTCACAATACTTCTTAAATTCCTTATTGTTGAACTGTGTTCCATTATCGGTAACCAGGATACGGGGAATTCCATATCGACACATGATGTTTTCCCACAGGAATTGTGCAACCTGCTTAGTTGTGATTTTAATCAAAGGCTTGGCTTCAATCCACTTAGTAAAATAATCAATGGCTACAATCAAGAACTTTCATTGTACCGTGGCCATAGGGAAAGGTCCAAGTATATCCATTCCTCACATGGCAAAGGGGATGGGAGAGTTGATGGAGGTCAACATCTCAGGGGGTTATCGAACGACAGGTGCATATTTCTGGCAGCGATCACACTTCTTCACATACTCTTTGGCATCGGCCATTATCTCTGGCCAATAGAAGCCTAAATGGGTTATCTTATGAGCCAGTGCTCTGCCCCCCAAGTGTTACCCATAGATACCTTCATGTACCTCTTCAAGAGCCAAGCGTGCCTCATCGGGCCTGAGACACCTTAAATAAGGAACCACATAAGATCTTTTGTATAAAATCCCATCTATCAAGGAGAATCTCAGTGCTCGAACAGCCAACTTCCGTGCTTCAGTTACATCGTTTGGCAGCCAACCAATTTGAATATGGGCCTTAATGGGATCTATCCATGATGTCCCCAGCCCTATAGGAGCTACAAGCTTAGCATCAATGCTCCGTGTCTTCAGAACGCAGAAGTATACACTTCCTAACTTTTCCCTATCTCAGATGAAACAAACTTTGACAATGCATCTGCCTTAGCATTTTCCTCCCTTGGGATCTGCTCAATATGGCACTCATCGAATTTAGTCATCACAGCTCTTACTAGGCGGACATACTTAGCCATCGTATCATCCCTTGTCTTAAACTCTCCCTTCACCTGGGATATGACCAACTTTGAGTCTCCACAGACCTTTAAGTTCTTGACTCTCAGCGCCCCTGCTAGGCCGAGGCCAGTTATTAGAGCTTCATATTCTGCCTCATTGTTTATGGTTGGAAAGTCTAACTTCATAGCATATTCAATTAAGAATCCATAGGGGCTTTGTGAAACTAACCCTGCTCCACTTGAATTTATTTTTGATGCTCCATCAAAATAGAGAACCCAATATTCCTTCTCCTTATATCCTTTTCTTTGTCCCCCTTGTAAACTTTCTTGTTTTGAGGTATAGTATCTTCTTGCCCCCCCCGACTTCTTGGTTGGGTATGGTACATTCCACCACGAAGTCAGCCTGGGCTTTTATTTCCGTTCGCGGCTTATACTTGATGTCAAATTCTCCCAACTCTACTGCCCACTTGATCAGCCTCCGACTAGCCTTAGGTCTATGAATAATATTTCTCAGGGGCTGATTTGTTAGCACCTTAACTTGATGAGCCTGAAAGTAAGGACACAACTTTCTTGAAGCCATCACCAAGGCTAAAGCAAACTTCTCAATAGTTGAATAATTCAACTTAGCTCCATGCAGAATTTTTCTAACATAGTATACGGGTTTCTGGATTTTAAGTTCCTCCTTAACCAATACAGCGCTCAAGGCATTCTCTGAAACGACCAAGTACAGGTATAAAACTTCATCAGAGCTGGCTTAGCCAACAACGGGTCCTGAGCCATATATTTCTTTAATTCTTTGAATGCCTTCTGGCTTTCTTCACTCCATACAAAATCCTTAACCTTCTTCAAGGACTTGAAGAATGACAAGCACTTGTCCCCATACTTGGAGATGAATCGCCCTAATACAGCAACCCTCCCAGTGAGCTTTTGAACATCTTTTATAGTTTTTGGTGGCTCCATATACAGGATTGCCTTTATTTTATCGGGATTGGCCTCGATTCCTCTCTTGGAGACCATCAATCCCAAAAACTTTCCAGATCCCACTCCGAAAGCATATTTTGCAGGATTTAACATCATCTTGTGGTATCTCAGGACCTCAAAAGCTTCCCTCAAATGGGTTATATGGTCAGTCTTTACTAGACTCTTGACTAACATGTCGTCGACATAAACTTCCATGGTCTTTCCAATAAGATCCTTAAAAATCTTATTCACCAACCTTTGATAGGTGGCTCCTGCATTCTTGAGACCAAATGCCATAACAAGATAACAATAAACACCAAAGTCAGTGATGAATGATACCTTTGGGATGTCGTCCTTGTGCATCTTGATCTGATTGTATCCATTGAATCCATCCATGAAACTCAACATCTCATGACCACCAGTAGCATCTATCAATGTATCTATCCTTGGCAATAGGAAACAGTCCTTAGGGCATGAGTCATTCAGATCAGTGAAGTCCACACACATCCTCCATTTTCCATTGGCCTTCTTTACCATCACAGGGTTTGCTAACCATTCTGGAAATTGTATTTCCTCGATGAAACCAGCCTCTAAGAGCTTCTCTACTTCCTGTTTTATAGCTTCTTGCCTCTCTGGAGCAAAACTTCTTTTCTTTTGCTTCACTATCTTCCGATTTGGATCCACATTCAGCTTGTGAGTAATCAGTTTCGGGTCTATGCCTAGCATATCAGCTGCTGACCAACATGACCAATCAAGATCTGACTTCTAGGAGCATTCAGCTTAGCGTATTCAGTGAATTTTTGGCCAGGTCCTCCCTTCCTTGGGGTGGAATCAGGGTTTTGCTCAGTTCTGGGATACTTGTCCTTAGATATATTCCAGATCAGTTTTCCTCTTCTTGCCTCCGGTGGGCTCGTTGCTTACTACGGTCTTCCTCATACTCTCCTCCATTTTGATGTACTTCTCGGCCCTATCTTGGAGCTGCAACATGCTTTCAGGAGGGCGCTTGGCCAAGGACATCTTGAAGAACTCGTCCCTAGTTCCTTGTTGCAGTGCTATCATAGCTACCTTGTCATCAAGGTCCGGGAATTTTAAAGCTTCTTTTTTGAAACAATTTAGGTAGTCTCTCAAGGATTCCTTCGCTCCCTGCACAATGCTCATGAGGGATGCTGTACTTTTCTCATGCACTCTCCCGCTGATGAACTGCTTAATAAAACCCTGACTTAATTCTCTGAAGGACCCAATAGAGTTCGGGGGAAAATGACTATACCATCTTTGAGCCATACCCGACAGGGTTTGAGGAAAGGCCTAACACTTAATAGCGTCATTCACGGGCTGCAACAACAGTGCACTAGAAAATGTTCTGACATGATTAGCTGGATCTCCCGTGCCATCATAAGTTTTGATAGTGGGCATCTTGAACTTCCTTGAGATATGGGCATTCATTATCTCTTTAGTGAATGGTAGAGTAGGATCATTAGGATCTCCAAGGGGAAGAAGATTGTTTGGATCAGCTCTTGGGACTACAGCCCTTCTTTGAGACGGACCATCCAGGTCTATGATTGGAGGAGGATTTCTCCCCCTAGGTGGTAGTGGGAGTCTTGGAGCCTGGTGCGCCTCCAAGTCGCACTTCAGCCTTTGAATCTCAGCCTCATGAGCCTCGATTCTCTCCTGCACTTCTTGAGGATTCACCCCTCGGGTGCTCCTAGGATGTTGGTTACCATCAGCCATCGGCTCTTTGCCAGCACGTCTCCTTCTTGGGGCCACTTCATCATCTGAAGATTCGGAGTCTCTCTCAGTGTAAGGACCAGAAAATTCCTGATCCTCTGGGATAGGAGCCAAACCTTGTATGTAGGGGGTGTTCGGCCTCATGCTTCACTCCGTCCAGCATGTCCACTTCCTCCAACCTCGGGGTAAAGGGGCATCCCATAAGGGGGTTAGTGGTTACAACAGTTGAATACTCATATCCAAAGGGTCGAGAATTCACAGGTGTATGTAGTTGTTAAAGTTGGGGATTCGTACCTTGAGGAGACGGGGGAATCGTCTCTTGGGGTTGAGGTTCACTTGCCTCTACCTGGGCTCCTCCTTGGGTGGCGACATAGGTTGAAGGTGAAGGTAACTCTACGATTGATGAAATCATTTGGGTTGTCCCCGCTGGTGTTTCTCCTTCTAGGGCGCTGCTTCCTCTCCGTGTTCTCGCCATGGTTGTTGTTGTGCCGTCCCATAGACGGCGCCAAATGTTATGGATCAAAAACTAAGGTATAATAATTGATGTATCTATTACTAGGAAACGTGATCTTCGAGGCTCGATTTGACTGCTCTTGTGTTTCGTGACTCGATCTGCCTTAATAAGATGCCTACGTACCTTGCTGATTGCCGATTATCAAGTCAAAAAATGTATTTCTGAGTGGTGGGGGTGAGACCCCTTATATAGATGTTGGGAGTGTTGGGAACCACGGACTTAGGGTGTTACTACCTTTTACGATAAAGATTATGAAAAGAGGATTACCTTGTTAATGGTTAATTCCACGCTCTTCTATTGTATTCCCAAATTCCCTTGAGTGAAGTGTGGCCTCCGTCTTCTCAAGTTATCCTCTCTTCTTGCTCCTTGGTGGCTACAATATATTTTCACACAATCCTAAGCAAGAAGAGAATAAGAATATATATAGGCTACAATAGGGACCATGGATAATTAGGTTGGGCTTTCTAATTACATCTTGAGCCTAGCCCAATGTAATTAAATATTAATTCAATCCACTAAAGAATTAATATTTGCACTACCTTTCCTAATACCGTAATTTAATTAATTCGGTTCCAATATTATTTGCTTATTAAATTCCCCATGTTTAAAATATCATATGTCCATTAATTAAATAAATTACTGATAATTTATTTAATTAATATCTTTTATCCTTGATCATCCACTCAACCTTTATTTAATTATGCCAAAATAAATTCCACCTGCAGGGTTTCACATAATTAAATCTTTTTGAGCTTTCAAGGGGACATCATTAACCCGAATATTATCAGGACATGGATTCCTTCAATAAATAATATCCACCATGTATATAATTCCATCACCCAAAATATAATGATATAATTCAAAAGAATTATTTCATATATAAATCAAAGCATGTAAATAATATACACGTGTCAATTACTATTTCCGGATTAAGAACCTAAGCATTAATAATAACATAGAATCTTAGTTCTCCTTCTTAATCAGTATTAAGGGAACAATACTAAATTTGATCCTGTTCAATATACACAAAGTATACTAGTATTATTTATTAGTCAATATAAACTAATCTAAATAATACTACAGCCATACCAGTGGATTGTCCAACACCACCTGTGCTGTGAACCTTATTATATTATATAACCGTATTTAACAATCTAATATTCTGTATCCCATTTGATACTAGATTGTTCACAATATATAATATTAGACAACATGTAAACATTCAAATGATTCTCAAATAAACTGGCCAGAAATAAATGTACATATTTCAAATAAATATTTTCAGTATACACTAACAATCTCCCACTTATACTCAAAATATTATATGTGTATATCAGTGTTTATTTAATCCACTATTATATAAAAATCTATGTGTCCAACCATACAGCCTCCTTGGCAGCCTAAGAGGCCGCCACGTACTCGGCCTCCATGGTGGAGTCTGCAATGCATTTCTGCTTTACACTTCTCCATATAACGGCTCCACCTCCCAAAGTAAAAACATATCCCGAGGTTGATTTCCTCTTATCCCTATCTGATTGGAAATCTGAATCAGTATATCCTAAAGGAAATAGATCTGAGGCCTTGTAAATTAACATATACTCCTTAGTCCTTCTTAGGTACTTGAGTATAGTTTTTACTACACTCCAATGTTCCTGACCTGGGTTCGACTGATATCTACTAACCATGCCTACAGCTAAGCAGATGTCAGGCCTCGTACATACATTAAGCTTCCACATGCTGAAGCATAAGGAACTGGTTTCATGCTCTCTATATCCTTAGGTGTCGAAGGACACTACTTCTTAGATAGAGCAACTCCATGCTTAAAAGATAGAAAACCTTTCTTGGAGTTCTGCATGTTAAAACGAGCTAATACTTCATCAATGTAGGAATCTTGAGATAAAGCCAACATCCATTTCTTGCGATCCCTTATAACTTTGATCCCAAGGATGTATGCCGCTTCACCTAAGTCCTTCATGTCAAATTGTTTGAACAACCATGCCTTTACTGATGACAACATCTCAACATTGTTTCCAATGAGTAAAATGTCATCTACATATAGTACTAGAAAAACCACTGCATTACCTTCACTTCTCTTATGACTGAACTGCCTGATCAAAATGAATATTCCAGTCTCTAGAAGCTTGTTTAAGTCCATAAATAGACCTCTTAAGCTTACATACCAGATGCTCTTGGCCTTCCTTAATGAATCCTTTTGGTTGCTGCATATAGATGGTTTCTTCAAGACTTCCATTAAGAAAAGCTGTGTTGACATCCATTTGCCAAATCTCATAATCGAGATGAGCTGCTATAGATAAAAGAATACGGATTGACTTAGGCATGACTACCGGTGAAAAGGTTTCCTCATAATCGATACCTTCTTTCTGAGTATACCCTTTCGCAACAAGTCTTGCTTTCCAGGCTTTCACCTTTTTATCTAATCACCTCTTTTTCTTGTAGATCCACTTACATCCAATAGGTTTTATACCTTTGGGTGGTTCCACGAGCTCCCAGACCTGATTAGAATATATTGATTCTATCTCAGATTGCATCGCCTTTTGCCAAAGATCTGCATCTTTGTCTTGTACTGCCTCTTCGTATGTACGGGGATCATCATCATGTTCACCAGAGACCAAGTCTGAAAACTCTCCCAAAAATATGAATCTAGTCAGGCTGTTGAACAACCCTCCCACTACGACGAGGCACTGGTGCGGTATTAGTGACTGGTTGTACATTATGTTGTGGTTGTTCTACTTGTACTACAGCTTCATGGGTATTATTTGTCCCTCCCACTAGTTCCTCTAAAATGACACTACTCATGGGTTTGTGATTCATTATACATTCCTCCTCTAAGAATCTTGCATTGGTGCTAACAATGACATCCCGATTCTTCGGACTATAAAATAAATATCCTTTCGTTCCCATGGGGTAGCCTACAAATAACCTTACTTCTGTACGAGATACTAACTTAGTCGCGTTCTTGTTCAGCACATGTACTGGACAACCCCATATTCAAATATGTCTTAGACTCGGTTTACCCCCGGTCCACAATTCTAAGGGGGTTTTAGGAACCGACTTAGAAGGTACTAAGTTCAGAAGATAAGTTGCTGTCTCTAAGGCATGTCCCCAAAATGACTTGGGTAAATCCGAATAACTCATCATCGATCTAACACTCTCTAAAAGAGTCCAGTTCCTTCTCTCTGCTACACCGTTCTGCTGGGGTGTGCCTGGTGCAGTTAACTGGGATTCTATCCCATTTTCTGATAAATATTCCCTAAATTCTCCAAGCAAGTATTCGCCACCACGATCTGATCGTAGTGACTTGATACTTTTATTAAGTCGCTTCTCTGTTTTAGCTTTGTACTCTTTGAACTTATCAAAGCACTCAGACTTACGATACAATAAATAAACATACCCATATCTAGAATAATCATCAATGAAAGTGACGAAATATTTATAACTACCTCCTGCTTGGATATTCATGGGTCCACATAAATCAGAGTGAACTAATTCTAACAGTTGTTTGGCTCTATTCCCTTTTGCCTTGAAAGGCCTATTAGTCATTTTACCTTCCAAGCAGGATTCACAAACTGGAAATGGCTCCACTGCCAATGAGCTTAAAGGCCCGTCTACTACCAGTCTTTGAATCCTCCTCAAGTTAATATGACCTAATCTCAAGTGCCAAGGATATGTTTGGTTCAAACTAGAAGGTTCCTTTCTTTTAATAGAGTTAGAAGATGTGTTGTTCAATTCCCTATATTGCAGTTGCAGTGCAGGTTGACTAGAATTAATTATATACAAATTGTCTTGCAATGTACCAGAACATATAATTCGTTTATTCATCATAATAGAAACATTACGATCCAAACAAACATTATAACCATCCAAAGCAAGTTTAGAAACCGAAATTAAATTCCTTCTAAAAGAAGGTACATAAAGACAATTGTTCAAAACCAAAATCCTATCGGAACCAAAAGATAAATGAATAACTCCTACTGCAACTACTGCTACTTTCGTAGCATCTCCCATGAACACGTATATCTCACCATCTCTAAGCATTCTGGATAGTTGGAACCCCTGCATAGAATTACAAACATGATCAGTGATTCCTGTATCTACACACCAAGTGCTCGTAGATATAGCCGCTATAAATGTTTCTGTAACTAGAGAAAGAGACATACCAGTATTGTTTGTCTTCTTAGGAAGAGGATAATCATGTTTCCAGTGACCTGACTATTTGCATCTGAAGCACTTTCCCTTAGGCTTTTTCACACCACCCTGAACTCCCACTGCCTTCACAGCTTTCTGTGTCTGAGCCTTTTTCTTCTTCTTAATACCTTTCGGCTTAGAGGAAGAACCTTTCTCAGCCACATTCACTAGAACACTCTGCCGAAATAATCCTTAAGCTGCCTGAAGTTCTGTCAGCAGTTCCGCGAGACTATACTGCCTCTTGTTCATGTTGTAATTCAAGCGGAACTGCTCAAAACTCTTGGACAAGCTCATAAGGATAATGTCAATCTGGGTTTCCCCGTCAAGTTCAGCACCAAGGATCTCTATCTCATTCAGATGCGACATCATCTTGAGAACATGATCCCTTACAGGTGTGCCTTCATCCATCTGAGTGTTCATTAAAGCCATCATGGCTACTTGCCTAGCAGCCCTATTCTGATCTCCAAAAAGTTCCTTGAGATTAAAGAGCATATCCGAAGTAGTGGCCATAGACTGATGCTGATGCTGCAAAACACCCGACATTGCTGCCAGAATGTAACATCGCGACATCTCATCAGCCTTAATCCACCGTTTATAATACTCTTTCTCATCTTCAGGAGCATCAGCAACAGGCTGTTTAGGCTTGGGTTCATAAGTACAAAACTTGTACTCCTCAGCAGTCAACACAATGTCCAAATTTCGTTTCCATTCAATATAGTTAGGTCTGGTAAGTTTGTTATCCTTAAGTATGGTGAATAGTGGATTAAAGCCCATTTTATACTGAGAATCATGCATAAAAACATCACATAAATAAGGGTGCATTAATTATTAAGAGCTATTGATTCCTCTAACATTTATTTAAAATTAAATGCACTAACATCTAAACACCATAAGTTTCTGGTATGCCACGATGTGTGACATGTATACCACCTAATTTTGTTTAAATGTTACTTCGGTCCTATTACTAAACAATATGCCACGTTGGGGTGGACTATATTATTCTTCATAGCTAAGTGTATACCATCATCAAATCTTAAATTATTCGAAATCTATGGAACTTGGTACGCCACGATGGGTGGCGTTTATACCTTTCAATATTCGTAATTTTGCCTTGAATAGAATACTTCAATTCAATATTCATCAATAGTTTGATTTCCAGGTAGTGGAGGAGTCACACCGGTCTCGCTTAAAACCCACAGCCTTACAAGTTCGATGAACCCGTTTTTGACAAAATCGCCCCAAATCAGAAATAAAGAAAATCCGTATTTATTCCTTTTAAAATTTATTAATATAAGAAGTTTGTTCTAGTAATTTCTATAACATTCTAGACACCATAAATTACATGCCACGATGGGTGACGTATATATAATTTATATTCGTCTTTATGTTAAATTACCTACAACCAATAATGGAGACCATGGGATTCAATTTCATATTAATTCCCTCTCCCACTTAGATTTTTTTTATTAAAATTGAGGAATTTTAAATTAAATGGGGCCCTATGTTGTTATAATTATGTCTAAACATGCATTCAAAATACACACATAATTTTAACAACATATAATATTTAATTAAAGCAATAAATAAAATTTATGTCCATGTCGTCCTAATTAAGTTAAACATGCAATTTTAAAAGAATTACACACATAATTAACGACACACATAATCAATAAATTAAAGCAATGATTAAAATTTAATGGAAAAAATTAAAATAAATTTTCCACTATTATGGCCCTTGAAAAAAAAATCCAGCTCTCAAAAAAAATCTGCTCCAAGCGCGCCCCGACGCCCCCAGCAGCCCCAGCAGCCCCAGCACCCCAGCAGCCCCAGCAGCCCCATGTAATCGCACAGCGGAACAAAAAAAAAAACTACCGGAATTGATTTCCGATCGCACATAACTATTACAAAATACCCGGAACAATTACAAAAAAATAGATCTAATACAAAACTAATTTTGTAAAATCTATTCTAACACGATCAACCCTCGTGTAAATTACAACCACGATTACACCACGTGGAAACCAAAACAAAAATTAACCACGATTAAACCACGTGGGATCCAAACACATAATTAAAATATACATGGCCATAATAGTGGATTAACAACCTACATCAAAACCAATACAAGCAAAACACTATATACACGCATATATAATTACGACATGGACATTATATCATAAAACGTAGAACCCATTACCAGGCTCTGATACCAATTGTTGGGAACCACGGACTTAGGGTGTTACTACGTTTTACGATAAAGATTACGAAAAGAGGATTACCTTGTTAATGGTTGATTCCACGCTCTTCTATTGTATTCCCAAATTCCCTTGAGCGAAGTGTGGCCTCCGTCTTCTCAAGTTATCCTCTCTTCTTGCTCCTTGGTGACTACAATATGTTTTCACACAATCCCAAGCAAGAAGAGAATAAGAATATATATAGGCTACAATAGGGACCATGGATAATTAGGTTGGGTCTTCTAATTACATCTTGAGCCTAGCCCAATGTAATTAAATATTAATTCAATTCACTAAAGAATGAATATTTGCACTAACTTTCCTAATACCGTAATTTAATTAATTCGGTTCCAATATTATTTGCTTATTAAATTCCCCATGTTTAAAATATCATATGTCCATTAATTAAATAAATTACTGATAATTTATTTAATTAATATCTTTTATCCTTGATCATCCACTCAACCTTTATTTAATTATGCCAGAATAAATTCCACCTGCAGGGTTTCACATAATTAAATCTTTTTGAGCTTTGAAGGGGACATCATTAACCCGAATATTATCAGGACATGGATTCCTGCAATAAATAATATCCACCATGTATATAATTCCATCACCCAAAATATAATGATATAATTCAAAAGAATTATTTCATATATAAATCAAAGCATGTAAATAATATACACGTGTCAATTACTATTTCCGGATTAAGAACCTAAGCATTAATAATAACATAGAATCTTAGTTCTCCTTCTTAATCAGTATTAAGGGAACAATTCTAAATTTGATCATGTTCAATATACACAAAGTATACTAGTATTATTTATTAGTCAATATAAACTAATCTAAATAATACTACAGCCATACCAGTGGATTGTCCAACACCACCTGTGCTGTGAACCTTATTATATTATATAACCGTATTTAACAATCTAATATTCTGTATCCCATTTGATACTAGATTGTTCACAATATATAATATTAGACAACATGTAAACATTCAAATGATTCTCAAATAAACTGGCCTAGAAATAAATGTACATACTTCAAATAAATATTTTCAGTATATACTAACAGGGAGTCCTTGAATTGGATTGGGGTTAGGAGACTTGGTGGACAAGTCTCTGAATTAGAATGGACTTTGGAGTCCTAGGAAGTAGGAAACTGATTCTTTATCCTATTAGGTCCCTTGGGGGCTAATCTACAAGGATTTATATCCTTGTTGAGACTTATCTCGACAGCTGATTTATCCCTTATTAATTAATTATGAAATTAATTAATAGTCAGGATTTTGGGCCCTTTTTAATTGGGCTTCGTTATTGGACCATATCTGGTATTAATTAACTATAACATCAATTATATTCTCAGACTATTTTTAGGCCCTTATCAAGGACCTTGGGCCTCTTCTAACGGGCATAACTGCCATCCTAATATTAATATAATTAATGAGATATTAATTACATAATCCGGGTTTATTTTATTCCCTATCAAGTATCAAACCTAAGGATTCTATCTGGAAGAAGATCAAGAAGATCATGCCTCAAAAGAATTTTGAAGAAGCATGGAGTTGAATAAATCTGTTTGGAGAAAAATATTCTAAGTCAAGATCTCTACAAGTCACAGATTTAATGTTATAGAGAAAGTCATTTGAGAACTCCAGAGAGTACCGACGAACGAGGAACATCCATCGGGATAGTAGTTTGGCTAGCCGAGGGATGAGCAATATCTACTCGACGGATGAGCAACATCTACTCGATGGATAAGCAATATCTACTCGACAGATGAGCAATATATACTCGATTGATGAGTAATCACTACTCGACGGATGATCAACATCCACCGGGAGTAGAGAAGTCAGGAAAGCTACTCGAGAACTCGAGAAGATATCGAAAAGCCAATTTGAAGAACTGAAGATTGGAGATATCGATAAGTCATTCCTTCACTAGAAAACTCAGAGTTGTCGACAAGCCTATATTCATTCGAGAACTCAGATATATCTACAAGTCTGTTTGGAGAAAAATATTCTAAGTCAAGATCTCTACAAGTCACAGATTTAATGTTATAGAGAAGTCATTTGAGAACTCTAGAGAGTACCGACGAACGAGGAACATCCATCGGGATAGTAGTTTGGCTAGCCGAGGGATGAGCAATATCTACTCGACTGGATGAGCAACATCTACTCGATGGATAAGCAATATCTACTCGACAGATGAGCAATATATACTCGATTGATGAGTAATCACTACTCGACGGATGATCAACATCCACCGGGAGTAGAGAAGTCAGGAAAGCTACTCCAGAACTCGAGAAGATATCGAAAAGCCAATTTGAAGAACTGAAGATTGGAGATATCGATAAGTCATTCCTTCACTAGAAAACTCAGAGTTGTCGACAAGCCTATATTCATTCGAGAACTCAGATATATCTACAAGTCAAAGTGAAGATGTGAAGACTAGAGATCTCGACAAGCTGAAGACCTCTACAAGCCAAACTTAATATGGAGTGCTAGAGATCTCGATAAACCTATGTACTTATCAAGATTTCAGGTGTTCTATTAATTCAAACTGGAGATCTCGAGGTACAGTCTCAAAGTACAAAATTGCAGATCAGTTCAATATCCAAGATAATCAATCAATACACAATACAACAGCTGGATTGACAAGTCTACAAAAAGCAGCTTGAAGAGTGTGTTAGATCAATGGCAAAGATTAATTGACAGAGGAAAATTAAAGTAAACACGGGATGCTAAAGATATGCTAAGCCATAAATGGAAGATTTGCTTTTCTATAAATAGAAATGACAAGTGACAGTTTAGAAAAGCTAATAGCATATTTATTATCCACTGTGTAAACCAGCAGTTAACTGAGTTATAAAGTTAACACTGGTCCTCTAGTTAGAGGTTACAATTTAGATCAAATCTCTTGTATCACTCTTAAGAAGAAGGTGAGCTCTTTAACATCAAAGAGCTTAGAACTTTTGTAGCAAAAAAGTCTTAATTTTTAATATAAAAATTAAGTGAGTTTTGAAGATTTGTGTTCTTTATTTTCTGCAAGTTTAGATTCTGCATCAACACTTTTCTATATAAGATTTAATTTACTTTGTTCAACCATTAACTTTTAAGAAAAGCTTAAAATCAGAAAAACACATTCATCCCCCCTCTGTGTGTAATTCATTCCCTAACAAGTAGTATCAGAGAAAGATCTGAAAGTAAACAGATTCAAGATCTTGGAAGAATGAATACACAGAAAATCAGTAGAATCAAAATTCCTACCTTTGACAAAGCTAACTACACTCTTTGGAAGAAGAAAATGATGCTGTTTATCAGGATGACCAATCCACTCCACATTCAGATCCTCAAGAATGGACCCTTCATTCCTATGGTAAGAGTTGAGGAATCTACAGATGGAGACATGGTGATACCAGATCATTATGCTCCTAAAGATCCAGCTGAGTATTCTGACCCTGAAAAGGAGAAAGTCTCCCTGGATAGCAGCTTGCAATTGATATTGATTGAGTCACTTGACAATGTGATGTACAACAATATTATTAACTGTGACACTGCCAAGCAAATATAGGAGAAGATTGAAATACTCTGTGAAGGAACTGAGGAGGTAAGATCTAATCAAAGAAGGATACTGATTTCATAGTATGAGGGTTTCATGGCTAAGCCTAAGGAAAGCATTATTGATCTATTTGAAAGATTGAATAAGCTGATAAATGACTTACAGCTTCATGACAAATACTATGAAGCTGAAGAGGTGAATATAAAGTTATTGCTTACTCCCCCTGACCATTTGGAATAGAAAATCTCAGCAATCAGGGAAGGGAGAGACTTGAGCAGAATATGGAATTCTCAAAACATATTTACTAGAGATTATTCAAAGGCAATCGTTGTGGTCTGGTCAAGGACATGTTGTGGATGGCTCAAGTGCTTTAATTGTAAATGAAAGCCAATCCTTCAATGATGAACTAAGATCCCAGACTTCAGCTGCCTCAACAAGTGAGCAGAGAACACATGATTCACAGGAGCAAGTCATACTAGAATTGGAAAATGATGAGTTCTACACTCTTGAAGAACTGGATGAGCTAGATCAGTCAATGGCCTATTTAGCTAGAAAATTCTCTAACATTAGAGTAAAGAAGTCAAGGTACTTAAGAAATAAAGGACAATCCTTCAACAAAGACAACAGCTGGAAAGAGAAAGGGAAGTACAATTCTGACAGCAAGAGTGGTTAAAAACTGGATCTATTGACAGATCTAATATAAGGTGCTTCAATTATGATGAACTAGGCCACTTTGCTACAAAATGCAGGAAACCTAAGAAGGAAAAGAAAGACAAAGCTTATCTTGAACTGAAAGTAAAGTATGAAGCTCTTCTGAAAAAGCAACAGAGTAAAGCTTACATTGCGGAGGGAAAGAGTTGGGATGATACAGATAATGATGAAGATGAGAAAGTTGGAAACTATGCTCTAATGGCTTTGGAGCAAGGTGAATCATCCTCATCAAAAGTACAAACACCAACTCTTACCACTATCGATTTAAACGTGAATCAATACAAGGAAACTGTTGAAAAGATGAGTATATAAATGTTTCTCATTCACACAAGCATGGTTTCTACTAATGAAGAAGTTAGAAGATTAACAAAGATAAATAAGAAGCTCGAGAGTGAGAAGCAAGAAACTGAATTGTTGCTAGTTGAGCTTGAAGCTTTAAAATAAGAAATGCTTATCTCATTCTGTGACAAGTTTGACTGCATTCCTTGCAACATGAAGGTAATGAAGAGTTGCCACAAACTGAGAGTAGACCTTAAAGAATCAAGAAATGAGTCCACATTAGAAGGAAAACATGCACAATAATCAGTGAATTCTGTTTCTTCTAAAACTACTCATTCTACTTCTACTGAACAAGTTACCAAGAAGAAACTACCCAACACTTCTTGGGTTTCCAAACACACTTAAGACTCATTGTGTGCAGGGCAAATGAAGTAAGTCATCTGGATCATAGACAGTGGATGTTCCAGGTATATGACTGGTGGTAAAGCCCTGCTATCACAGTTTGAGGAGAAAGCTGGCCCATTGGTGACCTTTGGAGACAACAACAAAGGATTTAAAATGGGATATGACAAGACTTGTTCTAAAAATGTTGTCTTTGAATAATATAGCACTTGGTAGCTAATCTTGAAGTGAGTCTTTTCAGAATTAGCATATTGTAGACAATGGTCTCAAGTCTTATTCAACAAGGAGAATGCACTATTATCAGCAAGAAAACTGGTGAAGTTGCTCTAAAAGGAGCAAGGAAAGGAAGCTTGTTTGTTGAAGATTTTAACTCAACAAATATGGTGGTATTTGTTGCTTCCACACCAAGGTATCAGGAGAAATAAACAAGCTCTGGCTTAAAAATCCGTCTCACTTGATTTTCAAGAAAATTAAAACCTTGTCAAAAAGGAGTTGGTAAGAGACATGCCTAAAGATGGAGCTTGCTCAAGTTGAAGTTTGTGTAATCTGTCAGACTAAGGAAATGAAGTTTAGGTCACACACACTACAGAAGGGAGTTGAATACAGTGTTTACCTACAATCAAATCAAATTAAAGAACACAAGTAACATAACACATATTTTATTCAACACAATAAACTCTGTTACAATATGGAACTGTCCTCTCTCAGTGATGAACAAATTATCACGAGAGCTGCTAGGGTTACAATGAATAATAACTTCGATAATGATAACACGTATAGTATAAACCCTATGTCTGTGTTTATATACTACATAGTTACAAAATAATATTCTAATTGATATCGAATATAATTCTGCTTCCGAAAATATATCAATCAGTTATCTTTTCTTCCATGTATTCTATTCTTCATAGAATTCCTTCTTCATGCATATTTCTTCTTGCATTTGTCTTGATCTTCTTTCCTTTCAATCAGCCGCCTGCCTTATCTGAAAGTCTCCTTAAGTCCTGATATTATCTCCTGATAAATATCTCCTGATAACTTAAGTTCTGATATCTTAAGTCCTGACTTCAGTATAAGTACTAATTTCCAGTTAAGTACTGATTTGTCTTGTTAGTTAAGATCTGAAAACTAAACACAAATCATATTACACATGACATCACAAATATATCTAACAATCTCCCCAACTTGTAAATTAGCATAATATACAAGTTCAATAGATATTTGATGATGTCAAAAACATTAAGTACAAATGCATGAGAATTTGACTAGATAACTACAACTTACAGTCCTTTCAGCTTTACCATCTTTAACTTCTGATAACAGCTTCAGTCTGTATACACTTCAGAATTTAAGTAGTTTTAGATCTTTGACTTGGCTTCAATTTCTGATCTCTTTGATGTCAGGTTTTATTCTAAGATAGTTCTTCAACAATCATCTCTCAGCATATTCAAGTTCATTGACCATCCTTCTTTTAGCATTTATCAATTCAGCTGTATCTTCACCAATTTAAAAAATAGCAGCCCTGAGATCATTTATTTTAGCTTTCCTTATGTCCTAATCAAGTCTGATCAGATATGCCTTGTCAGACTCTAGATTGAATTCCACAGCCTTATAACCCAGAAAAGTAGTTATGATCTTAGCAGTGTTAGGCTTCATTTCAACAATATCACCCTTGTGATCTCTGTACTTAGGACAATATGGGATGTCAGACTTTATAGAGTAAAGCTTCTTCTGTCTTTGAATTTGTGACTTTAAATAACCTGCAGCACCATCTGTTAATCCATTTTTCACTTGAAGTAGAAATAGAACATGCTCCAGTTCTTCAAAATACTTCAATGGAATAGCATTCTTCCTGATATGGAATACCCTACCATCTGTCATAAAATATAACATGATGTGTTCTTTCAAAACAGAATGGTAAACCATTTGTACAGATTCAAGTTGATTCAATCTTTCAGGAGTAGCTCCTACTCCTGGTTCACTTAAGGAAGTTGGATCATTTGTAGTGTTGTGTATTCTCCTTTCATCAGAACTACTCAATCCAGATTTATCTCTTGCTTCCTTTCCTGTAAAAACTCTTGCTTCAAAACCACTTGACGTAGTCTTCAAAGGTTGAGTCTGTTGAGCTTTGGTGAATCCTTGTAGGAGTATCTTTGAAGGTTTAACATGAGCAATGTCATAGGTTTCCTTTTCTTTAACTTCTGATATCAAGTCAACTTGAGCTATGTCAGAGGTTGCTTGTTTCACTGTCATATCAGAGTTTACTAAGTCTTGACTCTGAACAACATGAGCCATGTCAGAGGTTGTTTGAGAAATCTTCTTTTGCAACAGAGTAAGACTAGCATCTTCTTCATCAATTATTTCTTCATCCATGACTGGCATATAAACCTTTACAGGTTCATCAACTTTTTCTTTGCCCTTTGCCCTTGGACCTTGAATCTATTTCCACTTGTGATTTGGCTTTGGTTGCCTCAGAATTTGTTCTTTCCTTTATCACAATACCCTTAGGCTTTGGAAATTTCTTTTCAACAACAGAAGCTTTAGATTTTGTCTTGACACTTTCTGCTTTGAGTCTAGCTTCTTCTTCCTTTAGACTATCAAAGTCCATTCCTGGATTTTCTTTAAGAAATAATTTCTTTGAAATTTCTTCATCAAGTTCCAGATATTCACCAGAACTTATCCTTTTACCAGTATCAGAACTTATTCTTCTCCCAGTATCAGAATTTGTTCCTTGACTTGAAGTTCTAGCTTACTTGATGAAAATCCTTTGCCTTGACCTTGACCTCTATCCTTATCAGAGTTTCCCTGGTCATCTTTTCCATCATCCTTTCCTTCAGTGTCTGAATAGATTTGCATTTGGACTTAATCACTTTCTCCCCCTTTTTGGCATCAGGCAGGTAAAATAAGAGAGACAAGCAATTCCACTGAGGATTGGATCTCATTGAGTTTAGTTTGCTGAGAAGCTTGATTCTTTAGAATTTCATCAATCTGAGTTTGTTGCTTCTCCTGAGTTTTCTCAATGTAGGCAATTATGTCAAAGGCTGGCTTGAAAAATCTATTCTTTTCAAGTTTGACATTCATATCTTGCTGGATCAAGGTTTCTTGAATTTTATTCACCTTGGCATGAGTTGTTAAGTGTTGACTTTGAAGGTTCCTTGTTCTCAATGCAGTAACTCTCAGCTGTGCCTTAAAATCATCATTTATCAGCATTTCATCAGCTTTTGCCAGATGCTCAGCAAGAATCTTTTCATTAGGAACAAAATAACTGAGTTCCATTCTTTAGTCCACTCCTTTCCTCTAGGAGTTTCACTCTAAGGTACTGGTGCTTCCTTCCTAACAAACTTCTTTATCAAATCAGCTTTTTTAACAGTTTGTTGTGCTGCATGTCCTGATGGACCAGCTGCATCAGCATCTAGATTAGTAGCAGCTTCACCAGTAATATTCTTATTGGCAACATCAGAACTTATAGATCCTGCAGTATCAACATCCTCTGATAAAATAGCAGTATGTGAGGCTATAGAGGCTTCAACATCATCCCCTAAATTCTGATCTGCAGCCAAGTTCTGATCAACATCCAAAATTGGTATTGTTTGTGGAGTGAATTGAGTTGCTGGAGCTTCCAAGTACAGAACCTCAGGCACAATCAAGTTATGAATATCAATTTCAGCACTTGTACCTGGGTCTTCAGTATGTACTTGTTCAATTATAGGTGACACAGGAGATGTAGGCACTCTGTCTTGAGCAGTTTCTGGTTGTTCAGAAGATAAGTGATTCAATAATAATTGGTTCTGTTGGGATCAGAGATTCCTGACCCCCTTACTTAGCTGCTTCCTCATCTTCTGAATCCGACTCAACTGTATCCCTGTGAGCTCTTTGCTTTTTCATTTTCTGCAAGGGTGGAGACACTGTAGGAGCTTTATCATCAGGATTTAACTTTCTAAGCCTTTTAAGAGGCCTGGAACTCCCAGTTACAGTATCTTTCTGAGAAGGGATCTTTTCAGCTTCTACAACAACAGGTTTCGATATGGGAACCTGTTCCTCAGTATCCGATTTGTTGGCTGAATATGGGGATTGCATCGAAATTAGAACATTTGTTTGCAAAAGCCTTGGTTATGCAGTCAAAGAAAAAACTCCATTCCCTCCTTATGTAAGATCTCTTCAACTGACTCAGCTTTTCCAGTGTCCTTTCATACCCCAGACCGGCCATCATGTTTTGAAGAACTGGCTCCTCAACAAAAGAATAAACACAGTTCTCGGGCAGCTGTAGTTCTTGTCGAACCGTGGCCAATGTCACGACATGCTCATCCTCCCCTGATGAAAAAATAGTACTTGGGGACCCTTGAGCACCACCTTCATCATATACTCCGCTTCTCCAGAACTCCAGCACTTGAGTACAAGAGACTGCATCAGGTTGAGTCAGAGTACAAGAGACTGCATCAGGTTGTCAAACCGTGGTCAATGTCATGACATGCTCATCCTCCCCTGATGAAAAAATAATAATTGGGGACCCTTGAGCACCACCATCATCATATACTCCGCTTCTCCGGAACTCCAGCACTTGAGTACAAGAGACTGCATCAGGTTGAGTCAGAGCGTACCCAATATCAGAACTAGTAAGAAAGTCCTGAATGAAGTTAAGTTCTGATGGGGCTTCTGACTTGCTAAAAATTACGTCTTTTAGTGCCATTTCAGTAAGAAATTAAGTGAGTAAGAGAATGTTTGCAAAGTGTTTGTAAAAAGTCCTGAGAGAAAAACAACTTCAGAAAATAAGAGAGAGAGAGAGAAAGAGAAAGTAAAAGAGATTTAGAATAGAAAAGTAAATAAAAGATTAGAAAATCTTTTATCTCTCATATATATACTTCTCTACTCAACAGCTGTATTTTTGAAGCATGGGATACACTTTACACCTGGCACCATGTGAACAGTCAGTAAACGGTTAGAACAAGAGTTAATGGGCACGTAAAATAAGCAATATTTACCGTGCACATGCAGTTTTTCAGGACATACACGTTAACCACTAACTCATAATAATTATGACTGATTTATCTCACATAAACCAATATTCTGTAAAAATATGATCGTTCAACTAATGACCAAAAATAAATCAAGTAAATCAGCATCAGAACTTGATTATTATCAGAATTTAAAAGTCATCAGAATATGGCTTCTTAACTCGAAAAGTGAATGATTATTCTGTAATTCTTCACACAAATACTGATATGGTTTCATCAGAACTTCCATCAGAACTTGCCCTCAGAATTTATGCAACTGACACATAAACTGTTCATCTAAAACAACATTTATCACCACAGTAATTTTCATCATTCATATGGAGTGTATGTGTGTGCATTAAGCTAAATATCAGACAAAGAGTAAAGTCTGATTCACTTCAGTACATCTTAGAAATAAGGCATAACTAAGAACTTTGCTCAAAATCTGTCATTATTCTGAAGTCTACTATAGAATGAGTTCATGCATGAGTCTACCTCAACTATTTTGTGCTCATTTTATGCATCTTTTGAAATTCCATTTTACAGTGGCTTCTCAGTGGAAGTGAGTCACGACTGTTTATCAGAATTTATGCTGTTATCAGAGTATTTCTCCAGTAATCATAGAGTGTGAAAAGTCACCAAGATTTTTTTTTACTTTTCTAATGCATATTACTTAATAGCAGCAATGCACTTGGGTCGTCCCTTCCACATTTTTACTCTAGATCTCAAAGGAGGACCTGATATTTATATATATATATATATATATATATATATTTTTTGATAAGTGAGGCTTATCAACACTTAGTACATCCATCAGATTTACAAACATCAGAACTTAACAGATAAGAAGCACTATTCTAGTTTTTGACTTAGTAATAAGATACAAAAAGTAAACTTAACTAAGCTCAATATCAGAATTTGCTTGTGTTAAAAGATTTCCACATAAACAATTACTTCAAACATGGGATCTTTAGTATATTAAAGACTACTAGGTCAACATCTAGCACAGTTATCCTCATTGGATTGAATAGTCACAGAAACATTCATATCACTATAAGAGTTTAGAAATTCACATCAGACAACAATCAGCACTTAAGCAAATTTCAATTTAAGCACAGAATACACAAAGATAGTAATATCCGTAAATACTGATCATAGAGTCTGATGTATCAGAACATAAACTAGGCAGATTTAGAACCTGAAACCATTCCAAGTTCATTTACCAATCTTGTAAAAGTAGCTTCACATAGTGGTTTTATGAAGATATCTGCTAGTTGTTGATCTGTTGGAACAAAATGCAATTCCACTGTACCTTCATCCACATGTTCCCTTATGAAGTGGTACCTTATGCTGATGTGCTTTGTCATTGAGTGTTGAACTGGATTACCTGTCATAGCAATAGCACTTTGATTATCACAGTAAATAGGGATTTTAAAAAATTCTAACCCATTATCCAGTAACTGATTCTTCATCCAAAGAATCTGTGCACAACAGCTTCCTGCAGCAATGTATTCTGCTTCTGCAGTTGATGTGGAAATTGACTTCTGTTTCTTGCTAAACCAAGAAACCAATCTGCCTCCAAGAAATTGGCAGCTTCCACTTGTGCTTTTCCTGTCAATTTTGCATCCTGTAAAATCTGCATCTGAGTAACCTATTAGCTTAGAGTCTGATTCTCTAGGATACCACATTCCCAGATCAGCTGTACCCTTAAGGTACTTGAAAATTCTTTTAACAGCTGTTAAGTGAGGTTCTCTTCGATCTGCTTTAAATCTTGCACAAAGACAGGTAGCATACATAATATCAGGTCTACTTGTAGTTAGATAGAGTAATGATCCAATCATACCTCTGTAATCAGTAATATCTACTGATTTACCAGTATCTTTATCCAATTTTGTTGAAGTGGCCATAGGAGTGGATGCACTTGAACAATCTTGCATTCCAAACTTCTTCAACAAATTTCCGGTGTACTTAGATTGACAGATAAAAGTTCCTTCTTCATTCTGCTTGACTTGAAGTGTAATATCCTGGAAAAATTATGTAAATATTATATGTTAAATAAATTTAGAATAATTATTGTCATGATATTAGATGGTATAGCTGTTATGTGTGTTTCTGAGCGGGCCAGAAAATTTTTCGATTGATTAAAATATGTTTAAACTGCATCTCTATCGAGATATTCGTTTTATTTTATTTTATGAGCGTTTGAATGCATTTTATGCATATTCAGGTTTTTTATTAATTTCAGTATCATTTTGTTTTTCAAAAATCAGCGGACCGGGACCCCACCGGGACGACAAACCCCACAAAATCGATGTTTTTATTTTTATAAAATTATTCGTATTTCAAATACCCTTTATTTTTGTATTTTTGAATTATTCACAATTTTCGGGGAATTTTGACATTAATTTTGTATTTAATCGTTTTTAAAATTATTCCCCGTAATTATTATTTTGGGGCCCTAATTAATATAATTAGGCGATAAAAACACACTTAATTTATTTTGGGATATAATTTTTGTAAAAATATAAATAGCTGAACTGGTTTTATTTATTTATTATTATTCTATTAAAAATCAGAAAATTCATAAAATCAAGAACAGTTTGTGGGGGTGAGATTCTAGGCAACAACTTCAATCGTGATTTTTGATCGATTTAGGGAACCAAATCAGACGTTCTAGTAGTCAAAATCATCCTCTCGACGAGAGCTTTCTATTGGTATCAATATCTTGATCTGAGGTACCTTATTTATAAAAGTCGAAATTTTTGGGTATTTTTGTTCTTGAGAATCGTTTTTGATTTGTGATGATTGTTGGTTGATTTTGTTGTTACCAATAGCTTTATATGATGATTTCCAGTCGATTTGATTATAAATTTGTGTTATTTGAATCCCGGAATGTTTAAGTCGAGTTCTAAGTTTTTTGATTTTTTTCAAATTGATTTTCTTGGTTATTGGGATGTTCTTGATGATGGTTGATGATATAGATAGATTATAATTGTTCTAAGCTTCATTTTGGTAGTTGAACCATCGAATTTGGTTCAAAAATGAAGCTTTTCAGTAGTTTGGTGGAAGTCGCCGGAGTTTTGGCGAGTTTCGGCCGGGGAACGTTTTCCCAGGGTGGTTTGAAGGGGATGAAGGCAAATCTGGGCTCCTGGAGTTACGAGGATGTGTTTGAGAGCAGAAACCGATGGGAATGGTACTGTTTTGGTAACGGTAGGACTCGCCGGAGATGGCCGGATGTTCGGCCGGAATCTGGAAATTTCAGAAACCGGCGAACCGCCGGCCGTGTTCTTCGTATAACCGGCGAAGTCCCACCCCCCCAAGGCCGTCGTTTGATTCAGCGAAGAAGAAGACTGCAATTCAAAATCTGTTTCTGTTAATTCCTTTTTACTTTTATTTCATAATTCATTTTCTTATTTTTAAAAATCATTTATTTTATTTCTAAACATTATTTAATTATTATTTTAAATACTAAAAATTATTTACTTAAATTCCTAAAATTATTTTCATTTTGTTATTTTCAAAAATACAATTTGATTTAATTATTTATAATTCATTTTAGTTAATTATTTATGAATTTAATTAATTGATTAAAAATTAATTAATCAATTAATTTTATTTATAAATAGTTAAATAAATGTAAGTTATTTATAATTAATTCAAATAATTTCTAAAAATTATTTTGGGCTTTTAAGAATTATATTTTGGTATTTAAAAATCAATTAATATTATTATTAATTGATTTAATTCTATTTATTTCTTATTTTATTCATAATAATTAAATAGTTCGTCCATTTAATACGAAACGAACGCGTATAGACTCAGACGCTTTCAATAAAAATACTTTTGAGTCCTAATTTCTTTTGTATTGCAATGGCATTTGAATTGTGTATCAGTTTAAGTTGGTTTTTGATTGGTAAATATTATTATTGACCTGATTTTCATTCTGAACGCACTGAGACGTATCTTTTAATGATCTGACTTATGTATTAAATGAATTATGTGATTACGTATTATACGAATGCGATGATTATGTGTTACGTGATATGCATGCTATCTGTTTATAGTTTTAAAATGCCATGCTAGTTATAAAAGATCGGGTAGATGTCAAGACGTATAGTTACGTCGATTAAGTTTGGTTCTGTCAGTTAAGATAGTTCTTTTGTTTATAGAATCGGGTAGCAAGGAGTTGATAGCCAGCAGTTGTAAGCTAGGGTTTTAGTGAGAAGTTATTGAGCATACCAGGCAAGTATTCTCCCATATTCTAAATTCAGAATAGCTTATTGTTTTACATATTCAAATATAAGATCTGTTTATAAATACTCTGATAGCACAGTGAATATCAATACTCCTATATTTATTGACATTCTCTTATTCTAGCAATCTTTCTGCTAGAACTAATCTTTTGATTTGATAGATAGTGAATAACTATACTATCCAAATATACTCTATACAGTGAAACTTTGAATTGAGATTAGCGAATAACTAATTGTTCTAGTTATTTCGCCATCAGTTGTTGAGATAACTCCGGACCATGTGACATGGGGAGTTGAATGGATAAGGATGTCATTGGTCTGACTCCTTTAATTAAAATTTATTTTGTGAATTGATTATTGGTTAGCGTAAGAGGCCGAGGCACCGGTCCAGCGTGAGCTATTATACGAAAGTGTAACATCTTGCTAGGCGAGTATATGCCTTTTTATGGATATCCAATAGGTACGGTATGGCTGCGGGATATCGATACCTATATTTACGGTATGGCTGCGGGATACCGGTGCTGTTTTATGACTGATCAACAGGAACAACATAGTGCATAATTGTGCTTAATTAAATTATCGCTTAAACTTTAAGTTTATATCAACTTTGACTTTTACTCATATATTGTTATTGTTGTTCACTTACCAACTTCATATCACTTGCTGAGCATCTCTTCGCTCATACTTGTTTATTAATCTAATCTTTCAGCTAAACCAGAGCAGGCTTGAGTTCCAGGTTTGATCAGAAGTCGAGTGCTTGTAAATAGTTTGGTGTGTATTCTAGGTAGACTGTTTTGGGATGCTTGGATAGTCTAGAGGCTTGAGTTCCAGGTTTGATCAGAAGTCGAGTGCCATTGCTTTGCTATTGTGTTGGTTTTGAGAATGGTAAGAAGTGTTGGAAAAGAGTTTGGGAGGTTGTGTTACAACCCTATCCATTGTTTGTTGGTTTATTTGAGATTACGAGCAAGGATTTAAAAGGTTTGGATCATTCTGAATAAATTTTCTTTGTGTTGTTATTCTCAAGATAATAAGCAGGATTATGTGATAATCATGTCGCTTGTGTTAATATGGTAGCAAGTTTATGATATTTTGAGAAGAGATAATGTTTGAGAATTTTGATATGCTAAAGAATTGCTACATATTTGACACAATGCTTGACAAATTATTATATAAGTTGCTTGTTTTCTTACCAGAATAATGGCACCGAAGAGAAGGAATAATTCAGGAGAGGATCGTACCGAGTGTCGGATGGATCCAACGATTGTCCAGATGTTGGGACTGATGCAGCAGCAGATGTTACATCTTATGCAGCAACAACAACAGCAACAACAGCAGCAACAACAACAGCAGTAGCAAGCAGCAGCACCACCTGTAGTGACTTTTAAGCAATTTCAAGCTGTGAAGCCACCTGAGTTCAAGGGAAGTGCTGATCCTGTGGAAGCCAATGCATGGCTCAAGGAAATGAAAAAGGCTTTTGAATTAGTCGGAGCAGGGACTGAGTAGAAGACCAAGTTTGCAAGCTACTTTCTGAAGGGTGAGGCGAACTATTGGTGGGAATCCACGTGAGCATTGGAAGGAGGTGAGTTTATAACTTGGGAGAGATTCACAGAGCTGTTCCTGGAGAAATATTTCCCAAGGTATATGAAGAACCAAATGGAGATCAAATTCTTGAACCTGACCCAGGGTGATCTTACTGTGGCTGAGTACAAGGCTAAGTTTACTGAGTTAGCAAGGTTCGTGCCAAACCAGGTTGATACAGATGAAAAGAAAGCAAGAAGGTTTGAACAGGGATTGAGATTTTGGATTCAGAATAGGGTGGCCATGTTTGAATTGACTTCATATGTGGCAGTGGTGCAGAAAGCGATGGTGATTGAAAGTAAGAGTGATATGTATCCGAATGGAAAGGATGGGAAGAAAAGGAAAATAGAAACCTCAGGAGGAGGCCAGCAACAAGGTAACTTCCGGGGCCGTTTTAATAAAAGGCCAGAGTTTTAGGATAATAAAAGTGTGGGATTTAAGAAACCACAGCCAGGAAATGGAAACTGTTTTCAGAATTCAAATCAGCAGAGGCCCAATTGTCCACCAATGCCAGATTGCAAGTTTTGTGGCAGAAAACATTTTAGGATTTGCAAAGCTAATTCTGTGTGTTACAAGTGCAATATGAAGGGACATCATGCCTATGAGTGCCGCAATCAAATGCCAGAAGTTACATGTTTCTGGTGCGGGAAGACAGGTCATTACGCCAATAACTGTAAAGAGCAAGCTCAAGGTGCAAATATACCACAGATCACAGGACCATCCTCTCAGGGTGTGCCAAGGATTGAGGGGGCACTAGCAAAGAATCAGCCAAAGGCCAGGACATTCAATATGATTATGAAGGATGCTGTTCAGAGTTCAGATGTGGTTGCAGGTACGCTTCTAGTCAACTCCGTAGATGCTAAAGTTTTATTTGATTCTGGAGCTACAAGGTCATTTATTTCTTAAGATTTTGTCGATAAACTGCATTGCGAAGTTAAGTTGTTAGAACAAGCATTAATGATAGAATTAGCTAATAAGAATCAAGTTTCCGTCGATCGAGTGTGCCCGAGATGTGATATTGAGATAGGAGGACATCATTTTCATGCTAACTTGATACCTTTTAAGTTGGGAGAATTTCATGTTATCTTAGGAATGAATTGGTTGTCCGAAAATAACACTCAGATTGATTGTAAGAATATGAAGGTAAGACTTCAGACATTGGGTAGTAAGAAGAAGGTGGTATTTCGAGGAAATAAGCAAGAGAAGAAGTTCTTAACGATAGCTCAAGTGAAGAAGTTATTGCATCAGAATTGCGAAGAGTATTTGGCCCATGTGGTAGACACCAGCAAAGAAGTTCCAACACTAGAAGCAATCCCGGTTGTCAACGAATTTCCAGATGTATTTCTAGACGATCTACCAGGACTACCTCCCGACAGAGAAATTGAATTTGCGATCGATTTAACACCCGGAACAGAACCAGTTTTTAAAGCTCCGTACCGAATGGCACCAGTGGAGATGAAAGAATTGGAAACTCAACTGCAAGATCTTTTGGAGAAAGGAGTTATAAGACCCAGTGTATCCCAATGGGGCGCACCAGTACTATTTGTCAAGAAGAAGGATGGGAGTATGCGACTGTGTATTGACTATCGAGAACTGAACAAGCTGACCATTAAGAACAAGTACCCGTTGCTGAGGATCGATGATTTGTTTGACCAATTGAGAGGCACTGTATGGTTTTTTAAAATTGATTTAAGATCCGGATATCATCAACTGAAGATCAAGCCTGAAGACATTTCGAAGACCGCATTCAGAACCATATATGGGCATTATGAGTTTCTAGTGATGGCATTTGGATTAACCAACGCACCAACAACTTTCATGGATCTGATGAATCGAGTATTCAAGAAATATTTGGATAAATTCATGATCGTGTTCATAGATGACATCTTGATCTATTCTAAAACAGACGAAGAGCATGCAGAGCACTTGAGGATAGTTCTTGAGATACTGCGACAGGAGAAATTGTACACAAAGTTTTCCAAGTGTGAATTTTGGTTAAAAGAAGTATGATTTCTTGGGCACGTGATTAGCAATAAAGGAGTGGAAGTGGATCCATCAAAGATTGAAGCCATAATCAACTGGGAGAGGCCAAAGACACCAACGAAAGTACGAAGTTTCATGGGACTGGCAGGTTACTATAGAAGATTCGTGCAAGATTTTGCAAAGATAGCTACACCATTGACAAAGCTCACCAGGAAGAACCAGAAGTTCGAATGGACGAGAAGTACGAGGAAAGTTTCCAAGAATTAAAGAATAGATCAGTATCTTCTCCAGTACTAGTCTTGCCAGCTGAACAAGGAAATTTGGTGATCTACAGTGACGCGTCATACAAAGGATTGGGATGTGTTTTGATGCAGCATGACAAGGTGATAGCCTACGCTTCAAGACAGTTGAAACCATATGAAGAGAAGTATCCAACACATGATCTTGAATTGGCAGCTATAGTGTTTGCATTGAAGATGTGGAGGCATTATCTATACGGGGAAAAGTGCGAGATCTACACGGACCACAAGAGTTTAAAGTATATCTTTACCCAGAAGGAATTAAATATGAGACAACGAAGATGGCTAGAACTAATCAAGGACTACGGCTGTACTATCAACTGTCATCCAGGCAAAGCATATGTGGTGGCCGACGCTCTGAGCCGAAAAGAAAGGTTAAACATAATAACTTCATCCGAGGAATTGATCAAGGAATTTGAGAAGCTGGAAATAGAGGTCAGTATCTCAAGTATGTCTACAAAGGTATTGTGTGCAATGTCTTTTCAACCAGAACTATTAGAGAAAATAAGAAGATGTCAGGAAGAAGTAATGAGCCATGAATGAGACAGTTTGACAGGAGAAAAGATAGGGAGTCAAAATGATGATAAAGGAATATTAAGATTTTCTTCCAGAATATGGATACCCAACATAGCCGAGCTGAAAGATGAAATTCTTCGAGACGCTCACAACTCCAGATATTCAATTCATCCCGGGAGTACCAAGATGTACAGAGACTTAAGAGAAAAGTTTTGGTGGCCAAGCATGAAGAAGGAAATTACAGAATGGGTAAGTAAGTGTTACACTTGCCAGCGAGTCAAAGCGGAACATCAAAGGCCCAGTGGACTGATACAACCATTGGACATTCTAGAATGGAAGTGGGAACATATCACGATGGATTTTGTAGTTGGATTACTGAGGACCAGGGCAAATCATGATGCTATTTGGGTTATTATCGATAGATTGACGAAGTCAGCGCATTTTCTTCCTATCAACGAGAGATTTTTAATGGATAAATTGGTTCGGTTATATATTAAGGAAATTGTGGCTCGACATGGAGTTCCAGTATCCATAGTTTCAGACAGAGATCCTCGATTTAATTCAAGATTTTGGAGAAGTTTTCAAGATTGTCTCGGAATGAAGCTAAACCTGAGTACAGCGTATCATCCACAGACAGACGGTCAAAGTAAAAGGACGATTCAGACTATTAAAGATATGTTAAGAGTATGTGCACTAGATTTTGAAGGAAGTTGGGACGAACATTTGCCATTAGTTGAATTCTCCTACAACAACAGTTATCATGCCAGCATTGGAATGCTGCCTTACGAAGCTTTGTACGGGAGAAGATGCAGATCCCCAATCTGTTGGGAAGAAATTGGTGAGAGAAAGATTTTGGGTCCAGAATTGATCTAGCAGACAAAAGAGAAAATATAACTCATTCGTAAACGATTAGTGGCAACTCAAGATCGTCAACGCAAATATGCTGATCCTGCTAGAAAGGATATGGAATTTGAAGTCGGTGAGGTAGTGCTATTAAAGGTTTCACCTTGGAAGGGTTTATCAAGATTCGGAAAGAAAGGAAAGCTGAGTCCGCGTTATATTGGCCCTTTTGAGATTTTGAAGCATGTGGGAAAGGTTGCTTACGAATTAGCGTTACCACCTCACATGTAACATATCCACAACGTGTTCCACGTGTCAATGTTGAAATGTTATTTTCCTGATTCGAACCATGTGATAGAATACGAACCAATCGAGATTTAGCCAGATTTATCTTTTGTAGAGCAACCAGTGAAAATTTTAGATAGGAAAGAAAGAGTGCTTAGGAATAAGTCTGTATCTTTAGTGCGAGTTCTGTGGAGGAATCCCAAGGTTGAAGAGTCGAACTGGGAGTTGGAAAGCGAAATGCGATCCAAGTATCCTGACTTGTTTTCTTAGGCTGATTCTGAGGACAGAATCCTGTTGAGGGGGGAAGGATGTAATATCCGGGAAAAATTATGTGAATATTATATGTTAAATAAATAAATATTATGTGTTTTATAAATTTAGAATAATTATTGCCATGATATTAGATGGTATAGCTGTTATGTGCGTTTCTGAGCGGGCCAGAAATTTTTTTGATTGATTAAAATATGTTTAAACTGCAATTATATGAATCGATTCACAATTTGGACCTGCATTTATTCGTGTCTCTATCGAGATATTCGTTTTATTTTATTTTATACGCGTTTGGATGTATTTTATGCATATTCAGGTTTTTCTATTAATTTCAGTATCGTTTTGTTTTTCAAAAATCAGTGGACCGGGACCCCACCGGGATGACAAACCACACAAAATCGATGTTTTTATTTTTATAAAATTATTCGTATTTCAAATACCCTTTATTTTTGTATTTTTGAATTATTCGCAATTTTCGGGGAATTTTGACATTGATTTTGTATTTTATCGTTTTTAAAATTATTCCCCGTAATTATTATTTTGGGGCCCTAATTAATATAATTAGGGAATAAAAACACCCTTAATTTATTTTGGGATATAATTTTTGTAAAAATATAAATAGCTGAACTGGTTTTATTTATTTATTTATTATTATTCTATTAAAAATCAGAAAATTCATAAAATCAAGAACAGTTTGTGGGGGTGAGATTCTAGGCAACAACTTCAATCATGATTTTTGATCGATTTAGGGAACCAAATCAGACGTTCTAGTGGTCAAAATCATCCTCTCGACGAGAGCTTTCTATTGGTATCAATATCTTGATCTGAGGTACCTTATTTATAAAAGTCGAAATTTTTGGGTATTTTTGTTCTTGAGAATCGTTTTTGATTTTGATGATTGTTGGTTGATTTTGTTGTTACCAATAGCTTTAGATGATGATTTCCAGTCGATTTAATTATAAATTTGTGTTGTTTGATTCCCGGAATGTTTAAGTCGAGTTCTAAGTTGTTTGATTTTTTTCAAATTGATTTTCTTGGTTATTGGGATGTTCTTGATGATGGTTGATGATATAGATAGATTATAATTGTTCTAAGCTTCATTTTGGTAGTTGAACCATCGAATTTGGTTAAAAAATGAAGCTTTTCAGTAGTTTGGTGGAAGTCGCCGGAGTTTTGACGAGTTTCGGCTGGGGAACGTTTTTTCGGGGTGGTTTGAAGGGGATGAAGGCGAATCTGGGCTCCTGGAGTTACGAGGAAGTGTTTGGGAGCAGAAACCGATGGGAATGGTGCTGTTTTGGTAACGATAGGACTCGCCGGAGATGGCCGGATGTTCGGCCGGAATCTGGAAACTCCAAAAACCGGCGAACCGCCGGCCGTGTTCTTCGTATAACCGGCGAAGTACCCCTCCCCCAAGGCCGTCGTTTGATTCAGCGAAGAAGAAGACTGCAATTCAAAATCTGTTTCTATTAATTCCTTTTTATTTTTATTTCAAAATTCATTTTCTTATTTTTAAAAATCATTTATTTTTTTTCTAAAAATTATTTAATAATTATTTTAAATACTAAAAATTATTTACTTAAATTCCTAAAATTATTTTCATTTTGTTATTTTCAAAAATACAATTTGATTTAATTATTTATAATTCATTTTAGTTAATTATTTATGAAATTAATTAATTGATTAAAAATTAATTAATCAATTAATTTTATTTATAAATAGTTAAATAAATGTAAATTATTTATAATTAATTCAAATAATTTCTAAAAATTATTTTGGGCTTTTAAAAATTATATTTTGGTATTTAAAAATCAATTAATATTATTATTAACTGATTTAATTCCATTTATTTCTTATTTTATTCATAATAATTAAACCGTTCGTCCGTTTAATACGAAACGAACGCGTATAGACTCAGAAAAATGTTACGCTTTCAATAAAAATACTTTTGAGTCCTAATTTATTTTGTATTGCAATGGCATTTGAATTGTGTATCAGTTTAATTTGGTTTTTGATTGGTAAATATTATTATTGACCTGATTTTCATTCTGAACGCACTGAGACGTATCTTTTAATGATCTGACTTATGTATTAAATGAATTATGTGATTACGTATTATGCGAATGCGATGATTATGTGTTACGTGATATGCATGCTATCTGTGTACAGTTTTAAAATGCCATGCTAGTTATAAAAGATCGGGTAGATGTCAAGACGTATAGTTACGTCGATTAAGTTTGGTTCTGTCAGTTAAGATAGTTCTTTTGTTTATAGAATCAGGTAGCAAGGAGTTGATAGCCAGCAGTTGTAAGCTAGGGTTTTAGTGAGAAGTTATTAAGCATACCAGGCAAGTATTCTCCCATATTCTAAATTCAGAATAGCTTATTGTTTTACATATTCAAATATAAGATCTGTTTATAAATACTCTGATAGCACAGTGAATATCAATACTCCTATATTTATTGACATTCTCTTATTCTAGCAATCTTTCTGCTAGAACTAATCTTTTGATTTGATAGATAGTGAATAACTATACTATCCAAATATACTCTATACAGTGAAACTTTGAATTGAGATTAGCGAATAACTAATTGTTCTAGTTATTTCGCCATCAGTTGTTGAGATAACTCCGGACCATGTGACATGGGGAGTTGAATGGATAAGGATGTCATTGGTCCGACTCCTTTAATTAAAATTTATTTTGTGAATTGATTATTGGTTAGCGTAAGAGGCCGAGGCACCGGTCCAGCGTGAGCTATTATACGAAAGTGTAATATCTTGCTAGGCGAGTATATGCCTTTTTATGGATATCCAATAGGTACGATATGGCTGCGGGATATCGATACCTATATTTACGGTATGGCTGCGGGATACCGGTGCTGTTTTATGACTGATCAACAGGAACAACATAGTGCATAATTGTGCTTAATTAAATTATCGCTTAAACTTTAAGTTTATATCAGCTTTGACTTTTACTCATATATTGTTATTGTTGTTCACTTACCAACTTCATATCACTTGCTGAGCATCTCTTCGCTCATACTTATTTATTAATCTAACCTTTCAGCTAAACCAGAGCAGGCTTGAGTTCCAGGTTTGATCAGAAGTCGAGTGCTTATAAATAGTTTGGTGTGTATTCCAGGTAGACTGTTTTGGGATGCTTAGATAGTCTAAAGGTTTGTAATAAAATTTGAATAATCTGTAAAACTAATTAGACTTATGGTTTGTAATAACAGTTGGTTTGTATTAGTGCCTGTTCCATACTATAACCTGTGATCGATCCAGTTGCATGCAAACTAATTATATTATTCCGCTGTGATTATTTTATTATGATTTATTGGCTAGTGACTCACAAATCTAGACCCCGAGTTTGGAGGGCGTCATTTGAAGGCCCAGAATATAGTTAAGTTCTCCCATCATACTCATTTGATATCTTGACTGCATCAGCTTGGCAAAAGTAAGTCATTTCCATGGTTGAGATAAAACAGTATTTTGTCAATAGTCCCTCTGTTAAATCCACTTTCCAGATGAAACTGAGTTAATGTCTCATACCATGCTCTTGGAGCTTGCTTAAGGCCATAAAGTGCTTTGTCAAGCTTGTAGACATGATTGGGAAAGTTGGGATCTATAAATCCTAAAGGTTGTTCAACATATACCTCTTCTTCCAATTCTCCATTGAGAAAAGCACTTTTCACATCCATTTGAAAGACTTTAAACTTCTTGTGAGCAGCATAAGCCAAAAATATCCTTATGGCTTCCAACCTAGAAACTGGTGCAAATGTTTCAACATAATCAATTTCCTCCCGTTGAGAGTATCCTTTTGCAACCAGCCTTGCTTTATTCCTTGAAATTATGCCATCACTGTCAGTTTTATTTCTGAACACCCACTTTGTACCAACAACAGATCTGTTCTTTGGTCTTGGCACTAGGGTCCAGACTTTATTTCTTTCAAATTCATTTAACTCTTCCTGCATTGCTTGCAACCAATCAGCATATTGAAGAGCTTCTTCCACTTTCTTTGGTTCAGTCTGAGAAAGAAAAGAATGATAGAGACATTCATTTGATGTAGCTGTTCTAGTTCTGACACCTGCATCTTGATTTCCAATAATTAAATCAGGTGTATGCGCTTTAGTCCACTTCCTTGCAGATGGAAGGTTATCTCTAGAACTGGATACTCCCCCATGATCCATGCTGTCTCCATCAACATTTTCTGATGCTCCCCCTGAAATTATGCTCTCTGAGTTGGATCCTTCAGAATTTGAGTTTCCAGAAATATCTGTACATGAGTTTCCAGAATTATCAGAACTTGGCCCATCAAAACTTGATGAATCAGAACTTGAAGAGCCTGTTGTAGGTTCTGATGCTTCTTGAGATGTGGTTGTATATTCAGTATGCTCCCCCTGCACAGGTGCATCTTTCTTTGGCGTAGTCACCACATTTTCAATAACATCAGAGTTTAATCCATCAAAGTTTGCAGTATCAGGATTTAGACTGTCAGGATTTACAGAATCAGAATTTAAAACTTCATTTTCGAATCTCAGCTGATCATGATAATTGAAATCTTCAAGTCCAGTAATCTTCTTATCATCAAAAGAGACATTGATAGATTCCATGACAACCCTTGTTCTTAAATTGTAGACTCTGAAGGCTTTTGTAGAAAGTGGATATCAACAAAAATTCCTTCATTAGCTTTTAGATCAAATTTGGATAGCTGTTCAGGATGAGTCTTAAGAACAAAGCACTTGCATCCAAATACATGAAAATACTTCAGATTTGGCTTCTTTTTCTTCACCATCTCATATGGTGTTTTTCCATGCTTGTTGATAAGTGTAGCATTCTGAGTAAAATAAGCAGTCTGCACAGCTTCAGCCCAAAAGTAGGTTGGTAACTTTGCTTCATCAAGCATAGTTCGTGCAACTTCAATAAGAGTTCTATTCTTTCTTTCAACAACTCCATTTTGCTGTGGAGTTCCAAGAGCAGAAAATTCCTGCTTTATTCCATGGTGGTTTTTGCAGAACTCTTCCATAATCAAATTCTTGAACTCAGTGCCATTATCACTCCTTATGATTTTCACAGAATCTTTGACCAATTTATCCAGTTGTTTGACATGATCAATCAAGAGAGATGCAGTTTCACTTTTTGTGTGAAAGTAATACACCCATGTGTATCTGGTGAACTCATCCACTATGACCATAAAATATTTCTTCTCTGCAATAGATATGACATTCACTGGACCAAATAGATCAACATGTAGTAGGTGATAAGGCTCAAGAATTAATCATTCAGTCTTGCTCTTGAAAGAAGATTTTCTTTGTTTTGCCTTCTGACATGAATCACAAAGGCCATCAGGAGCAAATACTGATTTTGGCAGTCCTCTCACAAGATCTTTCTTGACTAGTTCATTTATATTGTTAAAATTTAAATGAGGGAGTTTCTTGTGCCAATCCCAGCTTTCTTTAATTGATGCTCTACTCAACAGACAGATTGCAGAACCATCAGTACTTGTTTAAAGCTTGGCTTCATAAATGTTACCATGCATGTATCCTTTCAGAACAACTTTGCCTGTAGATTTGCTCACAACTTCACAGTGTTCTTCAAAGAAATCCACATGATAACCTCTGTCACAGATTTGACTAACACTCAGCAAATTGTGTTTAAGTCCTGAGACTAGAGCTGCTTTTTCAATGATGACATTCCCAAGATTGATATTGCCATATCCCAGAGTTTTTCCAATGTTGCCATCTCCATAAGAAATGCCTGGGCCAGCTTTCTCTACAAAGTCTGATAGCAGGGCTTTATTTCCAGTCATATGTCCTGAACATCCACTGTCCAGAACTAGGATGTTTTTCCTGTTGCCCTGCAATCTCAAAGACCACTAATGATTAGTTTTAAGGACCCATACTTGCTTGGATCCTTTGGCCTTATTAAGTTTGTTAACATTTGTAGCGGATTTAGCATCAGAGTTTATGTTAACAGTTTTCTTATCAGAAATTACATTATCAGACTTTGCATTAGAACTTACACTAGAAGGAACAATGCCAACTTTCTTGAAAGAAGGTTTTATTTGATAATAATCATAGTACAAACTATGATGTTCCTTACAAGTATAAATGGAATGCCATAAACTACCACAATGAAAACAAGGATTTTGTGGCCTATATCTAACAGACTGACTCTTAACTCCTGACTTTGAAGGTAAGGAATTTATGTTCTTATTCTTCCTGCAAAAAGAAGCCAGATGGTTAGAATTTCCACAGTTATAACATTTCTTTCTAGGAGCATTAGGAATAGCCTTATAATCATTGCTTTTATTCACACCTTCCTTTCCATTCCTATTTTTCCTAGGTGGATTTACCTTGTTTACATTCTTAACATCTTTCAGCTTATGTTTAAGCTGCTTCTTAGTCATTAAGCCTATGTTAACTTCATTTGGCTTATCCTATTTTGGTTTGTCAGAAGTTAATTTCTCTTTAACTTCTGATTTATCAATATCAGACTTTACATCTATGAACTTAACAGGATTTACCTTGGGCTTTTGTTTAACAACTATAGGCTCAATTTCTACAGTTCCCTTATCATTCTTATCATCTCCATATTTTAAGCCCTCTTTCCAGTTTCCACTATGTTAGATATATTTGATAATGTCATGGCTAATATGTTTTATGTTTAGATTTCAGATCTTATTTGAACAGGACAAATCAGTACTTAACTGATCAGTACTTATACTGGACGTTAGAACTTAAGGGATATCAGTACTTATGTTATCAGGAGATAAGCATCAGGAGATAGATATCGGAACTTAAGTGCTGAAGGACGATCAGATAAGGACAGTAGCTGATTAAAGTTAAGAAGATCAAGATAAACATAAGAAGAGATATGCATGAAGAAGGAATTCCGTGAAGAATGGAATACTTGGAATAGAAGATATCTGATTGATATATTTTAGGAAGCAGAATTATATTCCATATCAATTAGCGATTATCTTGTAACTGTGTAGTATATAAACACAGACATAGGGTTTACACTATAAGTGTTATCATTATCGAGAATATTATTTACTGTAACTCTAGCAGCTCTCATGATATTTTGTTCATCACTGAGAGATAACAGTTCCAGATTGTAACATAGTTTATTGTTTCAATAAAGTTTGTTTTCTGTTACATAAGTTCTTGAAGTTTGATTTGATTGTAATAAACACTGTATTCACCCCCTCTACAGTGAAAGTGTGACCTAACAAGTGGTATCAGAGCCTTCTGTTAACACACATACAGTTAAAGATCCAAACACAATCATGTCTGACACAGAAACTCCAACTAAGCCTACCAAAACTGAGGAATCATCAAAGACATCAACTCAGAGTCGATATGAGACTATCAGAGTTCCCATATTGAGACCATCTGAATATCCCATATGGAAGGTAAGGATGACCATGTTTCTGGAAGCAACAGATCCAGAATACCTTGATAGAATCAAGGAAGGGCCTCACAAACCTACCAAGCTCGCTGTTGTAGTTGCAGGTGAAGCAGCAAAGACCGTACCAAAGGAAAAAAGTGATTACACTGCTGAAGATATAGCATCTATTGCTAAAGATGCCAAGGTACGACACTTATTGCATAGTGCCATTGATAATGTAATGTCAAACAGGGTAATCAACTGCAAGACTGCTAAGGAGATATGGGATGCACTGGAGACAAGGTGTCAAGGAACTGAAACAGTTAAGAAGAATAGGAAGACAATACTCACTCAAGAGTATGAACACTTTGACTCTAGGACTAATGAGTCATTGACTGATGTATATGATAGATTTGTCAAACTCTTGAATGACTTGTCATTAGTAAATAAGGAGTATGATCTTGAAGATACAAACCTTAAATTCCTGTTAGCTCTTCCTGAATGTTAGGATTTGAAGGCAACAACAATAAGAGACAACTACAATCTTGATGAAACAACTCTTGATGAAATCTATGGAATGCTCAAGACTCATGAACTTGAGATGGAACAAAGAAGCAAGAGGAAAGGAGGAAAGTCAAGGACAGTTGCTCTCAAGGCTGAAGAGGAATCCCCAAACCACCTTCCTCAAAGAAAGACAAGGGTAAAGCTCTTATCATAAAGTCTGATACTGAGTCATCAAGTTCTGAGAGTGATGATGACTCAGATTCTGAAAGCTTGCCTGAAACTGATGCTGATGAGGAGATGATGAAGCTGTATGCTCTTATGGTGAAAGGAATCACAAAGATTGCATACAGGAAGTTCAGGAAGGGAAAGAAGTTTTCCAGAAAAGGCATAAGTTCTGATAAGAAGAATTTCAGAAGATCTGAAGGAAGAGGAGGAAAGTCTGACAGAGGAGATTACGCTAATGTTAAATGTTATAATTGTGGTGAGAAAGGCCACATATCTCCTGATTGCAAGAAGACCAAGAGTGACAAAGGCAAAGCTCTTGTCACAAAGCAGAAAAGCTGGACAGACACCTCAGACTCTGAAAGTGAGGAGAACTATGCATTGATGGCAAATGCTGATAAATCAAGTTCTGAGAGCAGTTCTGAAGCTGCTGAAACAAAGGTACCTCAGACTACTTATGCTTTTCATACTGATGATATTAATGAGTTGAGAAGATATCTTAAAACCATGTTTGTTAGTTATAGAGATCAAACTTTAACATGTGAAAGATGAACTTCTGAAAATCTTGCTTTTAGGAAAAGAAATGATTTCTTAGAAAAAGAGTTAGTCATGTTCCATCAAACTCAGCAGGATAGAGATGATGCTTTTTATGTTAGGGATGAAGTGCTAAAAATGAATGAATCTCTAAAAACTGAGTTAGAAAAGGAGAGAGAGATTATCATAACTTGGACTAACTCTGGCAAAACAACTCAAAATTTGCTAAGCAGTGGAAACTGGAAAGAGGGCTTAGGCTATGGAGAAAATAAAAATGAAAAAGGAACTGTAGAAATTAAGCCTGTTGATAAGCAAAAGCCGAAGTTAAAACCTGTTAAGTTTGTAACTGAAAAATCTGAAAATGAGAAATCAGAAGTTAAAAAGGAATTAGCTTCTGACAAACTAAAACAGGAAAAGACAGCTGAAGTTAACATAGGCTTAATGACAAAGAAGCAGCTTAAGCATAAGCTGAAAGATGTTAAGAATGCAAACAAGGTAAAATCACCTAGGAAAAATAGGAATGGAAAGGAAGGTGTAAATAAAAGCAATAACTATAAATCTGTTCCTGATGCTCCTAGGAAAGTGTGTCATAACTGTGGAAGTTCTAACCATCTGGCTTCTTTTTGCAGGAAGAATAAGAATATTAACTCCTTATCTACAAAATCAGGAGTTAAGAGTCAGTCTGTTAGATACAAACCACAAGATCCTTGTTTTCATTGTGGTAGTTTATGGCATTCCATTTATACTTGTAAGGAATATCATAGTTTGTACTATGATTATTATCAAATAAAACCTTCTTTAAAGAAAGTTTCTGTTGTTCCTTCTAGTGTAAGTTCTGATTCAAAGTCTGGTAGTATAAGTTCTGATAAGAAAACTGTTAACATAAAATCTGATGCTAAATCCGCTGTCAAATGTTAACAAACCTAAAAAGGCCAAAGGATCCAAGCAAGTCTGGGTCCTTAAAACTAATAATTAGTGGTCTTTTTGATTGCAGGGCAACAGGAAAAATATTTTAGTTCTGGACAGTGGATGTTCAGGACATATGACTGGAAATAAGGCCCTGCTATCAGACTTTGTGGAGAAAGCTGGCCCAAGTGTTTCTTATGGAGATGGCAACATTGGAAAAACTTTGGGATATGGCAATATCAATCTTGGGAATGTCATCATTAAAGATGTAGCTCTGGTCTCAGGACTTAAACACAACTTACTGAGTATAAGTCAAATCTGTGACAGAGGTTATCATGTTGATTTCTTTGCAGAACATTGTGAAATAGTTAGTAAATCTAAAGGAAAAATTGTTCTGAAGGGATTCAGGCGTGGTAACATTTATGAAGCTAAGCTTTCAACAAGTTCTGATGGTTCTGCAATCTGTTTAGTGAGTAGAGCCTCAACTGAAGAAAGCTGGAATTGGCACAAGAAACTCTCTCATTTAAACTTCAACAAGATAAATGAACTGATCAAGAAAGATCTTGTGAGAGGACTGCCAAAATCAGTGTTTGTTCCTGATGGTCTTTGTGACTCATGTCAGAAGGCTAAATAAAGAAAATCTTCGTTCTAGAGCAAGACTGAATCATCAATTCTTGAGCCTTATTATCTGCTTCATGTTGATCTATTTGGTCCAGTGAATGTCATGTCTATTGCAAAGAAGAAATATGCGTTGGTCATAGTAGATGAGTTCACCAGATACACATGGGTGTATTTCTTGCACACAAAAAGTGAAACTGCATCTATCCTGATTGATCATGTCAAACATCTGGATAAATTGATCAAAGATTCTGTGAAAATTTTGAGGAGTGATAATGGCACTGAATTCAAGAATCTGATAATGGAAGAGTTCTGCAAAAATCATGGAATAAAGCAGGAATTTTCTGCTCCTGGAACTCCACAGCAAAATGGAGTTGTTGAAAGGAAGAATAGAACTCTCATTGAAGCTGCACGAACAATGCTTGAAGAAGCAAAGCTTCCAACCTATTTCTGGGCTGAAAGCTGTGCAGACTGCTTGTTTTACTCAAAATGCAACACTCATTAACAAGCATGGAAAAACACCATATGAGATGGTGAAGAACAAGAAGCCAAATCTCAAATACTTTCATGTATTTGGATGTAAGTGTTTTGTTCTCAAGACTCATCCTGAACAGCTATCCAAGTTTGATCTAAAAGCTGATGAGGGAATCTTTGTTGGATATCCACTTTCTACAAAAGCCTTCAGAGTCTATAATTTGAGAACAAAAGTGGTCATGGAATCTATCAATGTCTCTTTTGATGACAAGAAGATCACTGGACTTGAAGATTGCATTGATCATGATCAGATGAGATTTGAAAATGAAGATTCATATTCTGATACCTCAAGTCCTGACAGTCTAAGTCCTGATACTGTAAATTCTGATGGATTAAACTCTGATGTTATTGAAACTGTGGTGACTACGTCAAAGGAAGATGCACCAATGCAGGGGGAGCATACTCAAGATATTATCACATCTCAAGAAGCATCAGAACATACATCTGGCTCTTCAAATTCTGATTCGTCAAGTTCTGATAAGCCAAGTACTGACAGTACTGAAAATCTAAATGCTGAAGGATCCAACTCAGAGAGCATAGTTTCAGGGGGAGCATCAGAAAATGAAACCGAAGACAGCATGAATCATGGGGGAGCATCCAGTTCTAGAGAAAATCTTCCATCTGCAAGGAAGTGGACAAAATCACATACACCTGATTTGATAATTGGAAATCCTGAGGCAGGTGTCAGAACTAGAACAGGTACTTCGAATGAATGTCTTTACAATTCTTTTCTCTCTCAGTCTGAGCCAAAGAAAGTGGAAGAAGCTCTTCAAGATGCTGATTGGGTGCAAGCAATGCAGGAAGAGTTGAATGAATTTGAAAGAAACAAAGTCTGGACCTTAGTGCCAAGACCTAAGAATAGATCGGTTGTTGGTACAAAGTGGGTATTCAGAAACAAAACTGACAGTGATGACATAATTGTAAGGAACAAGGCAAGGCTGGTTGCAAAAGGATATTCTCAACAGGAGGGAATTGACTATGATGAAACATTTGCGCCAGTTGCTAGGTTAGAAGCCATAAGGATATTCATGGCTTATGTTGCTCACAAAAAGTTTACTGTCTTTCAAATGGATGTGAAAAGTGCTTTTCTCAATGGAGAATTGGAAGAGGAAGTATATGTTGAACAACCTCCAGGCTTTGTAGATTCCAAACATCCAGATTATGTCTACAGGCTTGATAAAGCACTTTATGGACTTAAGCAAGCTCCTAGAGCATGGTATGAGACTTTAGCTCAGTTTCTTCTGGAAAGTGGATTCAACAGAGGAACTATTGACAAAACACTGTTCTATCTCAACCATGGCAAGGATTTACTTTTGATCCAGATTTATGTTAATGATATTATTTTTGGGTCTCCAAATGACAAACTTTGCAAAAAGTTTGCCAAACTAATGCAGTCAAGATATCAGATGAGTATGATGGGAGAACTTAGTTATTTTCTGGGCCTTCAAGTCAAGCAGAGTGAAGAAGGAACTTTTATTTGTCAATCTAAGTACACCAGAAACTTGCTGAAGAAATTTGGAATGCAAGACTGTTCAAGTGCATCCACTCCCATGGCCACTGCAACAAAACTGGATAAGGATACTGGTAATTCAGTAGATATTACTGATTACAGAGGTATGATTGGCTCACTTCTCTATCTAACTGCTAGTAGACCAGATATCATGTTTGCTACCTGTCTTTGTGCAAGATTTCAAGCAGATCCAAGAGAACCTCACTTAACAGCTGTAAAAAGAATCCTTAAGTATCTTAAAGGAACAGCTGATCTAGGATTATGGTATCCTAGAGAATCAGATTTTAAATTAATAGGTTACTCAGATGCAGATTTTGCAGGTTGCAAAATTGACAGGAAAAACACAAGTGGTAGCTGCCAATTTCTTGGAGGCAGGTTGGTTTCTTGGTATAGCAAGAAACAAAAGTCAATTTCCACATCAACTGCAGAAGCAGAGTATATTGCTGCAGGAAGCTGCTGTGCACAGATTCTCTGGATGAAGAATCAGTTACTGGATTATGGGTTAACATATTTCAAAATCCCTATTTACTGTGATAATCAAAGTGCTATTGCTATGACAGGTAATCCAGTTCAACACTCTATGACAAAGCACATCAGCATCAGGTACCATTTCATCGGGGAACATGTGGATGAAGGTACAGTGGAATTGCATTTTGTTCCCACAGATCAACAAGTAGCAGATATCTTCACAAAACCACTGTGTGAAGCTACCTTTTCAAAATTGGTAAATGAACTTGGAATGATTTCAGGTTCTTTCTCTAAATCTGCTTAAACTTGTTCTATGTTATCAGACTTTATGATCAGTATTTACAGAATTAATCTCTTTGTATATTCTGTGCATTAATTGATAAATGTCTTTAAGTACTGACTGTTGTCTGATATATGTTTCTAAACTCTGATAAGTGATATGTCTGTTTCAGTAACTATTCAATCCTATGAGGATAATTGTGCTAGATACTGACCTACTAGTCTTCAATAAACAAATGATCCCATGAAAGAAGTAATTATTTCTGTGGAAATCTTATGACACAAGCAAATTCTGATACTTGAGCTTAGTTTAGTTTACTTTATTCATCTTACTACTAAGTCCCAAATTAGAATAATGCTACTCATCTGTTAAGTTCTGATACTAGTAAAACTGCTGAATGTACTAAGTGCTGATAAACCTCACTTATCAAAAGAAGAAGAACAAGAATCAAAGAATAATATCAGGTACTCCTTTGAGATCTAGAGTAAAAATGTGAATGGGACGACCCAAGTGCATTGCTGGTATTAAGTAAATATGCATTAGAAAAGCAAAATATTTTCTTGGTGACTTTTCACACTCTATGATTACTGGAGAAATACTCTGATAATAGCATAAATTCTGATAAACAGTCGTGACTCACTTACACTGAGAAGCCACTGTAAAATAGAATTTCAAAAGATGCATAAAATTAGCACAAAAACAGTTGAGGTGGACTCATGCATGAGCCAGGATCTGAGGATTTAGATTCAACTATTGTTAGTGACCTTAATATGGTGTAACATCAATTGCTGCATCAATACCTTCTTTGTGTGTGAATCTCACGTGTGCATAGAAAATATTTAGATCAAGGAGTAGTGACTCTCATTCAGATGCCCTGGTGGACAAGCGAATTTCAATAGATTACATTCTGTTGGGAGAATGCACCTAATAACAGTTTATATTCCTTTTCAGCTCCAAATTCTTTCGATATAATACATATGAGCTTACAAATGTCTCGAGGTTTAAATACTCCACTACTTTGTGAGAGACAGAATTTTTCGAGCTTTAAAATATTATTTTAAATTATTTTCTAGGCTCGATAATTTTTATAAAATTATTTTCGAGTGTTCGAGCCTTATTATTTAATTATTAAATGATTCGGAGACCCGTTTTATTCTGAAAAATGTTCAAAAATTCATAATAAATCAACCGTTTGTCCGTTTAATATGAAACGAACGCGTACAGACTCAGAAAAATATTGCGCTTCCAATAAAAATACTTTTAAGACCTAATTTCTTTTAGATTGCAATGTCATTTGATTTGTGTATCAGTTTTGAGTCGATATTTGATCGATAATGCGGAATCAAATTTTCCCCTAAGAAGAGTTTTGTTCTTCTAATTGGTGAAGGTTCCAATCCTAAGAAAAGGAAGAGGAACTCTTCCAAGAAGAAGAAAGTAGGTGAAGAAAATCCGGTTCCACCAAAAGCTGAAGACCCCAAGAGCAAAGTTGTTTCCTTTCACTGTAACAAGGTGGGGCACTGGAAGAGGACCTTGCAGAATTGAAGAAGAAGAAGGGTAGTGAGACTACCGCTTCTGATTCAGGTATGTTCATGATAGAAGTGAATATGTCATTAAATTAAATTTCTACTTGGGTATTAGATACCGCCTGTGGTTCTCAAATCTGCAATTGTTGCAGGGACCAAGGAGAAGTAGGACTCTTGAGGAAGAGGAGGTGATTCTACTGATGGGAAATGGAGCAAGAGTTGCTGCTGTAGATGTAGAATTATTTCATTTACATAGGCCTACGGGTAAGACTATTGTTTGAAATAATTATTATTTTGTTCCCTCGATTGTGAGGAATATTATTCCCATGTTAGACTTGGCTGGATTTTCATTTATTATTGAGAATAATGAATGTTCTATTCTTAGAGATAATATTCTTTATGGACGTGGTGCTTTAAATAATGGTTTGTATGTATGCGACATAATTTATTTCAGATTGAACAAACTAATAAAAGAAAAGGGATGATAAAAATCTCACTTTATAGTGGCATTGCAGTCTCCATTTAGTAGACATGGAGAGAGGGCTGCAAATTTGCTAGGAATGGTACACACAGATGTATGTGGACCAATGTCTACGCAAGCCATGGGTGGATTTTCATACTTCATTACTTTCATGGATAATAGATCTAGATTCGGATATGTGTTTGATGAAACACAAGTCTGAAGCCTTTGAAAAGTTCAAAGAGTATAAGTATGAAGTGGAGAAACAAACCAAATATAGTATTATAATTCTTCGATTAGATCGAGGTGGTGAATACTTTAATGGAGTGTTTCTAGATTATCTCAAAGTAAATGGTATAGTCTCCCAGTAGACTCTCCAGATTGGTATCTGAAAGGAGAAATCGAACTTTGTTAGACATAGTTCGGTCCATGATGAGCTATGCAAATCTTCCAGTATTCCTATGGGGTTATGCATTGGAAACCTCAGCATATTTACTGAATAAGGTGCCTTCCAAAATCTGTTCCTCAAACTTCGTATGAGATATGGAAAGAAAGGAAACCGAGTCTTAAACACGTTAAGATTTGGGGATGTCCAGCTTATGTCAAGTAAGTTGACCCAGATAAGCTGGAATATCGATCCGTAAAATGTAGTTTTGTGGGATATCCTAAAGAGACTTTAGGGTATTACTTTTACACCGATCATCGGGTGTTTGTATCCAGACATGCAACCTTCTTGGAAAAGGAGTTTATCCTTGAAGGAAACAGTGGGAGCAAAATTGAACTTGATGAAGTTCAAGAAGCACAAACTACTACGGATCAAGTGGAAACACTTGTTCTGACTGAACAACCTTTTGTGGAACAACCCATTCATAGATCAGGGAGAGTGTCTCACCAACCTGAGAGGTATTATGGCCTTGTCATTGAGAATGACAATGAGTTGTCAATCATTGATGATGACGACCCTGTGACCTATAATGAGGCTATGAGTAGTGTTGACTCAGAGAAATGGCATAGTGCCATGAAATCCAGAATGGGATCTATGTATACGGTATACAAAAGATAGATTATAGCAGATGGCCAGGTGGAGACCTATAAGGCCAGGCTTGTGGCAAAAGGATTCAAACAAAGGCAATGGATTGACTTTGATGAAACCTTTTACACGTAGCCCTGTTAAAATCAGTTCGGATTTTGCTTGCGATTGCTGCTTACTACGACTATGAGATATGGCATATAGCCAGATGGTTTTCTTTCCAAGGAAAATGAAAGCCTAGTGTGTAAGCTACTGCGAACCATATGTGGTTTAAAGCAAGCTTCTCGTAGATGGAACATTTATTTTGATGAGACAATCAAAGAGTTTGATTTTATCAAAAACGTAGATGAACCATGCGTCTACAAAAGGGTTAGTGGGAGCGCGGTAACATTTCTTATATTGTATTGAATTAGAGTTGATACACATAACAACGTAGCAAACCCACTCACAAAGCTACTTTATGAAAGTCACTTTGATCGTCATAAAGACAAGATGGGTATTAGATACCAGAGTGATTGGCTTTAGTACAAGTGGGAGATTGAAAGGAATATGTCCTAAGTCCAATCATGTATGAGGATTTAGGAATAAATTTTATGTAATCTGTTTTGATTTCATTGATATTAATAAAGACTTGTTTTGTTTTTATTACGGGCTTTATCTATTTAAGTGTTTAAATAAGATATACCATAGTTTAGAGTAAAGCTTTTTATGGATTATGATGAGATCATAATAGTGAGACCTAAAAAGATGATAACTCTAAACTTAAATAGTTCCTGGTCATAGGATTACTAACTGGTAATTAATAATCCGCAAAGATCGGTATATACTATGCTTGCTTCATTATGAAGGATGTCTGTTCTCATAGACATTTGTGTGATGACACTATAGCTAGTATGTAGGTGCTTATTATGGAATAAGTTCACTGAACATGACTCGCACAGCTGAACAACTGATGAAGTTCACTCACGTGTCAGCAGTTGTTCACATAGTGATAGTTGTACAAGTATCCTTAGACTTGAGGTCATCATAGTCATCTTGTGTACACTGAACTATGCTTTGGTTTAGTTCTTAGTCTCCAGGGACAATTATTAGGGCTCTTCTGGGTATAGGAATTTGTACACGAAGATAGTGTATGATCAATAAAGGATCTACCCCTTCCAGTGAAGAAAGCGAATGTTCAAGGCTGATCCACTTATGCTAGTTCAGGAATCTCTGGCCAGAGTAAATGAAATTAGAAAGGAGTTTCTAATTAGCATAGAACTACGATAGTAAATGGTAAGCAAAGTGATTGAATTAGATAGGCTTGACACGAGATTCATGCCTTGTATTTAATCGGGATATTGTAGGGTAGAAGGAGTTTATTGTACGGTAACTAGTCACTGAATAGGTTCTTGGTATTCTAAGAAGTGAATTCATATTATTCGGATAGTCGCGATATGCTGAGAAGTATCCCTCACGATGTAGAATAAATGTGATTAATTAATTAATCATATTTAATAAATTAGAGAATTTATATAAATAATGATAAAATAGTTTTATTATTATTTATTTCTACTACCGGCTTAATATTGAACCTACAGGGTCACACCATAAAAGAGAATGATTTAATGGTGGAGGAATTAATTAATAATGGCTAATAATTATTTATTTATGAAATAAATAAATAATTGGCAAATTTAATAATTGATTAAATGAAATTTAATTGATTATAAATTAATTAAGAAAAGTTCTTAATATTATTAATTAAGGATTTAATTTTTAGAAATTAAATCAAGAGAGAGAATTATTTCTAAAGTGTTTAGAAAAAGGATTAATAATTAAAAGGTGTTTTAATTATTAATGAGAATAATAAATGGGATAATAATAATATTATTTATGGGAAAATTTCAGCTGAAATTTTTTCCTATAAATACACTATTATAGACCCTATTTTACTCTAACCCATATCAAACCCGAAAACCCAAAAAGTTTGGAAAACCCAATTCTCTCCACCTCCTTCCTCCTCCTTAACATCGTTTTCTTGGTGGATACCGGTGGAGTGTTTCACACTTGAGGAGCAACTGCTAAGGATCTCTGATCGTTGTCTACGAATTATTTTAAAGGTTAGATTCGATCCCTCGAATTTTTATTCACGATTTATATGCTTTTATTTGAATTTTGTATGTGTAAAAGTATTTTTCCATGCCCCCGCTGCGTTTAAAATCCAACAATAGAGGTGCCAGCATCAGGATTTGCAGGCACTTGTGTAGGAGTAGGTCTATTTCTCAACAGAAATTGCCTGACCTCTCTAGGAAGAAAGGGTGGTCCTGGAAATTTATTTTTTTTATCCCTTTTGATATGATCGGTGATTGTTTTTTCAGAAATTTGAAAAATAGGGAATAATTCATCATCATCAAAAATATCATTAGGACATAGATAAGTGAAAATCATTTGTAAAAATCTAGTATACCCTATTACTCCTGAAGCATCTGCTATCCTAGCAATTATGAACTGTAATATAGTATTACCATTATCAAAATTACCAGAGTTAAGAAGAGAGTACCCAATTCTCAGGGAAGTGGATGGAAGAGCATCAAAATTTGTTGTCTTATTCAAGAAACATCTACTGATGCAGTCAAAGAAGAATTTCCACTCTCTTTTCAGTTTGGTCCTGACCAGTTTTCCAATGGTTGTGATTTCTCCTTGATAGCCTAAAGTCCTTAGCATATCAAACAGCTGCTCATTGGTATGAGTGTCGGGAGCACCATCAAGAACAGGCAATCTCAAGACTTGAAGCAGAATATCAGCATCAACTTCATATCTTTGGTCTTTATACTCAAAAGAAAAGCCAGTGTGAGTTGGATTTACCACAGCTGTGTTCCAGACCTGCATGACAGCCCTGTATGACACCTTAACAGGATTTGTGAGAGCATACCCAAATGGACATAAAAGGAGAAAATACTGAATATCATGAAAAGATGATGGTAGCTACTGATGTGTAAGCAGAGCTAAATAATTATTAGTACCAAATGTGTTTCCATGAATGATTGTGGTTTGACTGAAGAGTGGTGAAACTTCAGAAGTTATCATGATGTGAATAGCTTGTGAGAGAGAGTAAGTGTGAGATGTGCGCAGTGAAACTATGTGTATGATGAATTATGTCACAGAATTTCTTCTGGTTTTATAGCTTCACTATTCAGAAATATGTTTAACACACTTGTATGAAGAAGGTAACCTAGCGAATTTGACTTCGAACAGGAAATAATATCTGAGTAATTGATTTTGACGTTGGAGGAAATTGTGGAAGTAAATACAAAATACATACCGTTATATTAAGACACAACTGTAGAAATTTATTTATTTGATAATCCACCATTAATCATTAATTAAGTGAGACACTTAATTGCAACAATAAATCTTACTCAGAAATTGATTACCACTAATAATCTGAAATAGAACGTGCTGACCTGTCGTCAGGATTTGAGACCTTTCTTCTGTCAGGATTTGACTAACTCAGGATATGTCGATTCAAATTCAACATTTGTTTGTCAAAGCATCACAAATTATTAGCAACCACAATTTTAATCAACATATTCATCAAGAAATACAGTTCAAGTAGATGAAGTAAAGATTAACAGGCTTCAACGAAAACATTCACATGCATATAATACGAGATAAACAAAGACTATCTTGTAAAAAGAAATTTCATTAATATATCAAAATATTACATTTCATGAAATTTGTAGATTACATGCAAAAGATTACAAGATAATCCTAGTCTAAGATGATGAACAACCTTGGTTTAAGACGGAAAACTGTCAATTAGTTCCTCCTGTTGTTGACAACTAGCACTGCAAGACGGATGATCCATTTTTGCTGAAGAATAGCCTCTCTCCGTTCTTCTTCCAAGCGATCAAGATGGAGTTGGTAGTCCATCTCAAAGAACAAGAGATTTGTCCGAACCTCTTGTGGAACCAAGTTCCATATCTCATTAGGAATGGCAGTGACGTGCCATTCCTGTTCCCAGTCACCACAACTGAACTCGACGTAGAAGTTTTCATAGTTCATAAACATGTTTACAAGAACCATTTTTATGAAGGAAGAAAGTAGTGATGATTAAAAGAGAGAGAATAGTTTTGTGTGAGAATAGAAGATGATATGTCTGAGATGAAATGACAGGTAAATAGCCAATGGAATATCAAGGGACTAGAGAACTGATTAATGATTAAGTGTAGAGTTAACTTAATGAATTAACCAAAAGATTTCTTTTTAAGGTGCGTCTCCCTAGACCGATGTGAAATGATGACAGTGATATATTTATTCGGATATGCATAATTAGCAAATAAATTCACTTAATTTATCATGAATATAAAATAGAATACATCAAATATTTTTGGCTTAATATCTAAAAATAAAGCATTTAGGACATATCAGGATTTGATCAATATACATCAGGATTTGACCAAATATAAATTGAAGTAAAAATTTACTTGTCCCAATTAACCATACCAAGTTCATTCACAAGCTTTGTAAATATTGCTTCAGGTAATGGCTTTGTGAAGATATCAGTCAGCTGCTATTCAGTAGGAACAAAATGAAGCTCTATGGTTCCTTCCATGACATGCTCTCTTATGAAGTGATATCTGACACTGATGTGCTTTGTAAGAGAGTGTTGCACCGGATTTCCTGTCATAGCAATAGCACTTTGATTATCACAATAAATACGAATTTTTGAGAATGATAATCCATAGTCCATGAGCTGATTTCTCATCCATAACAACTGAGCACAGCAACTCCCAGCTGCAATATATTCAACCTCAGCAGTTGAAGTAGAAATAGACTTCTGCTTCTTGCTGAACCATGAGACTAATCTGCCTCCCAAGAACTGACAGCTTCCTGATGTACTTTTCCTGTCTATTTTGCATCCGGCAAAATCAGCATCTGAATAACCATATAATGCAAAATTAGCTTCTCTTGCATACCAAAGTCCAAGTGAAACAGTACCCTTGAGGTATCTGAAAATTCTTTTTACTGTAATAAGTTGTGGCTCCCTGGATTTGCCTGAAATCTTGCACACAAACAAGTGGCAAACATAATGTCTGGCCTGCTAGCAATTAGATATAACAGAGATCCAATCATACATCTGTAGGTTGTCACATCAACTGTTGTACCTTCATTTGGATCAAGTTTTGTAGCAGTTTCCATAGGAGTACTTGCAGTTGCACTTTCCTGCATATTAAACCTCTTCAGTGGATTTCTTGTGTACTTGGACTGATTGATATAGATGTCACTATCAGTCTGTTTAATCTGCAAGCCTAGGAAGTAACTCATCTCTCCCATCATACTCATTTGATATCTTGATTGCATCAACTTTGAAAACTTATCACACAGTATTTGATTAGTTTATCCAAAAACGATATCATCAACATAAATTTGAACTAAAAGCAAATCTTTACCTTTATTCAGATAAAACAGGGTTTTATCTATTGTACCTCTTTTGAATCCACTTTCAAGTGGAAACTGAGAAAGGGTTTCATACCATGCTCTAGGTGCTTGCTTCAGTCCATAGAGATGGAAAGCAGGCGAACCACATACCGAAACGAAGCTTACGACATGATCTAGCTAAACATGGCAAATGTCAGAATATTACAGTGAGTTCTCTGGTCCAAGATTCATGCAGAAACAGTCTAACGAAAACGGGCATTACGACGGCTATGTTTACGAGATTCCCAAAATAATTACCACTCTAAATCCTCATCAATTCACTCACAACCTACAACACAACAATATTAAACCATCATACTACAAAATCAGTCCCCAACTCCAAGTTTTACCAATTTATCCAACCAATCAAAGACCCAATATTCAAACCAATACATATCCACCAAAACTACTTATAATCAAAGATCAAGCCTTAATACTAACAATGCTTCAATAAAACTTAATGGAATCATAAAATCAAAGCTAGGGTTTGAAGTTTATACCTTCCTTAGATCCTTAAACCACTTAAAAGAGATTTTCATCCTTAAGAGAGCCTTGATCTATGTTTATCATGTTCAAACTTGCAAAGGAGTTCAAGAAATGAGTTAGAACTTTTGGAGTTACAATTAGTCCGATTTATAGAACTGTAAAAATGAGTGTCTTACCATGATTATTTGGATGAGACTTGTGAACAAGAGTTGTAGGTCATCTCAATACCTTTCCAACGAGCTATAGAACACAATATTTGAATGAGTATTGAAGGAGATATGACAGTTTGAAGTTGCTGGTATTATTTTGGCCGAGAGCAAAATGAAGAAATGGAGAAAAATGGAAAAGCTTCTTTGATTTCCTTGCATAAATATCTCCTTACACAATATTTAAATTTTATTACGTAAGGAGTATTTTAGCACATATAATTCATATTACACTCAGTATATTAAATAAGATATTCATAATTATACATAATATTCATAAATAAGAAAGCACAATATCACGAAGAACTTATATTATTTATATCATGCTTTACTCGATACAAAATAGGATTTCCATAAAATGTAGCTTTGTATTATTTAAAGATTTAAAGATAACAATACTTTTTTTTAATAATCATATCTAGGGTGGCCATCCATGAAGGGAATACATAATTTATTTCAATTTTCATCATATATAATTACAAAATTTAATTATCAAATTAAAAACGAAGTTGCACAATTTTTTTTATTTAAAAAATTATTGAAATTTGATAAAATAATTTAAAGTGGTTCTGTAACAGTAAAATCACACTTGTGCAAAATTATTTCACAGTAAAATCAAATTTAAAATCAATTATTTTTTTTCAAATTTCAATTGTTAAATATTTTATTATATTTAAATATAATAGCTATTCTACATTAGAACCATTTTGATGAAATTCTATAATAGAATGTTAGCTATATAATCTTTTGAAGAAAGACCATCATATGACATATTTGTATCTCTACTGTATATTTGGTTGTCGGTGGTACACAAATAAAACAGAAAAAGAGAATTGAATAAAACAGAAAAAAAAAATTGTAAAGAAGCTTGAATAGTAGATTATTAATAGAGCAATTATTTATTTTTCCTAACGTTTAGATTTAAACTGAACAATATGTGCACAAACACGGCAAAAACTAATTTAAATCCAAACAGGCTCCGAAATTTTAATAAGACCTTTTTCCAAACCAAAAAATCTAATTAAATATCAACTTATACCCTGTATTTTTTAATATATCTAAGTGGAGCTTCTCATCTTTCACCTATATGTGTTTACTAAAAAGATATTTTTAGTTTAATGTAAAAATTTGAAAAACTACATTTACCAATTTACCATAAGGTGGAGGGAGTATTAAATATCCCTAAAACCATTTTTCTAAAAGCAAAAATCGACATTTATGATATAGTAGCCTTCCGATGACTAATTGGATAATCGATAATTGATCGAAATATTATTAATCAGATGTGCTTAATTAAATACAACAATGATTATTTATTGAACTAAGTATATTAATTTAAGAAAAAAGTGCACTGATTAATCTAATTATAAAATCGAATCTGCAAATATATTAAAACGATTAACCAGGATAATTAATTGGTAAAATGGGTGATTTTTGGAACATAACTTAAAAGTAATAAGGGGCTATGAACTTAGAAAACACAAAAATATATAAATGAATTGATTTATAGAGAAGAAAATGTCAAGGTGTCTCATATGCCAGAAATAATCAGGCCCAAATAGAAAAACAGGGGCCCCAAAAGAGATGCCACCCCAGGCCCAAGCCGGAGTGGTCCCCGGTACCACGTGGCACAGGACAAAAGAGTCAACTGTCTCATGTTACCCAAAATAAAACAATTGCATCCCAGCCGTTCACGGGTAATCATCCCAAGACAGCTCTGATGGAGAAAGGACACCTGACCACACAACCCATCTGGACCGTCCAACCTGTCACCAACCAAGAATGATCAAAGGTCAGGATGAAGAGGTACAAACCCCAAAAATCCTAAATCTTAGGACCTATAAAAGGCCCCAAAAAGAGGGTTTTAGGGGTTGGAAAATATTTTGACTGCTACACACATATACACACACCCTCACATATTTTGAATAGCTCCTTCTTCCCTCTTCTTCTTCTTCTTCTTCTTCAAGAAAGCTCATTTCTTATTTCTCACACCGGAGTTGCCGTGGGATATAACCCCCTCCGATTCTGTTTTGCAGAGACCCCTATCTAGCAGGTTAACCACACCTAGACCGCTGCGGAGGCCGGGGTCGCAGCGCGTGAGAGAAAGGAGAAGACCTGGGAAGAAACCGAGTTATCAGTGTCAAACATTTTCCTTCCTTCAATATGTGCTTACTGCTTATAGTAAGCAATTTCGTCAAAATACTGTTATGGTGCAAAATGTAGCAGCAACATATTAACAAATGCAAATGCATTAGCTTAGCAAAACTAAAAGAGGAAGAAGATAATGCAAATACATTCATTCACCAAGTATGATTAATGCTCTGAACTTTGAAGTACGAGGCCATCATTAAACTTGCAGGCAACTAATTTGTCTTTTGAGTTTTGACTTTAATTTACCAAGCATTGCAGCAACCGTTGTGCAACAACATTCATCCCCAGGGTGAATCGTCGCCATCACAGCCCCTTATTTATTTACATGAAACTCCATACCTACAAAATGTAAGTTGCATTTACGGTTCTAATTACCAAAACAACCTTAAGATCTAACCTATTATAGAATATTCAACTTGAGGTCATTATATAGATTATCAACAAACATAATATTGCAATGTTGTAAATAATCTATAATCTTTATCACTGTAAATAAATTAAAGGAAACAGATATGTAGACCACATGGCTTAGCCTTAGATGTTCTACACAGCTCATAGCGTGAATCCTTAATGTATCGTCTTTACTCTTTGTTTTTCTTTATTGGGTAAACACAAAAAATATTATTGGTATAAATTTTTATAGTAATAGATAATCAAAGGCAACTTAATACCTCACTATACTCCTTGCAAATATGTGAATATAGTTGATATACGAAGACATTATAGAAAAAATGTGGAGCTAACTACCAACTTATTACATTTGTCATAAGATAGGATTCAGCTTTTATAATATACATAGATTTACAGATCCTAAGAGTGACAATTGTAGTCTTTCGAGTTTTCCATTCTTAGAATCTTAATTTGTTAAATGGAAATAAAAAATACAGGGAGACGCAAAATAAGAAAAAATGTAAAGGCTTTAAACCTGTAATTACAAATACATCCCCTGCGTTCACATTAAAATCCATTTATACTCACCAAGTTAGGTGAGTACCTAATTAGGAGAATTAAGCCCATGAGTTGAAATGCTTTTAAAGAAGGCAGAGCTCCTTCATCGACTTGTAATTCTTCCAGGTTCTGGAGTGTCTTTAATGATAAATATTGTAGACATGGAAATGCATCTGCCGTGCAAACCATTTTCTTCCCCCAGTAACAAAATTTTAAATTAAATTTTAAAGATTGTAGATTGGTTTTCATTTTCATCTGTCAAATGCCTGCTCGCCGATATGTCTTCTTTGTGTACCCTTCAAATGCATATGAACTAAAACCACCTAAGATGTTGAGCAAATTAGTTTTTTGGCCATGAAATTAGCGAATCAGATTTTCACGTTCGTTTAGCCTCTAAAAAATAAATGAACTAAAACCGAAATTCTAAAAGCTAGGTATACTTTAACTTGCAATCGTGCATGTCTTGAACCAAACCAAACACACCAATTGTTTCTGTCTTGCGATGAAATATAAGAAATATAAGCTCTGTGAAGTGTAGTATTTTCCAAGTATTGATATATTCGAAAGCAACAAATGCTTCTGAAGCTATCATTTTTGGAGCAAAACCAGTGTGCTAAGAATTATTCCTCCAACTAATAAGATATACTTCAAAAATCTTGGGACCTTTTTTAATTATAATCACGGAGACAACCTCTCGATCTTCTCCCAAGGTAAATTTGTATTTAGATATGAAAAAAGCGAGCCACAAAAAGTTTGCAACTTTTTGAGTTTTCCTACACTTGAAGGAATTACTAAAACTTTTCCAGAAACATGCGCATGAACTTTAGGAAAATTAGATCTTCTGTTTCCTCAGGTATACCCTCTGAACTTATGACTCTGTTAAGTCCAGCACTATGAGATATTGATCAAACCATATTCTTTTGAGCAGCTCCAAGAGTTGCTTATCATTCTCCTCATAAAATATATTATTATATAAACTCTTAGTTATTTAAGATTCAGTTTTTTCTTTCCACTCCAACAAGCCTCATCAGTTTCCTTCTCTATCAATCATTTTTTGTCTATTTTTTATAAAATGCGAAGAAAACAGTGTCTCAGTTCTTGACTGTGCTTCACTGCATTTATTATATGTTCTAGGGAGGGACAAGGAGGTTGTTGGAGTTGTTTTTTGTGTACTTCTCCTCAAATTTTGACTAAAGGGAGTGTATAATGTGGCTCTTGGAGTTGCTCTTACCTCCCTAAAATGTAAAGATGCTAAGCGGGGATAAATGCAACAGAAGCCTTACTTATACTACTAAATATACTTCTACACTAAAACAAATAAATATATGCACCAAGCCAACAATAATTTGTCAAAATATCCAAAAATTGACATGACTAAAACAGAGGTTCAACCATTCATCTTCAGACACATTTTAGTGACACTTATTTGGTTCTTAATCTAATACAGCAACATTGACGGAATAAATGGTACTCGAGGAATAGACGTTATTCGCGGAGGAATCTTGTCAATCTTGATACTATCACAACGTTTTATTTAAAAGCTTTTTAAAGAACGCAGAGCTCCTTCATCAACTTGTAGTTCTTTCAGGTTCCGGAGTGTATTTAATGATAAAGATTGTAGACATGAAATCGCATCTGCACTGCAAACCATTTCTTCCCTGAGTAAGAATCTTCTAAACGAAGAGCTGTGAGATTAGACAAAACTTTTCAAAGTAAGCATTGGATCTTTTTGAAATTAGTCAAGACAAGCTCTAAATCAATGACTGAATCTGGGAGCAAACTTAATTGCTCTGGATCTTCCATTAGCCCATACAACACAACTCTCCTTACTCCATATAAACGGATAATGTTTGGAGATTTGTTAATTAGCTATGGACTCCAAACTGTAAAACTCTCCTTCTTTGCCTCGACTACCTGTAATTTTAAGTGTATGCAGATTGGTCCAATTGATGGTATCAATATGGTGCAATTCTGCATAAGATATGCAATTTATAGTCTGCCGTTTGGTTTGGTCGCCGCCAATATTCATTTTCCCATCAATTGTGTAAAACATCAGATGCCTTATTTCCTTCAACTCACACATCTCTTTAGGATGTTTGTACGGAGTGTGATAGTAGCGAGAGCCACAAAGAGTTTGTAACTTTTTGAGTTTGCCAATACTCGGAGGAATTACTAAACATCTTCATCATACCACCCATTAAGCCTAAGAACTTTAGGAGAATTAAATCTCCTATTTCGTCAGGTATAACCTCTGAACTTCTAACACTGGTCAAGTCCAGCACCTTAAGATAACTAAATCTTGTGCACATCAACTTCACTTCTTCTACATCCCGTTTAACAATGTCTTTATTTATTGCTAATGAACGCAACATTAAAGCATCCGAGTATGCCGAGTAATTTCAAGTACTCATCAATTCCGTTGTATATGGCATGCCGTGATTGTCCTTGCAATTAACGGATTGGATTTGGATGTTGTTTACTTGAGTCGAAAATTCCTAATATCTTGTGCTCCGTAGCCTTCTCTTTAGCAAGATCACGTACAAGATCATGAACCCGGCATATCAGAACTTGTCCTCCTTGGGAGAGTAATTCTATCTGAATCATATTGTGATTAATAAACTCATTTACATAATCCTCAGCCACATCCTCCATGTGTACTCCGTCTTCTTCGTCAGCTTCTGATATGAATTCCTCTGCAATCCATAACAACTTTAACTTAAAACATCAATTATCTGGTCTTCCGGAAACCTTGCAAGGTACAGAAACATTGTCTCATTCGGAAAGACAAGTCATCATAACTCAAGTTTAGTAGTTCTTCAATCTCTGAAGACTTGCCCTTCAGCCTCCTCCAAAGATGGTCTTTTACTTCTGACCAAAATGTGAATGTCTTCTTTTGCAATAAAAGTCCGGCAAGGATTACAATTGCAAGTGGTAAACCTCCAGGTTTGAGTTTGGTTTTGTTCTCTTACAGAACAATGCCAGCTCTCATCTGCTCTCAGAACAATTTCAGAAAATGAAATGAGAAGGGGATAGATTGAAGGCCTTTATGATTAGTGGCTTAATGTATGATATTTATGGTACATTAACATTTCATAAGATCTCAAAAGATCACAACAACCAGCCTCATGTCTTTTACTGGTTAACAACTCATGTATGACACTACTACATGTTAACGACTTAATTAGGGTTAATTGCTCGTTAATTTTTTATTACATTGTCAAACATGTTAGAAGAATCTATGTTTTTTTAATAGAAAAAATTACAATAAAAGCATTGACTATGAACTGGAGTGACATCTACAACACCTGTAACTTATTACAGTATTCATTTAATGGATTTCAAGGACTTGACGAAGTCAATAATCAGATTCCGAGGATTAGTAATGAGGATGCTGATTAGATCATTACATTTGACTTGAAATGCCTGTGTCAACTCAATCCAAGGTTACATTTTAATATACTGATATTCTCCACTATCCCATATATTAGAGTGTGTTGTTTTTCTTACATGTATTTAAATTTTGTGTCGTGGGAAATTAGGATATTAGTTTAAGTTATATTTTACCAAAGATTTGAATTCAAATTTTAAGTTAAGATGTATGATTTTTAATTTTTTAAATATACCCTTTCTGTGCCATAAGATGTATGATCAACTAGACCGAAAATGATCCAAAGTCAAAGCTCATACCGCCAGGTTAATTATACCTGACCACTCATGTGTGTTGTAGCAGAAATTAGCTACTCAAGAGATTAGACTCTTCCCTGTTTTGATACCTTATAGGTTAAGGTTTATGTGGTTGAGAGATACAAGTCTTTGATGATCAGAGCTGGTTCAGAAACAATCCTCAGATTAGACCCTATCCTGTTTTAATACCTCATATTGTGCCCTGTATAGTGACCAGACGCATGTATAATAATCAGTAATGTATTATTACATGTATGTCTGAATGCTGAAGAATACATGCTTTGATTAGGTCCCAGGTTTTTTCTTCACTAATTTTTATCTGATTCCCCTGTTTTTTTTTCTGGAAGGAAAAGAATTGTGGACATCCTATCAATCTCTCTCCGAACTACAAGGATCTGAACCGTGCTTCCGGTTTACATTTTTGAAATTGACCGTCAAAGAGGTCAGTCTGATTTTACATTGTTATCTCTTTCTCCACTTGTGCCGGGAAATGTATGGGTTTAAACAATAATTGGGGCTACAGTTTTCTGGTAAATTGATAAATTTTAAGTCTAAAAAACTGAACTTCTTGTCATTATATGTTAATCTCGCTGAATTACTTATGTGTAATTTTCTTCCGTTCATTAGAGCATATGGAAGAACTCTTATCTTCTTGGCAAATTGTTGTATAATAGGTTGTGGAATTGCAATCCTGGAAAATAGTATCATTGTAGTTGGAGTTATTTGCAATTCCCATCACTTTGGTTTGCACGAAGTGCACTTCGTTACTCAAACTTTAGGTAATTGCACCAATTCGTCCCTTAACATGTTTCAGATGAACTCTTTCCATTAATTATGACCATTACAATCTAAGTTGAAATTACATCCAATAAATAATGGTCTTCTTCGTCATCTCTATATATATACCTTCACTCTCATATGTAACATGCTGTACATAGGCCTAATTCCTTTGTACTTAATTTTTTCCCTGGTAAAATCAAGGATCTAGAGACTGACCTTAAATCAATGATTTAGCGACAAAGTGCAAGTAGTTTTCTTTATTCTTTTTCCTGTGATAACTATATAAACAATTCTTGCCCCAATAAGAGTATCAATAATATCCTAAGAAGCTTGAGATATTCTTATTGCGATTGTTAGAAAGCATGTGCTTATTTGTACTTGTAATATTGTCCTAACAATGAAGTTTTATCCCTTTTCTTTGTATTTCTTCATATGGTGTTTAAGTAACTGAGCTGGGAGATAAAGTTTGTATCTTTTGTAATCTTATTGGTTAAAGTTTTTATTCTTTTGCGCAGCAAATAGTTACAAACTGATAATGAACTTGGGAGAACATACATCAAAGTAATGTTAGCTTGAATTTTATACAAGTAGAGTAGCTCGAAACTTTGTGTTCTTCCTTATCAAGCTCTTTGCTGATTCTTGTCTTCTCTTCACCCTCATCTTTCCTTCCTTTTATCTTCCTCATCTCTGTAATCTACGAGTTTATGATGATATTCAGATTGCAACATAACAGCAGTTTAAAGTCCAGAGATTGCAGTGATTCAGATTTTCCAGGAGACTATTTCTCAAGATTAGGTTGTTAGGGTTTATGTATATCTTGTTTATCTGGATAAACCTTATCTCAACACAAACCTCCACCTTACCTTATAAATCAAGCTTAAATCTCTCAAGCCTTATCTTTACTTGATTTATCTTTTTCAAACGTACTAACAGATTAGTTTCAAAGGTTCATTCAAATATTTTCAAACAAATTTATCTTCCAACCTTATCTTGTGTTTGAAAATAATCTGTTAGAACTTTACTTATAAATACAACTCTTCATTTCAGATTTGTAGCTAACACTTTCACGAGAATCTTTCATCATCTGAAATCATTTTCTTGTTTCATACCCGAGATATTCATATCCAGAAAAACAAGAAACCTAGTTTGAGTTGTAATCAATTTGTTTATTCTTGTACGTGTGTATTCATATCAACTTTGTGCCGGGTTGTGGCAAGCTTAATTTCAAAGTATAGCAAGGTAGCTAGAAGGCTAAGGAATAGCAGTGGGCTAGGTAGCAAGGTAGCTTGGGAAAGGTTTCTTTCAGGTGCTATATTTATAATCAAGGAAAGACTGTAAGTTCTTTTATAAAGTTGATATAATACATTCTCTATGCTTGTTGGCATGGGGACTTGGATGTAGGCCATAGACTAGGTGTAGGGGCCGAACCAAGTGAAAACTTTTGGTGTTTTTACTTTTCAGTTTTCAGCATTCCTGCATTTTATTTCTGTTATTTTTTTTTTCTGCAGTGTAATTGAGACTGTCCCATACCCTGTCTAATTTGTAAAGGGACTGTCCCATTTGCAATAAGAGACTGTCCATTGCCTTGTCAGTTAGAATATTATTTTATCTATCGAGCCATCGAATTTCATTTGGTATCAGAGCAGGTGCATTTAATTCTCTTTTTAGTGTTTATTTTGCTAGCGATCCATGGCTCAACCAGATAGATATTCAAACAATTATCCACCACTGCTTCATGGTGCTGAAAACTACAATGACTGGAAGTTTCGGATGAAAATCTTTCTCAGCGTGATGCATTTGAATGGGATGCTGTAGAAAATGGTTTCACAATTCCTATGAAAGAAGGGAAGCCAAAATCTCTCAAGGATCTCTCTCCCGAAGAGTGAACGCAATGAATTCCAATGCTAAAGCTATGAACTCACTTCTCAATGGCATGGTAGCTACAGAATTAAGAAAAGTTTCAGCATGTACTACTGCCAAGCAGATTTGGGATACGATCAAAGTCAGCCATGAAGGCACGTCTAAGGTACGTGAAGTAAAATTAAGTATGCTAATGAGTGACTATGAAGGTTTCAGGTTGGAAAGAGATGAAAGCGTGAGAGGATGCTCAAGGGAGGTTTCTGACATTGATGAACTCCATCTCACTTCTGGAAAGGATCATTCCTCAATCTGAGATCAATAGGAAAATCCTCAGAGCAATGCCAAAGAAGTTTGCTCCAAAGGTTTACCATTCTGCAGGATTCAACACTGCTTTCGACTATGGATACTCTAACACTGTTCAGTGAATTGGAAGAATTCGAAAATCAGCTGCGTAGATATGATGAAGAGGATGAAGCTCCTCGTAAGAAAACTCTTGCACTTAATGCAGATGCAGATGAGTCTCCTGATGATTCTGATGAAGAGATTGCTCTTATAACAAAGAAGTTTCATAAATTTCTTGCCACACGGAATGTTTCCAACGAACCTATGAAGTCACAGTTCCGAAGAAGGACTTCAAATCTAATCCGAGCAAGGAGGTTAAAGTGAATCAAAGCAAGGATACTTGTTTTGAGTGTGGAAAGAAAGGGCACTTCAAAAAGGACTGCTACAAGCTGAAGAACAGAAAGAAGGCATTAATTACCTGGAGTGATGATGAATCTGATGTGGAGATCGATTCAGACGATGAAGTTGCTCAACTTTGCTTTGCTGGACTAGAGGACAACTCCAGTGATAATGATGAGGTACAGAATATTAAGTATAATTCAAATATATCTTCGTCTATTTAAATTTACAGGTCCAGGTTAAGAAGTTGAAAGAAAAGAATGCTTATTTAAAGCAAGCTTTAAGTGAAGTTCTTAGTGAAATGGATGATCCCATGAAGGAAGAAGCCCTAGTTGTTGAGAACAAATCATTGCTTGAAAGGGTTTCAAAACTTACTGAAGAAAATCAATATCTCAAAAATGAGATTGAGATGAAGGATGTATGCCTTGAAGCCTTGAGAAAGATGTCAATATATGTGATTCAGAAACCGTTAAAGAAGACAGTGCTCCTGATCCTTTAGTTCCTGAATTAAAGCAGAAAGTCGAACAGCTTGAAAAGGATTTAGCTAAATGTTTTCATGGAGAAGGAACTTTGAATGCTCTTCTTGGTGAACAAAAATCTTCTCTTGATAAAGGAGGTTTAGGATGTGAGTCAATCAAGAAACGTGCATTTCAAGGCGGTTATAAGCGAGCTCCTATGAATATAAGATGCCTTATGAGAAATGTCGAGATTGTGGCAAAGCTGGCCACCCTACATCTGAATCTAGATTATGTGGTATCAAGGGCCACTCCTCTAACTCATCTTATAAATCGTCTACTAGATATAAATCTGCTAATACTTCTGTTAATATGTTCAGATGTGGATTAAGAAATCAGATAGACATTTATATAAGATTTGTGATACTAACCAACCAGGACCCAAGGTTAAGTGGGTACCTAAGAGATAAACCAATTCTTGCAGGTTTGTTTGAAGGTCCATGTTCCGCGAAATAAATGGATCATCGACAGTGGTTGTTCACGTCACATGACAGGTGATAAATCCAAGTTTCTATCTCTAGTTGCCAAAGAAGGTGGCTTAGTTACTCTTGGAGATTCAAACACTGTTAGAATTATTGGAAAAGGCACCATTGGTATGACAGGTTTTCCATTTCTAATGTTCGTTTAGTTGATGGTTTGAAATATAATCTCATTAGTGTAAGTCAACTTACTGATGCTGGTCATAAGGTTAAGTTCGATAAAGATGTATGTTATATTGCACTAAGGTCTAACGAGTTTGCTTTAGTTGCCAAAGGAAAGGAAATATTTTTGTGTTAGATTTTGATGAGCAGCAAGAAGAAATTTGTCTAGCTACCTTTCAAGAACAACAAGATCTGTGGCATAGGCGTCTTGGTCATGTTCATATGGATCTTCTTCGGAAGATATCTTCTCATGATCTGGTTCGAGGTCTACCAAAGCTGAAGTACAAGAAAATAGAACCTTGTTCAGCTTGCCAGCTTGGGAAAACAGGTGAAAACTTCCTTTACTGCTAAGAATAAAGTATCAACTTCTATTCCTTTGCAGCTCCTTCATCTAGATCTTTTTGGTCCAGAAAGGTATGTAAGCTTAGGAGGTAAGAATTATGCTTTTGTTATAGTTGATGATTATTCTCGTTTACTTGGGTATTATTTTTACGAACTAAGGATGAAGCTTTTGTTGAGTTTAAGGATCTTATTACTAACCTTGAGACTAAGTATTCATTTAAGCTCAAGACTATTCGTAGTGATCATGAAGGTGAATTCGAGAAGGATTTCATAACCTTCTGTAAATCAAGAGGAATCACTCATAAATTCTCAGCTCCTCGAACTCCTCAGCAGAACGGAGTAGTAGAACGCAAAGAACAGAACTCTACAGGAAACTGCCAGAACTCTACTGCATGAGAGTAAGCTTCCAAGAAAATTTTGGGCTGAAGCGGTATACACTTCCTATTATGTTTTAAATAGAGTACTTATTCGTCCTATTTTGCTTAAAACACCGTATGAATGCTTAAGAAAAGGACTCCTAATATTAGTTATTTTCGAGTATTTGGTTCCAAGTGTTTTAATATTAATACTCAAAATAATCGAGGCAAGTTCGATGCGAAATCTACGGAAGGAATCTTCTTGGGATATTCTACAACAAGCAAAGCTTATCGTGTTTATAATTCTGTCAAGAACAAAGTAGAAGAATCCATCAATATTGCGTTCAATGAATCCTCAAGGAATATATCTCAAATTGATGAAGACACTGCAGATCTATCGTCTCATTCCCAAATGAGACAGTCTTATTCTGAAAAGAGTCAGTCTCATTCTGACAAATCAAACAGTCAAGACTCTCCAGGTCCATCTCAATCTTCTGATAATTCTTCAGGATCCACTCAAGCTTCAGATGAATCTTCTGGTTCTCCAAAGACTCCGATAGTGTTTCAAATGTGAGTTCTGTTACTCCTCTGGATAAATCTTCACAAGCGGAAATGAGGCAGTCTCTTTTGAATGAGACAACTCCTATTCATTTCCAGGCAGATAATTCTAATGAGGAAGAAATGGTAATATTCAACTTCCTAAGTCTTCTAGGACTGTGAAGAATCATCCACCAGATAATCTTCTCACTGATTTAGTTCAAGGGATTTCTACTCGAAGCAGACTTCATAATCTATGTGCATTCTGTGCTTTTGTTGCTGAATTCGAACCAAAGAATGCTCAAGAAGCAGTTGCAGACGAACACTGGTCTGTTGCAATGCAGGAGGAATTGAACCAGTTCGAGCGTTGTGATGTTTGGGAACTCGTCCCACCTCCTCAGGATGCCAAGATCATTGGTACTCGTTGGGTTTTCAAGAATAAGAAAGATGAAGATGGAAATATCATTCGAATAAAGCTCGTTTGGTTGCTCAGGGATACAACCAGCAGGAAGGAATCGATTACGACGAGACATATGCTCCAGTAGCTCGTTTAGAAGCTATTCGAATCTTAATGGCTTTTGCAGCTCACAAGAAGTTCAAGCTCTATCAGATGGACGTCAAAAGCGCATTTCTAAATGGCTATCTCAAGGAAGAAGTCTACGTGAAGCAGCCTCCAGGTTTTCATTCACGAGAAGTACCCTAACTATGTTTACAAGCTCAAGAAATCTGTCTATGGATTGAGACAGTCCCCTCGTTGTTGGTACGAGCGTCTCAGTCAATTTCTTGTGAACAATGGTTTCATTCGTGGTACACTCGATCCAACTCTCTTTATTTTTCATAAACGTGATAACTTTCTTTTAGTTCAAGTTTATGTTGATGATATAGTTTTTGGATCTTCTAATGAATCTTTGTGTAAGTGGTTTTCTGATTGCATGCATAAGGAATTCGATATGAGTTTGATGGGTGAATTGCAGTACTTTCTAGGTTTGCAAATTAATCAGTCTAATGCAGGAATATTTATTCACCAAGGCAAGTACATAAAGGATTACTCAAAAGATTTGCACTTGATCATGTCACACCTAAATCAACTCCTATGAGTACTTCAGTTAAGCTTACAAAGGATGAACAAGGTACACCTGTAGATGTCACTAAATTTCGAGGTATGATTGGTCCATTGTTATATTTAACTGCCTCACGACCTGACATTATGTATAGTGTATGCTTGTGTGCTCGTTTTCAATCTCAACCTAAGAATCTCATTTGAATGCCGTTAAACGTATTTTTAAATATTTGAAAGGTACGAGTGACTTGGGATTATTTATCCAAGCTCCTCTTCCTTTGACTTAATCGGTTTTTCAGATGCTGACTATGCAGGGTCACAGGTTGATAGAAAAGCACAAGTGGTGCTTGTGAATTTTTAGGAGATTGTTTAGTGCATGGCATAGTAAAAAGCAAACTTCAGTAGCTCTTTCTACCGCTGAAGGAGAGTACATTGCAGCTAGAAGTTGATGTGCTCAAATTTTGTGGATGCAACAAACATTGCAGGATTTTGGTATTTCTTACTCAAATATTCCTATTTATTGTGATAATACCTCTGCAATTAATATCTCTAAAAATCCTGTTATGCATTCTCGTACTAAGCATATTGATGTTCGTCACCATTTTCTACGAGATAATGTTTCTAAAGGTAATATTGAGCTTATTTATATTTCTACTGAGAAACAGCGTGCCGATATCTTCACTAAGCCTTTAGCTGAAGATAGATTTTGTTAATGCGTCGTGAATTAGGTATGTGTTCTCTGTAATTTATTACATGATTTTATGTAATTTATATGTTTAAACATGAATTATGTCATTATACTTAAATATATGTTGTGTATTTATTATTTGAGTAATTAGGTTCCTGTTTATGAATTTGTGGTTTTTTATTTTATTTGTCCGTGTGTTTTTGCGTGTATATAGTATTAGATTTTGTAAATCTTTTGATTAGACTTTTCATATCCTTGAAACTCGTGCATGTATCATTCATTCAATACACCACTTCTGTTTTGCCCTCTTCATCTCCTCTTCCATCTCTAACTCTTCAGTTTCTACTTCTTTTTAAACTCTCTTTCTTAATCTTTTCATTTTCTTTTCTCATTCTACTCTCTCATTCTCTCAAAATTCTATCCTTTCTCTCTAACCCTAAAAATCTTCTTTCTTCCTGGCTCGCCGTTCGCGATCCACCGCTAACCAACCCCGACCCCTGGTCCGTCTAGTTCGAAGCGTCGTCGTATGGCCGCAGTTGTTTCCGAAGCATCTAGTGAAGCATCTCCTAATTCTTCTGACGTCTGCAAAGGAAAGCACTACTAAGGCGTGGAACAAGTCCTTCTGAAAGAAAGGTTGTGTGATACTGATCTTCTCTCCAGGATTGGCGTATCATCGTTGTTTGAAGCTGTTGGGTGTGTTGGGTTGTTGTCGCCGTCAGATGTGATCTATCCAGATTTGGTGAAGGAGTTCTATGCGAATTTTTCGATTTTGGCCGACAATATTGTGTTCTCTTCGGTTGAAAGGAAGTCCAGTTTGCTTTAAGGCGGATTTACTGGCCAGGCTCACAGGCGTATCCGATCAAGGTCCCTGCCGTTTACCACTAATCAGGCGTTTGACGAGGATTCCTGGATTGCAATATGAGGAACAACTCAAAGCTATTCTCGGTGACAATTTTGTTTCTGTGTCTGTCAAACCATTGGTAACTGATTTAACTCCTATGTGCTTATTATTGTTTAATTGTTTCACTCGAATGTTTTGCCTCATAAATCTGGTCGTGATAGAGTCACATTTCAGGATTCTATTCTTCTGTCTGTGTTTGTTAAGAAAACCCCTTGTAATTGGCTTCATTGATTATTTCCAACATGAATCATTGTGCTAAACATGAATCCATGCAATCTTCCATACCCCTGCCTTTGGTAACAAAGATTTTTCAGTATTTTCGTGTTCCTTTTGAGTCTGCTAAATCAGAAAGATTGAATGTTATTTTGACTTGTCTGTTTAACTGCGAATGGTCTCGTAGTTTCTGAATCAAATGATTTGTCTTTGATGATGCCCACCGTTCTGTTGGTGGTTTGCCCAAATCCCCCATTATGCGTCAGACCCAAATGATCAAAACACCAATACTGTCCTAAATTCGTTGTTTGCTAAGTTAGAAGGAATTCTGCTGCTTTAGCTTCAATTAATCAGCATTTTGCTTCTGTCAAAACTCTCGGATCACTAACTTCTGAAGTTAGTATTTTAAATGCTTCTTTGAGTTGTTTAGGAAGTATGTCTTCATCTTTGGATGATATCAATGCCAAACTCTCTGTATTGCATACTTCTGATGTCAAGTTGTCTAAGACCATAGATTTTGAGTTTGGGACTCTACAGGAAGGGATGGTTCCTCTGCTAAGGCATGGGAAAAGGAATTTGTTAAGTTTTTTTTAAGCTGGGTCAGAGACTAAATTTCTATCTCAGCAGTTGTCAGCCATGCAAGACAAGAGCAAGATGTATTGGCACAAGAAACGAGACTGGATTGGAGATTGTACTTTAGAAGAAATCACTGCTCCTCTGCCACTCCCTGCCATTCCTCACCTTCAGTTTTTGGTATGATCAGAGAAGAATACAAGGCAAGATTTTGACTGGCTTCGTGAAAGGGACGAAAAGGCACCAGCTCAGGAAGCTTTGACAAGCTATTTTCAGAGTACGGCTCAGCTCCAGTGTTTCCTTCATCCCAGAACAAGGCTTCTGGTTCAGGCAAACGCAAAGCTCCAGTTAATGTTGATGACGATTCTGATTAGAGGACCCTTTTATGATGAAGGGGAGAAATTATGATATTTTTAAGACGTTTGTTCATTTTGGTTTTTCAGACTATGTTTCTTTGATTATGTTGGGTTTGAACTTAATTTTTTGATGGATGATTTTATGTGTTAACTGAATTCTGGATTCGTTTATGTGATTAGAAAAATTACAACTGAACATCCTGTTTATGGATGGGTTGTCTTCTGTTTTAAGTGTTTAATGTTTGAGACTGTT